>NC_050532.1:3842612-3876683 GCF_002922805.2 Oryzias melastigma | reverse complement strand
CACACACACACACTCTCCACATCCCACTTCTCAACAAACGCTAGCACCCCCCATGCTCTCCGAGGCACGCACACTTCCTAACCGTGGAGCTGTTTTCCTCATTTGAGCTTTGTTTTTTCCGCGTAGCCTCATTTGTGCTGAGGGTGCGGTAAAAGTAGGCTAAGTAGTGAGTCGAAGGTACGGGGGGAGCATTATCTCCCCATCCTCCCTTCCGTCAGGCTCAACCAGCCCAGCAGGGGACACTCATTTATTTTATAGAATATTACTTTCTCTCCTTTTTGCCGTTACCATGGCAGCCGGTATAAAAAGATTTCCTTCACATCACCATTATTTGATCCCCCCCCCACCCCTTCCTACACACACACTCAAGCCGAGGAATATCCCTTATTGATTTTATTTCTTATGTGTTTTGACTGCAGAGGAAGAAATTAACATACCATGAAGTACTTAACTGTCCTCAAAGGAGGCTTCATAAAGACTTCCTTTCCTTTGCAGAAAAACATTGTTTTGAGATATTATGTTTTCCTCAACTCTCTAAATTTGCTAAACTGCATGTGTTGCATTGTTGTCTGACACTCTTGCCATCATTACTCTAAATTACTGACGCAATTTGATTATCTCACACAGTTGTCTGAAAAGCTCCCTCCATCCAGCATTTTAAAAGGAGGGCTTGTTGAATAGTATGTTTTTTTTTTTGTTTTGCAGAGTTGTAAAGGAGCATCTCGGGGAGCAGGAGGTGGCAATATCCCTAACTATTAACGCCGTGGAGGAGGAGGACTTGGGAAATTACTCTTGTTACGTGGAAAACGCTCATGGCCGTCGTCATGCGAGCGTCCAGCTTTTCAAGAGGGGTAAGAACGAACATTTTTGTCTGTATAATCCTAAAAAAATACCACCTATTTTGAAGGTTTAAGCTACGTTTACAACAGGCATGTGACGCACATTTGGTGTTCACACTGGGCTTATGTACCTACAGTTTGGGGAGGCTGGGTGTGAGATGTCAAAGTGGTGCAAATCTCATAAATCTTGTTCCAGCCATTGTCTATGGGGTCAATTTAGGATCAGTTTAAAGTAAATGGTAAAGTAGAAAGTAAATAAAAAAAGTAAAAATTTGAAAAACAAAATTGTAAATTTAAGACAATATTATTTAAAACCTTGAAATAACATATTGAAAAATAAAAAAATAATAATTGTAAATTTAAAACTTGAAACAACGAAAAATCTAAAACTGATACATTTTTAAAAAAAAATCTTTATTTGTATTTTTAAGTTTTTTGTATCCTTCCCTTTGTTTTCAATTTCAATTAAGTTTTCAAGTTTTGCTGATCCTATTTTTACGTGGGCTTCAAGCTCATTGGCTACTGACATGATTTCCCACCAGGTGACAGAGGGGACTCCTCACTGCATATTTTCTACACTTTTCTCAGACAGATGTGACCATTTTTACACTGTTATCTCCCGTTTAAAGTCTCAAAGTTCAAACTTTCATAGAAAAGTCTCATATTAGAATGAAAACAAGAATCTTATCTCTGTCAAGATTTACGAAAGGCTGGCATCCGCGTCTCTGTAAAACAACAGATTGATTGACAAGCTCAACAGCAAAGTCGGAGCTAAAAAAAATCCACCAGAGGTGAACCGTACTATAGCGAAGGAATCATGGGAAATCACGTCCTGGTATCCAATGACCTGGAAGTCCCGCCCCTATGTAAACATAGGATCAGCTCGGCAGTGAAAACTTGAAAACTGAATTGAAACTGAAAGCAAAGAACTGAAAGCCAAGAGGGAGGAATGTGAAAAAAGAAATAGCAGAAAATGCAAATAAACATTTTTTATTTATTTTTTTTTCTTTTTATTTGAGCAATGAATTTTCATCTTTTTCAAAATTTTCAATATTTCTTTCAAGTTCAAAATATTATTTTTCCACATTTACAATTTCGTTTTCAAATGTTCAAAAAAAAATCAAAATTTACAATCAGCTTTTCAAAGTTTCAGGTTTTTTATTTTTATAATTTACAAATTTGTTTCAGAGTTTCAATTTTTGTTTCAAATTTATATCTGTTTTTTATTCACTTGAATCTGATCCCAAATTGACCACATCATTTCTTTCACACCTATTCCAATTTATGAAAGACAGTTCCAGCTGAGCACGAACCGCAGTTATTCATTTCTCCTTGATCAATTTTCAAATGGCTGGCACTTCTGTTAAATCAAAGAAGACGCCATCCATACCTTGGTAGCAAATCCAAGTCCCTTCAAGTTCAACCTGGTTTAACTCTCAATGCATTTTGTTCAAAGAGCCCAGAAACTCTCTTAAAAATGTACGTGGAAGCCTAAAAGCGTTTACATACACCTATCGTTAAAAGTGGTTTCCGTTGGCGAGGTGCTGTGAACGTAGCTTAATTTGTATTTACATTGAGAAAAATCTTGTTTTTCCTTCATTTTTATAAATTATTATGTTCTCTGTTTACTTTTATCTGACTTTGTCCTAAATAATTAATAGAATCCACCAAGCTTACTGCATTTTTTTCACCCAATTGAAATATGCAGGCATCTTATGCATTATTATGTGCATAATTACTGTGTGTTTGGGACCCGATACACTTGCATCATATTTTTCTTCATTTGCACCAGTAGCTCTTTTGCTGTTCTGGCTTTTGTGCATAATTTGTCTAAAGCTCCTTTAAAGCATTTGCTCTCATCCCAGAACAGAGGTAATTTGACGGCTATTTAAGCCGAAAACTGATCCCCGACTTTTCCCAAAGGCTGGTAAAATCCGACTCACAAATATGTTTTTGGTTCTTTATTTGTCTGTTTCCTCCCTTTCATGTTTGTCACTGTGATCGAACCTTGTCGGAGGCGTTCTCTTTGGCTGGCCTTTGCAGGTGGCCGACAGCTTCATTTAATTCTCTGTCAGAAGAGAGGGGTGCTAAGTCAAGTTCTCTTTTGCCTCTCACACCCACAGCTGATGTTTGTTTTATGTTCCTCTTCAAAGGATGCATCACTCATGAGCCTGCAGCACGTCTCATGTCACAGCAGCTGCCTTTCTTTATATCGTGAGGGAATAAAGAAATGCGGCAGAGAGCAGCGGTCAATGAATCATAAACAACTTGAAGAGTGAAAATGATTGCCGATAATGAGTTAGAAGCACTGCGCTTGTGGAGAAAGCCAATAAATAGCCAATTAGAGAGGAAAAGCATATCAGCTCTGTTTATATGAGATGTACTGTATGTTGTTTGTGGAAAAGTAATGTACCAAATTATGACAAAATGTTCACTTTAGACAAGAGAGGATATGTTTAAGGCTTTATCTTAAACGCAGAAAAATTAGTTTAATGGTACGTGAAAAAGGAAAGCCCATAAAAAAACCTTAACCATCTCATGCATGAATTATGATAAAATCAGTTAGGATTTTGTTTTTAGAAAAATAAAAATTATATCTTTAACTTCTACAAAGAGACATTTATTTGTCTATCTCTCTCTCTCTCTCTCTCTATCTATCTATCCATCTATCTATCTAATGTCATAAGGTGCACCAAACTATTTATCGCACAACACAAGAATCAGAATCACTGTAATTCTACGGCCCAATCCGAATTCTTCCCTTCTCCCTTCCCCTTCATTTAGCCCTCCAAACAGAGAGTTATGAAAAAATAGTGTCTCATATTTTGGACATCACTTTCATTCAATGACGTCACCAATAATCGCCGGTCCCGCTAGTCTTAGCGCAGAGCTTCCAGCACTTGAATATACATAATAATAGTGGTTTTATAACTTTAAAAAGGTCATGCTACAACAAAAAGTCATTACTTACATTTAAATGGAAACTTCTGTGGTTCAGAGCGCAGCCGTGTGAAGAAAAGCATTTCTCAGCTCGACGCGGTTTACCCTCACGATGGAGGCCATGCATCCCTCCGCTTGGAGGGTCGGATTTAAGAAAAAATATTCTGGCCACACACTAAAAATGTCCCTTCAAACGGAGGGGTAGGGAGAAGGGAGGAATTCAGATCGGGGCCTAGGACTAGTTTGTAACATGCTACACATGAGCCTTGTTAGCCAGATTAGCTGCATTAGCCACTTTAGTCACAATAGCGTAGTCACAGAACCTGTAACTTCCACTCTCATTTACAACATGGGAAAAAACAGACTTATACCACTAAAACAAACATTCTCCAAACAACCAAACTTAGTAACACATTAAAAAAACACAATCCATCATGCTAGCTGAGTTAGCCGCGTTAGTGTATTCAAAATAACACCCAATCAAACATTTTGACAAAGCTCCGTGTACCTCTCAACATAACTTCACATCAGCAAGCACTACTAGAATGAAACTCTTTAGAAGTGCACGTTAGAGTGCAGAAAAAAAATACACTTTCTTTGATTTAGATTTTTTTGGAAATGTTCCTACTTCTGGTCCGTTGAGATGTTTGTACAGCAAATCATCTGCTTACATTTAAATCTATGCTTAGTGCCTCTAAATCAATCAGCATCACTGATCTCATAAACGTCTTGCCGACACATTTTTGTCCCACATCACACCCGACATTTCCTTCCACTGTTCCGGCCTGCCTTCACCTGCCCCTTCCTCCTGTTTTCCCACTCTCTGCTACAACAAACGATTGATCTGAGAACTTGAAATTGTCCTCCTCCTTCACCTGTACTCCTTATAACCTCATCCTTCACTTAAGCAGCTCTCTTTCTCACACATGTATTGCCTCCAGCTGCAGGTAATCTTTCTCCCTGTTCTTTCAAAGCAAACCTCCACCTTTCTAGACTTTCCTTCAAAGACTTCCCACTCCTATTAAATATTATATTGTTGCAGTAGACTCTATACCTATAACACATACATGTCCTGAACCAAATGAACATGCTTCTCTGTCGCTGAAGACCTAAAACAACCCCTTCTCAGTGTACTCTGTCATAGACTTTCTTTAGATCTACAGAGACACAAACCAGCTATTTCTGACCGTCTGCAATTATTGCATCTGCTGCACTTTTTCTTTGCTTGAACCCAATTCTCTCTCTCAAATGAGTTGTGTAACTGATCAGGTTTACTCCCGTCGTCGTCTTCCTTAACTACATCTATGAACCTCCTGTTTGGTCTTCCTCCAGCCCTCTTTCCCTGTAGCTCCAATCAGCATCTTTGCACCGACATTTCCAAAACATCTCAATCTGCTTCCCTGCATTTATCTCCAAAACATCTAACAGGACTTTGTTCCCTGATGTCTTAATTTGTGAGTTTTCTGTCTAACCTCATCTGTCAGTCTGTCCATCACCACAGTAAACAAGCAAAAGCTCAATGCTGATTCTGGGTGCAGTCCCACCTCCACCTTGAATTCCTCTGTTACACCTTTCACCTGCCTCTTCCTTCTGTTATCCCTCACTCTCTACTGCTATTAACTATTTATCTGAAAACTTGAACACCACTGTCTTACAGCTCTCGTATACAGTATGTCCTGAACCATAGATACAGTACATAATGCCACTCTGGACTATCTCCTCCAAAAATGCCTCTCTATGGATTGTCGTAGACTTTCTCTAGATCTAAAGACACAATCCAGATCCTTCTTATGAAGGTAAATACGTGCCAAATCATTCAAGCTTAAATAATACACACACGAGCTAGAATCACACAAGTTTAATTCACACACACATGTAAAACTGATTGCGAAGTTGCAGGAAAAACAAGAAATAGAGAGAAAAATGGGTACTTGTGGAATATAATGTGGGAACTTTCTTGACAAAAACCTTAACTAGTGTGTAAAAATGTTATAATGTGAAGAAAAATCACAAACACACAAGATTTAACTTGAGGTTTTGGGGAAAAACCAACTCGTAAGACTGTGTTGACAAAATCTTTACTTGTAGGTTCAATTTTCTTCTGTAGAAAAGTTTCACACAAACGCTTTGGGAGTCTCAGCATATTTCTGACTTTTGACACACACCCATGCGAGATATTTGTGCCAAAACTAGCTTGCAGGGAGGAGGGGTAAGGGATTCAGGCCGGGGGAGCTCTCTAGTAGGAAATCAACCAATCAGAGGATGGGGGATCAGGGAGGCTATTTCTTTTTCAGCAATGGCGCACCAAGCTGGGGTATGTCTCTTCAAAATACTATTTTGACACTTCCCTCCGTTGTCACGGTTATCGAAAACCAGCTTTGTTAAGTGATTATGCGCTCAAGCATTTGTGTGAAACTCTTCTACAGGAGAAAATTGAACCTGCAAGTAAAGATTTTTTCAACACAGTCTTACAAGTTGTTTTTTTTCCCGCAACCTCAAGTTTAAATTTTGTGTGTGTGTGGGTGTGTGTGTGTGTGTGTGTGGTTTTTCTTCACATTATAACATTTTTACACACTAGTTAAGGTTTTTGTCAAGAAAGTCCCCACATTATATTCCACAAGTACTATATTTTCTCGCATGTTCCTCTTTTTCCTATATTTCAACACTACTATTGCCATTATTTAAGCAAAACCCACCAATGTCTGTCTTTCTGCGTTTATCCCCTCAATACCAAACTTACCATCACTTCCTTGTAACTTCTGTTTTTGCCATCCATAAATGTCGGCTTCAGTTGCCACTCTTCTCCCCATCAACAGTAGTCCAATTTCCACCGACATTTTGTGGATCAACAGTATCATTAGCAGCTGTTGTTAATCTGGACCACAACCAATCCAGAGTGAAACTTCTGTTCTTGATTCACATGTTTGATAAGGCTCTGATTTTATATTGGATGCCCTTCCAAACACAATACTGGACATTTCTCCAGACTTGAGACTTGCACACAGAAGGACTGGATTGGGCCCCATTGTGGTTGAGTCATCAGTTTTATTCCTCTGTGGTGCTCACAAATCAGCATTTATTTTCTTTTTCCTAATGGGTTGGTCACAACTTTCCCTATTGGTGGATGCAGTGAAAAATAGAAAACTTGTATAGGGGATACTGGCAGACTGCTTGAAATATCAAGATCATAGACCCCTAGTGAGCTCGTAGAGGGAAAATGTTCATGCACATTTTTTCCTACAGGTATGCTGCGGGTCAAAGGTCAAAGAAAAGACATATCCAAATGCAAGGGTAAAGTAAGGGTGAAATGAGTGAGACACAAGTCTATTGTACAGGTTTTTCCTTTTTGATGCCCTCCAAATCCAGGGGTCCATAAGTTCTGTTCATGTATAAGTGCATGTTCCTTCCATGCCCAGTACAGGTTTGACTATTTTTTTTACCAATAGACAGGTCTAAATCTAGCCAAAATGACAGTGTTGACTAATGCTCTATTTATGACTACAATGTGATGTAAGTGCAGACAACTTACATTTACAAATACGTACAGATAAGTACATGTGACTTCATTCTTCGGGCATTCTTCAACTTGTAAAAATATGTTAAGGACTCCAGACAAAATCTAGTCTGCCACTTTTGCTGAACTGGAATTCATTCCAATGAAGCAATGAAATTCCCAGTGGGAGTCCCTCTAATATTCAGACAAAGCTTCAAGAAGATCAGTTCCCCATTTACTGCTGTGTGAAAGTCAAGGCAACCTTTTCCCTGACCCAAATAACCAATGCTGGGTGAGGCCTTATCATTAACTGTAGTGAACACAATCAAGCCCACATTAGCATGGTGCTACTCACCATATCAAACCCCAAAGTGGAACATTCTCCAATCTCCCTAAGGTGGTTGGCTTTCATACCATGTGTGGGGGGGCAAACCTGGTTATCTCCAGTGGTATTTCTTAACCCTCTAGACATGGACAGGTCTCTTCCTGTGCTTAGAACCCATGGACTAAGCCAGGGATAGACAACTCCAGGCCTCGAGGGCCTGTATGATTTCCAGACATCCAAGCCCTACTCGTGAATGATTACCTGCTTCAGGTGTGTTGACCCAATTAGAAAATGCCAGAGCGGGGTATGTTGGAAAACATCCGTTTTGTCCTTTCCAGGGGTCCTACGCCTAAAAGAAAGTGATCTAAAGTTGTCTCTTCAGACTGGGTAGTGGTTATCGTTTTTGTCTGGTTTGAATCCCAGCTGGTACTTTTCTGTGGGGAGTTTATATGATCTTCCCGTGTATGCCTGGGTTTTCTCCAGGGACTCCAACTCCCTCAACAGTTCAAAAACATCCTTCATATGTACTCTAATTGTCCTTAGAAGATACTTGGAGTATGTATGGGTGTGTGATGCCCAGCTGTGACCCCAAAAGGGATACAGTTGGTTAAGAAAATGGGATGGATAATTATGTCATTGTTGATCATTAGGTTGGTGCACTCAGCATTGTAATTGCCATGGCAACTCTGCCATCACAGCCCAGTGACAGAAGGTAAATCTGTTGCAGCACAGCTCACTGCCATAAAGTGGATACAGTATCTGATGGCACAACTGATCCTTCTCCAAACCTAATCTCAAGGGATGGAAGAGCAATTATTTAAAAAACGAGCAATAGAGAACAAAGAAACCAGAAAAGGTATGATAGAGATCCAGCTGGCAATCCAATGTGAAAATAAAAATACCTTTTAAAAATACTGCCAATAAATGCTTCCACGGATGACAGCCAGAGAGCAGAAGTCTTTATTACTGGACTGTGCTGAAGTACAAACCCCATTTTTTGTTCTTGTTCTTTCTTGCACTCATTCTTCTTAAACACATTGTGCGCCTCGTGCCTCTGAAGGCTGATTCTGCTTTGAGCTGAACTAATAAAATTCTTATGACTTTCTTGCTTTCCAGCAAATGTAAATGCACCCTGTGTATCCATTGATTCTTAAAGAAACGTACCAAAAAAATCATGAAAAAACAAAGGGAATGTGCAGTTTTGACATTGCTCTTCTTTTCTGTGTTTTGTGTGTTGTCCTCAGCAGAGCTCATGTACACCGTGGAGCTTGCAGGAGGGCTGGGAGCGATCCTGCTGCTTCTCATCTTTCTCATTTCCCTCTACAAATGCTACAAGATTGAGCTGATGCTTTTCTATAGGAGACACTTTGGCAGCGAAGACATAGATGGAGGTAAAGGCATCTCTCTCATTGTTACTTTTTAACTTGCTTTGTGTTTTCACTTTTTTCCATCAATCTTTTCACACAAAAGTCAATTCCAAATATTTTGAGATGACTGTATATGCTTTTCTTTGAAAGAACTTGGTTTGAACTTGGTCTGGAACACTCTTATCTTGACAAAAAGTGTCCTTCACTTCTGTTTGAACAACAGGGGAGCCATTTTTCCCTCTTCCTCTCTGCATGCAATCTCTCATACGGGAGAGGAGCAGGGTTTTCAATTTTGTTGCTCATCTAAAAGATATCAATGTGTTGTGGATCGAAATTCATCCTGTACCTGCCAGGTAGTGACACATAAAGACTGGACAGACTTAAAGCACCAAGTGATGTAAAAAAAAAAGCCAAACTAGAGTGATTTTGTAGGTCAGTGCCTTATTTTTTTAACTTTTTCCCTCACTGCCTAGTGTTTATCCCCCAGTGTCATTCCTTTAAGTTTTGTATTCCGACTGTTTTCCTGCTTTTCCAACATTCTGGAAACAGTGAACTCATCAGATTGTCTCCCCGATTGTATGAATTATCTATTAGACATGCTTTTGTTGACTTACACTTCGGCATGATTAAGTCATACAGTCAGGGCCCGCTGATGCAAGCTGTTTTTGATTTCCCAACTTTTTGCTATGTGGTTAATTTGCAAGGTTGGTTGCTAATTTAAAGGCGCTGTTGGATGTTGGGATCTGATGGAGCGCTGCTCTGGCCTTCCCAGCTCGTTTCAAAGCCTCCTCATCCTCCTCAAAGGCTTTTTGAAAGAGCTTCCCTCTCTTTTTCAGCTGGCCCACATTTCGGTTTCTACAGAGAATAATGACTAGGACTTGCTGAACATGTCACCAGCAGTGTTTTTTTTCTTTCTACTCTCTGTGTTCAGCTCTTTCAGTTCTTCTCACTGTCTGCTGGGAAATCATTTAGAGTTGGAGAAGAGGATATTGCTTGAGTCTTGATTTGTATGTTTGTGTCTAACCTACTTTACTTCTGATTTAAATCATAAGACCTGGTGGAAATAAATCCACAGGGACGTTTTTTTAAAGTGAGCCACCCTGTTCTTTGAAAGGGTGCTCATTTTGCTTTAAGCCTAAATACTTAAGATCAGCTGTCCAGAGCGATGGAGGAAAGTGGGATTTTGTGTTTGCCAGAGTATAAAGAATGCATTCTATGTTGTAAAGACTGAATCCAAGATCAGACAAGAATGGGAATTAGGAGCTGCACAGATAGGACAGCTACAAGAAAAAGTAATGCCTTAGTCACAACTGTCTGAAAAATGGGCAAACCTGTTGAAGGTACGGAGGTTATAATTATAAGACCATATACCACTATAGCAAAAATGTTTATGCACATTATTTTCTATGGGCATGCTGCGGGTGACAGCTTGTAACAAAAACGCAAACAACATGTAATGGTAAGTAAAGCCTCGTTTCCATTGAGTGGTACGGTACGGTCCAGTTAATCCTGGCGAGCGTTTCCACTCAGTTGAACCTCACTTCCACTAAGCGGTTTGTTTTTCACGGCACATGCCTGGTGTAGACTGCTAGCGTGTCGTTGTCGTGCGACGACTAGAAAAGCAACAACAATGAAGGTTATCCATTACTTTTTATACATTGGGAATAACAGGAATTTAATGTTGTTTGAAAGAAGATTGAAGATTGACAAACGTTAGCTTAAATGAGCGCTAGATTGGAGCTTTCTAATGTCTTCATCACTTTCTGACAATCAGCGGACGGCTACAGCGCCTCCACCCAAACCATTCCACTTTTCAATGGACCTGCAACTGATGGGGGGGGCCCTAGAGGTACAGTTTGGTACTGTTTAATGGGTAATGGAAACACTCAAAATACCAGATCAGACCGCACAGAGGAAATGAGACTTGAGGATGAATAGGTGAGGCGCATATTGAGTTTTTCCTTTTTCAAACCCCTTTGAAACCTTCGAACTGTTCAAGGGGCCCCGTTAGTGTTGTTCAAATGCTAAGCGTGCACTCCTTGCGTATTTTCTGCTTGCAACATGATTGTTAGAAATTAGGAAATTAGACAATCAGAAACCACCAATTTAAGCGAAAAGTCTGAGTTCAAGTACTTTCCGGGCTTCCGAGTTCAAAACCCCTTCATTCAAGCGTAGCTACACAAGTTTCTACGACTGTTCTATATACAAAAACGTGCAGCCACTGAACGCACATTTAAAGTTAAACCAGGTCAAACTTCAGTGACTCAAATTTGGTACCGAGGTGATAATTGTGTTTGTGCCCGGCCGGAATTCTATGACACCAAGTCTTTCATATATCGGAATAGAGCTGTGACAGAGCAAGATTTGTAATATTTGCTCAACTTTGACATTTCACACCAAGCCTCTTCCAACTGTACGTACATGCGCGAGTAAACAATAGAAAAGGATAAGAAGCCCCTTCCTGCTTGTCCAGTGTGAACACCGTGGACTAAATGTGCATTCTAGAAAGCGCGTCACTTATCCAGTGTGAACGAACCATTATACATCACTTACATACTCCGTGTTTGCAGTTACACTAAAGCGACAATGTGCACACCTCCATAATGACAAGAGTGGGGTGTAAGGGCACCGTACAACATCATCACTCATATGCCATAAGTGCGTGTAACTTAAATTTCTGTTATATTGTCTGTGACAGACGAGAAATCCTGTCTACCTTCATCCACATTTTTTGTAGTGTTTGCAACAAAACAGATTCTCGGACCAATTTGCATTAAATTGGGATGACTATTATTTTACGTATAATTTTGAGTTAAATTGATATTCTTTATTTTATATTACCTTGACTTTCTGCATTAGGGCTTCACAAAGTTGTGTTTTGTAACTAAGCGCGAGCAAATAAGAAAATAATGTGGAATTAAAGGCTTTAGAACTATAGTGACATGCGAATAAACTGTAAGACAAATAGGGTTAATAAAGCTTTTACAGAAATAATTACACAAAGTTATGTTAAAAAATAAGTTATGGGGCTTTTACAAGTGGAAGGCATGAATAAATAAGCTCCACCCACAGGGGGCAATAGCAGCAGCACTGCAAAAACTGAATATTTAGAAGAAAGTAAAAAGAAACTTTCATTTTCTGTCTTTAAGATCGCAAAACAATCTTAGTTTAAGAAAACATGGCTAGAATTTTTTTCTTGTAATAATAGTTCCTGGTAGGGGAAGTTTTTAATTTTTTTTTTACCTCATTGGCAGATAATGTTCCATATTTAAAGAAAATCTTTCAATGGGGTAAGACTTTTGGATCGTTTTCAACATGTCCTGCTCTGTCATCTTCTAATCGGTTGGACACACCTGATCCTGATCTGGATCAGACGGATAGCTGGAAAACTTACAGACATGGAGTTCCTCATTTCTGATTTAGAGAATGACAGGAGTCCCTTTGAGATGTGAACAAGGAAAAAAGTCACTCTGAAATCTCAGATGCAGCCATTTTTTTACCTGAGTTGGACAAAGTCATATAAATGTTTTTTCTTCTTTTAAGTTTCACATCGCACTGTTAAAATCACAAACTCCTTTTTTTATTTCACTCCAACTAAATCTTTTTTGAACAGTACTTTTTTATGACTTTTAACACTTTCCTTGTTAAAACATCAACGCTAAACTAAACTTCTTACTCCAAATTGGTTTGTTTCTAACATAGTACTGGATGCTTTTGTTTTTATATGTATGTAATGTTATCATTGACTGCGTATGAGAACTGGACTGAGCGACCTCTCCACCATATTGTTCCATACAGGAAGAAGCAATAAGCCAAAATCTCATAGACTTCAACAGAGAAATAAACAGCTTTTATTCAGTCATTCTGTTTGTCAGAATAACCATTTTGCCATACTTTTTTTAAGTTCTTGCTAACCATATTTTTTTATTATATTTTTTCTTCATTGTAGGTTACTCAAATTATAAAGTAACTAATCAGATGCCTCAATAAAAGTATGTGGTCTCACATTAAACAGCTTTAAGATTACTTAGGGGTGTGGACTTCCAACAAGCTAATTCTTGATTGGCGAGAGTGGTTGCCATACCAACTTGGACCAATCACTGCTTACTGATGTTGTCTGGCTCCAACATGGCGACTTCTGTATCATTAAAAATTGGCGACTGAATTGACTTCATTTGGTTGGAGCTGAAAGTCAGTTATTTTCTATGGGTGACGATCCAGTTCTCATAGATATCAATGAATGTAGCTGTAATAGGAGACTAGGAACTCTAGGAAAAGATTTAACCAGTTTACAATATCCTCATTTAAAGCATATTTAAAACACCAAAACTTTAGCAAATAGAAGTAAAAAAGTTTCAGATTACAGAAGCAAAAAAAAACCTCTGGGTAGATTAAAAAGATTATAAGGATTTCAAGTTCTGTGATCAAATAATAAATTGGTATTGCCATAACCTTCAAAGGTTTTTCTGTTCTTTCTTCACTGTAAAACGTGAAATATTGAATCAATTAACAAAAAAAAATCTATAATTTCTTATATTTCAAATTTGTGATGTTTTTTTTTTGCTGCTATTGGGTCACATTATGACCACAGACTGGTCATTTGAAGGGGGTTTTTCCTTATCCATACTTAACAATCGTGCTTGTTTCTTTTTGCAGAGAACAAAGACTATGATGCGTATCTGTCATACACTAAAGTGGACCCTGATCAGTGGAGTCAGGAGACCAGGGAGGAGGAGCGCTTTGCCCTGGAGATCCTTCCTGACGTCCTGGAGAAACATTATGGTTACAAACTGTTCATCCCAGATCGAGATCTGATTCCAACAGGAAGTAAGCTGATAGTTAACTGTTACTTTTTGGCCAACTCGTCGTTGTTTGGTAAAGATTATTTAAGGGTTTGTTGACCAAGAGGTAAGATAATCAAACAAGTGTTAGGTCATTCTAGGCAATAGGTTACATTCACTTGTCAAACCTTTACCATCAGTAAATACTTAGTACTTATTTAAGACACATTATATCATGTTGACCATTATACTCTAACTAACTAGCAGCTAGTTCTGTCCCTACAACCTGGGAAGAGTTGTGTGTAACTTTTTGTAAAGTGTTGTTTTTGTCTTCAGTGTCGTCTTTCCACCTTCACTGTCTTGTGTGTTTTGAATCATTCATACAGCTAACTAGTAGCCTAGTGGGGTAGTGGTTAGCATAGAGAGAAGGCACTGGTTCAAATCCTAGCTGGGTCCATTCTGTGTGGCGTTTGAATGTTCTCCACTTGAATGGATTTTCTCCAACTTCCTCCCAAAGTCCAAAAACATACTTTATAAGCAGATTTGTCACCCTAAACCAGGGGTGTCAAACTCAATCACACACCGGGGCCGGAACTGTACTGATCTACGTCTGGTACCGACTGTCTGGTACCAGGTTAAGGTTAGGGTTAGGATACCGGTGCGATCCACGTCCCGGTACTGGACAGATACTGGTTGGAGACCCCTGATTTAATAAGATCAGCCAGCATGGCAAAAAAGGACCAGTTTGAGGGATCCTTAACCAAACGTCAGCATGTGAGGACTTGGGAATGAGAATGTGCTGCAATATGCTGCTAGTGCATACAAAATGATCTGGTGGGCCGGATATATTCACCCAGAGGCCGGATCTGACCTCCGGGCCTTGACTTTGACACGTGCTCTAAACAGACATTTTGGAAGGAATGTGATCGTCTGTCAGTGGATGGATCTCATGAACTCTTGTTTCTGCCTGAAATAACTGGGATAGGCTCCAGCAACTCATGTTCCTGCGCAGGACCAATGCTTTCACACCGAACGTGCTTCACGCAACAAATTTGCTGCTTGACGTTTGTTTGAAAATGTATTTAAACAGTTCAGACGCTTGTGTGAGGAGTCCAAAGTTTTTTTTAGCTTCATTGCTCATTATCTCGACAGTATATCTAATTTACAATGGATGGAAAACACGGATGATATCGAGAGATCAGGTTTACCGTATTTTCTGGACTATAAGTCGCTCCAAAGTATAAGTTGCAGGAACCGAACAATGCATAATGAAGAAGAAAAAAAAACATATATAAGTTGCTCTGGTGTAGAAGTCGCACTTTTAAGAGAAAAGTCCAACATTTATGAACAAATTCAACAAACCAAATGTAACGTTGCATTTGACATAAACGCGATTCATGCGTCAAATTTGAGTCCGCTGCCTCTGTTGACATGCGTCAAATTTAATGCTCAATGTTTGTCCAGAAAGGAGTTAATTAACTAGACACTGCAAAATGCGTGTGGAGAAGCTATCATTTAGCCTCATCGCTACATTATGGAGGCTCTGACTGTATATCCCGTTTAACATGAACGTAAAATACTGATGATGTTAAGAGGTTACATTTATTTATTTTGAAGAGCTCTACAAAAGCATTGATAATCACGTCTCCATGTCTAGGTTCATGTCTGAGTTTTTAGCTGCCCTTCTGTCTGTTTGTAACCCAGTTTGAAGGCTTGTGATAATAATAATAATAATAATAATAATAATAATGTCTTAATGCAAATAAGAAAACATCATAACGTTTATGAGAACGATCAGATTCTCAGCCATGTTTGTTTAGGACAGCACTTCTTCTTCTGCATTTCTGTCAGCAGCACATAATGATCCACAAACCTCCAGTGCCCTCTAGTGGATGTTAGTGGGAATTAACAGCTAAAAAGGAACCGGTCGTAAGTGGGAAGAAAACGAATATATGAGCCTATATATGTAAAAAAAAAAAAAATCACAAATAAGTCATTCATGAGTATGAGTAGCACCACTGGCCAATCTATTATAAAAATTGTGAGTTATATATAAGAATATATATATATATATATATATATATATATATATATATATATATATATATATATATATAATACATATTATATTATTATATTTATTGTTATTAATAATAATAATAATCTAATATGTAATACAGAATTACGTTGATTGTATTAACGGTTGAAAAGTTTCCGTAAATCAAAGAGCATAAACACAGGAGCTGTGTTGTTAAAGGGTCAACACTGAAACTGAACATCCCTGACCTGCAAATAGTGTTCGGTGTGAACGCATCTCAAGCAAAATGTCAAACTAATAATTTATAGTTTATGTTTTCAACATAAGTGAAAGCATTGGGTCCAAAAACAGGCAGAACAACCCTTTTCTTTTTTTCCTGGCATCTCCAACCTCTTAGTAGAAGCTGAAGACCACAGCTTATCCTGCTGGCTGCTCCCACACTGGGAGCTACTGATGAGGGAGTACAGGATCCAGCCTGCACCGGGGGCTGAAATATTGAGCATATTTATCGTCCTCTTTGGTTTTTCATCAGCGCATTAATAAATCCAAGAAAATTCCGTCTGAACGTATCCTCGCGCGTTCTAGCTCGCAGTCCGTCTTTGCCGTGGCTCGACTTTTGCGGCGAGCGCCGCGTGTTTGTACTGTTGGCTTCATGTGGAACAGATAAAACGCAAACACGTCGACGTTGATCCAGACAGAATTAAACATCAGTGGGAAATGTGTGAAGGCTCTAAGCCCCGCTGACTGAGCCGCCTCTCCCCTTCCTTTAATCAAAAGAAAATTGCCGCCAGCAACAGTGCCAGGCAGAATTATTGCAGATGAATGTCCAATCAGGGAAACATGCTATGTGATTAATTATATGTGAAATAAAGTGAGAGGAATCAAAGCTAGCTTTATGACAGCATTGTTTTTCTGTGTCTGTGTGCTGATTGTCACCTGAATGTTAATGTGTTTATGCGTAGGTTTCACCAATGAGCATTACCAGGATGACACACAACTCTTTGGAGGTACTCAGCCTTCTCCCTCATGCATCTAGCTGCTTTATCAACTGAGTTCCAAAACTTTGCAGAGAAACTCCGTATGTCCACCAGCAGTCGTGTCCTCATTTCAAAACGGTTATTTAAGCTGTAAAATAATTACATATGCACTGAACTCTTCAGATTGTATGTTTTCTCTAAATAAATATGCCACAGAAGCATCAAAATGACAAAGTGAGCCCGTCGTACTGCACGTGCAAATTAAATCTGCTGTCTTTCAATGATCCTTGAGATGTTTCTACATCTTAATTGGGGCCCATTTGGAACAAATTGACTGTGATGGACATAAAATCAGGGTAATTGTCTTTCTAAACATGGTATCTTAATTAGTGCGGATTTTCAGAGCAAAAAAAAAAGAAAAGAAAAATGGTCCTCCAATAAATACGACTCTTTTCAGCATTGCAGACAGAATGATGTCAGAGCGTGTGGTGGAATTCATGCGAAGGCTTTTGGAACTGATCCCTGCAGTCAGCGGGAGCTGATTACAGAGTCCATCATTAACCTACAACTCATTTGTCACTATTTATAAGAAGAAACAAGAGTAGAGGGATCAAATGTAAACTACTGTTGCCAGGCAGACCACGATAAATTAGGCCGTCTGAAGCAGTCTGTTAGGAGAAAATAAATTATTTGGGCCAAGGCAAACTGACCAAAACCCACCTCACCATTTATGCTTTATTTATGCTTTTGTGGCCATTTGTTCATAAAATGAAGCTTTTCTAAATGTATAATCGTAGCAGTAACATTATTAATTATTTTTAATTAATTATATACATAAATATTTTACTTCTGATAACAGCACACACAAGATCCTTTCAAAATAAAATGCATGACATCAAATAAGATGCTCCTGCTGTAACAGACTTACTAATAAAAATGTATAAATATAAGGTAAAACATGACACTTCCTGTCAGTTTGACTTTTGTGCACCTTCATCTTGTTTTCTCATTTTACTATACAATAAAAACCTTGATAAATCTTTTTTTTTAAATCTAAACATATAAAAGCAATTAATTAGTGCAATATCTGAATGTGTTCTTATTTTTACAGTTGATTAAACCTTTTACCATAGTTTTTATTAGTTATATGACATGTTAAAATTTAAGCAGAAACAACAAAAAATAATTAACTAAAAAAAAAAAAGTGATCAAATCCATTATTTATTCAAATTGTTAGAATTTTCCTTTTAAACCTAAAGAGTCACAATGGAGGGCGAAAGGTCACCAAGTGTCCAAGGCTCCAAGTTAAGGACCTCTAGTTTAAAGAACAAAAAATATTAGGATATTGCCATGTTATCCCTATTAAAACAGTCTGGATATTAAAATATTATTATAAATATTATAAAGATAAGTCACTCTGGAGACACTTGAAATGAGCACAAACCGATGCTCATGCCACCAAATCTTCAAGCAAACAGTAACACAAGAGTCTCAATGTCTAACTTAGCTAAATATTCTGTATTCTATTTGAATAAATGAAAGAAAAGGATCTCAAATGTCACACGATTAGCCTGGTAAATGTGTGATGAAGGTTTGCAGACCTCCAGTCCAATCACAGTTTTCCAACTCTGAAAAATGTCTGCAGTTGTTCCACCAAAAAAACAGCTTATTAAAGGTTAAACCCCCCCAGCTGCTCCCTAGACTGAAAAACTCACACTTTTGTGTCTGTTGTTTGCTTCTTACCTGCAACAACATTTTTTAAGAAAGAAAAAATATATTTTCCAGTAAAATGCTTCTACTTTGCTGAAATATTGAGGCTTGCAGCACTCCCTGTCAGGGTCAAGAGAATACAGACCAAAACATAGAAAGAGAAAGAAAAAAAAGAACAGGAGCTTTGAGGGTTTTTTTCTTTAAGTTTATGTGGAATTTATACGTTGTCTGCAGACTAAAAGGTTCTCAACAGATCTGTGCTGTACTCTCAGGTAGATCTGTGGTTACTGAAGCTGTGCGAAGTTCCAGAAAGCACAATGTGGATGTTCTGCTTCTTGTCAACTGAAGCTGAAAACTGGAATCTGGGATTGGAGCCGCTTTGCTGCATCCATGCGGTTGGAACACTTCAATCCCAGATCAGTTTTGAACTCATGGTAGTCCAAAATTGAGGTCCACTTAAGGGTCTGCGTGTCCAGTCTAGAGTCCATGTTGTCTTTAGTTGTCTCGTGCTGTCTTCATCAAACACTGAGTGTTGTCTTGAGTGAAAGATCAGTTTGATCCTATACGTGGATTCATGATTATCCTCTCGTCTGCTTCAGCGTACATCGAGGACGTGGCTCGCTGCGTGGACCAGAGCAAGCGTCTCATCATCGTCATGACGCCCAACTACGTGGTGCGGCGAGGCTGGAGCATCTTCGAGCTGGAGACGCGCCTGCGCAACATGCTGGTGACGGGCGAGATCAAAGTCATCCTGATCGAGTGCGCCGAGCTGCGCGGCATCATGAACTACCAGGAGGTGGAGGCCCTCAAACACACCATCAAAGCGCTCTCCGTCATCAAGTGGCGCGGCCCCAAAAGCAACAAGCTCAACTCCAAGTTCTGGAAGCAGCTGCAGTACGAGATGCCGTTCAGGCGCACGGAGCCCATGCTCACGCACGAGCCCGCGCTGGACGTCAGCGAGCAGGGCCCCTTCGGAGAGCTGCAGACCGTCTCCGCCATCTCCATGGCGGCGGCCACCTCCACCGCCATGGCCACCGCCCACCCCGAGCTGCGCTCCTCCTTCCACAACACCTACCACACCACCATGAGGCAGAAACACTACTATCGCAGCTACGACTATGACTTGCCCCCAGGGGGTACCCTCCCGCCCCTGTCGTCTCTCGGGAACCAGCACACCTACTGCAACATCCCACTGACTCTGCTGAACGGCCAGAGGCCCCCCGGGAAGAGCCGGGAGCACAGCCTGGAGGAGGCTCACGCCAACAACGCCATGCTCCCTCTACTGCCACGAGAGACCAGCATCTCCAGCGTCATCTGGTAGTCATGAGGTGGAAGTCCAGTCCAGGTCGTGATGGCGAGACGTGTTCCAGATCCCTTTGGCTCCAGCCAGTCGTGGAAGAGCAGGCGGGAAGACTTTCACTCTCTTTTATAGAGAACGTTTTCTATGTGGACCTCAGAGTGATATAATAAAAACATTGTTTTAACAACAACTAGAAATAGACCAAGAACTGCATAACGATAACACCCGAGCATCCATACATACAAGCGGAAGGAAAACAGGGTCTGTACATATATTTGAATTTCTTTGTAGCATCTGTGTTTTCCTGTTTTCTTCTTTTCTCCAATTATTTCAGTCAAGTCTGTTTCCATCTCTATTATTGTAGGACTTTGCTTTAACTTGCTACACAAGTGTGTATATTTTGTATTGATTTTTTTGTTTGTTTTTGTACTTACTTTAGTTTGCTAGATCAAAGCGCTGATATTTCATGCGCCTGTGAGGATGCATTGTATTTTTTTATTAATTTGTCTTGTTTTAAAGAACTTTTGTTGCTTTTTTTTGGATGATTTTTCAAATGCCCTGGACTTTTCAGGAGCTCCGATGAGCTTGGGTTTGCTTTTGTTTTCCTGTAAAAGGTGTATCTAGTTTATAAGGAAACTCTCTTCGGAAAAAAGAAAAAAAAATCATAGAATATGCAAAAAGAAGGAGAAGCTGGTAAAATATATATATACATATGTGTATCGCTCTGTGGGACTGGGAATCAATTTAAGAGCCCCTTCAATCAGACAGACCGATAGACTGGCACATCTATCTCTAAAGCTTCGTTTTTTCTATTCAGACGAACAGCCTGGCTGTTTTAGAGTGATAGTAAAATGCCTCACCTTAAAAAACAAATATGTAGATTATTTTAAAAAAAGAAATCTATTTTTATAACAGAACAGAGTTTGCTTGAGAGATCATACTTCTTTGCCGCTCATCTTCCACCGAGAGAGGACCTGTGTATTAATGTTTTGTACTCTTGCGACGTGATTTCTGCCTCGTTCTGAGACAAATGACACGCGACAAAACAACCTCTGCTGTTACAGAATCAAAAGTGAAACATTTTGGTCATCTTTTGATTTTTTTTGCTTTCTTAAAGCATACTACTCCCATTCGGATGATGGCATTTGGCTCATATTTATAGTTCATGTTTAAGCGAAGAAAAGAAAACATTTGTCTTTTGGAAGAATTTTTAAATATATTTGAAGGTGTGACTTTTGAGTATGCATAGAAAATAGATATGTATTCTATATATAATATAGATATTTATATAAATATATAAACACAATTTTCACTTGGAAAGAAATGTCTATCTTTATAGAAACACGATCATGATCAGTTGCCCTTACTTTCTCACTGCACATTAAATGCATTGATTTCCTTTTGATGGTTTGATTTATTTCCTTTTTTTTGTTTGTTCTCTCAATAATGCCAAAGACCTGAGATGTTTTTGGCTAAAAGTTTTTAACTTTTGTGTGAGTTATAATTGTACACTGTAGATTTTGTTACAATGTATCAAAGCTGCAAAGGGCCAACCTTTTATTTGTAATAACGAAATCTACCTTTATTATTATCTCGTGATAACCACATCTACATTTTTGTATTATCTCGTGATGACAATATCTACCTTTCTTTTGTTTTGCTTTGTTGTGATAACAACATCTACCTTTTTTGTTTTGTTGTACTAACGACATGTGCCTTTTGTTTTCTCTTGATAACGACATCTACCTTTTGTTTTCTCATGATAACATCTACTTTTTGTTTTTTCCTTTTTTTTATTATCTTGTGATAACGATATCTACCTTTTATTGTTTTGTTTCCTCATGATAACATTTAATTTTTTTATTATCTCATGATAACGACATCTACTTTTTGTAGCTTTGTTGTAATAACGACATCTACCTTTTGTTTTCTCATGATAACATTTATTTTTTTTTATCTCAAGATAACAACATCTACTTTTTTGATTATCTTCTGATAAAGACATCTCCTTTTTTTTATCTTGTGATAACGACATCTGCCTTTTTTCGATTGTTTTCTCATGTTAACAACATCTACCTTTTTTATTATCTCGTGATGACCATATCTACCTTTTATCATTATTTTCTGATAACAATATCGGCCTTTTTTGTTTTGTTCTTTTGTGATAGCGGCATCTTTTCTTTTATTTTCTCATAATAACATCTTCTATTTTTGTTTTGCGTTCTCGTGATAACCACATCTACCTTTTTTGTTTTGTTCTTCTTGTGATTACAACATTTCCCTTCGTGTTACTTGTGATAACGACATCAACTATCTCATTATCACCTGAAAACACTTTTTTCTCATGATAACTAGACCATGAGATTGTATTTCTTGTTAGCACAACAACACTGAGCATTGGAGTTTCTTGGTGATCGCTCTATATCTGGTTGTAAGCACGGAAAAAACAACATGCAGCCGCCCATAGCTGTAGCCGAGCCAACCTTCTCTTGACGATGACTGATTTATGTATTGTTTATGACCAAAAACTTCATCACAATCTCCGCCTGATTCAGACCCCGACTAATATAATCAGTTATAAATTGATCAATCCTTCTGGTTCTCTGACAAACTGCTTTGTTTTGCTTCAGTTTGTAGACAAATGTAAAAAGTACACTCTTTGTTATCTCATCACATTCACGACTGAACAAAATCTGTTTTAACAACATCAAACATCTTTTTATCACAAAAAATGTCTTTTCTCGAGGTATTGTGATAGTTAAAAAGCAAGGTTGGTCGCTCTCAGCTCCAGCAGCAGAGTCTGATACATGCTTAAAGATGATCTTTTAAGGATGGACGGACCCACTTCTTTTGCAGCTGATCTGAGAAGAAAAAAAAACAGAATAAAATAAATATTTCAATAAGGATAAATATTAAGGATACAAGTAAAGATGAATGTGATACAGAGAGATGAGCATGAAACAAATCCATAATGTTTGCTGGTCGGATTCTGGGCCAATGCTTGGAATGAACTCGGATCATCTGTGAATGAAGCCCAGAGTGTAGATGCTGATGGAGGTCAGAGGTCAGACCAGGAGAACCATCTCTCCAGGTGAAGAACGGGGAGGACGGGGGCCAGAGAGACCGTCTGGATCGCGGAGAGACAACAACTCAAGATTTGGCTTAAACAAGATCGTGATTGGCTAAGAAGAAAATGCAGAGAATTGGTTCAAAGTGAAGGTTTAATTGATGGAGTGACATAACCCAGCAGACACTGCAAAAACAGAACCTCATAGAAATAGGTCAAAAAGGAATTAAGGGGCGATCGGTCAAAGGAAAATGGTTTCACTGAGAAATTCTTATTTATAGGAAAAATTCTTATCACTAAGAAAGTTTTCTCAAACTAAGATTATTTTGCTATTGAAAACTTTCTTGCTAATATGCTTTTCTTGCAAGACAGAAAATAAGACAATTTGTCTTGAAGTAAGAATCTCTTGGTTTTCTTAAGATTCAGTCTTTGCAGTGAAAAAACTGAAATTGCACCAAAGCTCCGACACAGTTTCAACTCCTGCAAGAGTTATCAGGTAAGGAATGATCTGTGATTGACCATGAAAGGTTACATTCTTAAAACACTTGATGAACTTTTAATCCTTCATTTGAAGTCACTGCAATAATATGAGCAGGAAATAAGGTGGACCAACATTTTTACAGCCGTGAAACTGACTTAAGGTTAAATATCATATCTAGAAATTGAGTAATTGTTTAATCTCAACTAAAAAGGAAAAAAATAAAACAATTCCAAATTAACTTTAATTTTCTTCAATTATTTAGAAACATATGTGATTGTTAATTGATTTGTTTTTAGATTATTAGTGACTTAATGTAAAAATAAATTATTGAATATATATAAATGGTCATTTTAATTATTCATACATACATTTGATTTGTTATGTGGAAGGAAAAGGTGTCGCAGCAAACTAAATGTTGGTTTAGGATGTTTATAATTTGACCAGGATGGAAGGAAAAAAAAACATGAAATCCAGAAAATTAGATTTTCTTTTCATTTATATAGAACTAAAACAATGAAACCTTTTAATCACAGGACTCAATATCTAACAACAGCAGAGCACAGATAGAATCTTAAACTAAGTAATCTAACATTATTTTGAGGTTTAAAATGGTAGACATAAAAGAAGTGAAGGAAAAGACAAAAAAAGGGAATTATTTAAGGAAATTGATATCAGGTCTATAACATTAATAGATAAACATTGGATATCTTAGAAAGACAGTGTCTAAATGCATGGAAATATTGTGAAATAGCTTAAAAACAACAACAACAAAAATGGTTTCACTATGTCACAAACTACAGTGTATAATAAAACTAAAAGATTCAGAGAAAGTGGAGAAATCTCTGCCAAAGGGAACAACCTAATTCCCTTTGATGAATGCTCGTGGTCTCCGAACACTCAAACAACATTGAATCATTTTGTCAATGACATTAGTAAATGGGCACTGGAACATTTCCAGACGCCACAGTCAGAAAACACGGTCCACAGCGCCATCTAAAGGTCTAAAACACCAAAAAGGAGGCCATCTTTGAACGAGGGCCATTGTGTCCGAGTGATTCAAGACTCGTTTCAAATGGTCTGTATCAAAGTGGAGTGTTTAATGGCCATCCTCACTATGGTATGAATCACATCTACTTCAGGTAAAACGATGAGTATTTCAGCAGGACAATGAAAGCCCACACGGTGACTGCAGCTGTAAAAGCTGGGTGGTTTTGTCCAGAAAATAGAAAATATCCACTAACTCTTTAACAGTGATATCAGACAAAACGATGACCAAATTATAACATCTAAACTCCAAAAAACTCCAGACTTGACAACTAAAACTTGGTCATTTTATTCATCTAAACATTTATCTATTTTGTGTTGTAAGCAAAATATTGGCTAAAAATGATCCATTCATCTCCAGAACTCACTGAATGGTGGCTTTTCAGGATCAGAGGGATGCTGGAGTCAACCTAGAACTGTTGGGCAAAGGGAACCTGAACAGGTCCAGTCTGCTGCAGGCCTGTAAAAATCGTTCACTTTTAAAATGTATTCTAAGCTTAAAAATATCTAAACTTTTACACGATTCCAGCTGGTTTTATCAGAGACAGACTATAGGTTTTAAGCCCAGCAGCTGGACTGATGTTGAACGTCTTTATCCTCCAACATGATAAATGTGCTTTAAAACTGATTCATGTTCATGGAGAGCATCATAGAAAATAGACACTGTCTGTACAAAAGAATAAAAACTAAAGGTTAAGAAATAAATATGGGCATTTTATTGATATTGCATAAGAAAAACAGCTGTCTTGCATATTTTTGAAAATATTTTTCACATAAATGTTTATACCTCGGACTCGATGAAGTTAAACTTCATCCAAATAAATAAATAAATACCAGTTTATGTTAAAATACAGTCACAGTGAATGTTTCAGTTTATTTATGCCAGTTTTTCCACAATTATTCTTTGTGGATTTCAAAAACTGAATGTTCAAAATCCTTAAGAAGCTAAAAAAATAACAAAATATTTAAAAACATGACTGTAATATGTGAAAACCCCGTGAAATATGACTACCTTTTAAAAAACCAAACATAAATATTAAAAGACAAAAGGGTAAACTTGCAATATAGAACTGTGTTTAAAATCAGTTCAAAAAACTGATTTGCTTCTTAAGATGTGCAAAAATACCACGAAAGTTATTAAATCACAGAGCCAGTAAAGTTTGAAAGAATCATTTTAGAGGAAGTGGCACAAAGTCATGTCACAAAGTTATGTTGCATTATTGAAAAGAGGCGTTAAACATTCATGATAGCATGCACAATGAGCAAAAGAAGACACGCAAAAAGGTTTACGTTAACCAAACTGACATCATGTGGCGATTCACTAACCATGAAGGTGTTACAAGATCCAGAGACAAAAAGGAGAGAATGTATCCAAAGAAACAAAAGAAAAAGGAGTAAAAACGTATTTAGTCAAAGGTGACAGAAACAGGAAGTAAAGGAGAAACTTTGAAAGTCTTGTATTAAAGAAAAGACTAATAAAGAGGTGATGACAGGTACCATGACTCACTAACCCTTCATTAAGAATCATTAGGACTGGTTAGTGATCAAATCAGATTCATCTATTGACAATAGTCGGACGAAATCCACTAATATTCATTAAAAGAGATGCAGATTGAAAATTCATTTTTTGTTTGTTTTTACTCTAAAAGTCAAATATTGTCTTATGCTTCGTGGCGGCGCTCATTAATGAAGAAATGCTGTCAAACACTGCCATCTGCTGGTGAAAAAATGTAAAGGTTTCTGTCATATTAAGAAAAGCAACAAAACTTGAGATACATAAAAGACGTTCACGTTTACTTGCATTAGTCCAATACATTTTGTTATTTAAAAAATAAAAAAAATGACAATGTTGGCTTAAAATTGAACTTTATTTATTTATTTAACAATTTGTTACTGAAAAAAATGAAGAAACATTTTTAGAGGGAAGTGATTTTATTTCTAAAACCCTGTGTTATTAATAAATAGGAGGATTCTTGGCCAGAAGGGGGAATGACTGTTAGTACACTGTTCATGGAGCTTTGTATCCCAGAAATAAAATCTATACCAACTTTTGACCCGCCAGCTTAGAACTCGATTAGAAAATGCCATTTATAATCTCAGAAATAACACTTTTCCATAAGTAAACAATGAGACCTTAAGAAAATAATGAAGACAGCTGAAGATAAAGCCTGTCAGTGGCGCCTTGATTAAGTGAAGAGTTAAGTTTTTAATGTTTTGCCTTCTGTCTTCTCTGCAAAGCTGCAACCTGGTTGAGACACAGAAGAATTAAAGACGTTTCTTTTAGCTGGATCCTCACAGTTTATCAGTGCCATCTACAAAGAGGACATTTAAGTATTGGATTACATCTCTCTGCCAGGATCTCAAAATCTATTTGCAGAACAATTTAATTAGAGAGAACAAATCAGTTCATCAGGAGTGTTCAGACCAACTAAACCAGGAGTCTGCAACCTGAGGCTTCAGAGACACTTGCTGGTCTTTTATCAGCTTTGAAGAAAAATGCTAACAATTTGAATAAATAATAGCTACATTTTGTCATTTATGTTTAGATTAACAACGTGTCATTCAACTATGAATGACAGAGAAAGGTTTAACCTACTCTCAGAGGAGTGTTTTAGTGAACAAACACATACAGTGAGCCAAATAAGTATTTGAACTCCCTATAATCTTACAAGTTCTTCCACTTAGAGATCATGGAGGGGTCTGAAATGTTCGTCTTAGGGGCATGTCCACTATGAGAGACTGCAAATCACTTTGTATGATTTATTTGTACTTATTTATTTATATGCTACTGCTTCAAATAAGTATTTGAACCCGTCTATCATCTATCTAGAATTATGATCCTCAAAGACCTGTTAGTCCACCTTTAAATATTTCACTTATGATTCTAAATTGGAAGTCCCTGTTTGAGCTGCATAAAGACACCTGTCCACCCCATACAATCACTCCAACTGCTAACACGGCCAAGACCAAAGAGCTGGGACCACTGTTTCCATGGTTACTGTTGGTAATACACTAAGACCTCATGGTCTGTAATCATACAGATTCCCCTGCTTAAACCAGCACATGTCCAGGCTCGTCTTAAGTTTGCCAATGACTTTTTGAATGATCCAGAGGAGTCTTGAGAGAAAGTCCACTCATCATGTTTGGAGGAGGAAGACCGATGAGAACCATCCCAAGAACACCATTCTACTGTGAAGCATGGGGGTGGTAGCATCATGCTATGGGAGTGTTTTTCTGCACATGCAGGACGGCTGCACTGTAGTAAGGAGAGGATGACCTGGGGTCATGTGTTGAGATATTTTGAGGATCAACCTCCTCCTGGGTCGTGGCTGGATCTTCCAGCTTGACAATGACCAGAAGCAGACAGCCAGGAGAACCAAGGAGTGACTCCGTATGAAGCATAACGATGTTCTGGAGTGGCCTAACCAGTACAGTGCATGTACCAGCTAATTTCCTGATTTTTCTTTTTTAGATTATGTCTCTCACAGTGGAGATTACTCTATAATGACATTCTGAGATCCCTCTATGATTTCTGAGTGGGGAAACTTGGAAAATCACTGAATGTTCAAATCCTTACTTGCCTCACTGTCTACTTATCTTCTGCGGCATTACAGTGTTGAAATGCAAAATACTCTTAATGGGGTCCTACCGTGAAAATTCTACTTTTTGAGGTTTTAAATGCATTATACTGTTCATTCATCTCTATAAAGAACCCCAAAACGGTGTTTTGATTCATTCATGACTCATATTTAATAATAATTTGTTTTTTAGTGTTCCCAATGTAATATATGATCATAAAAATGGATATAGTTAACTCTGAAAGGCTGAAGAAAATCATAGCCCATTTAACACTAGAATTCCTAAGCCTGCGCAAATTTGCGCAGGGAAGAGTTCCCCCCTCTAGTCCGAAAGCCCATTGTTGTGTCATGGTGGGTCACTGATGAACCATTAACTTGCTCATGTATATGTTAATGCAGCATGTAGTACCTAATGTGTATTTGAACTAACAGGTTGTGTGGGGGTTGTAGTTACCTGATGCATGTGGACAAGTATTGGCTTTCCTGCTTTTACTCACATTTGAACTAAAGTTTAATCTCATTCCTAACCCAGAGTTCAATATGATGTTGCTCCACCTTTTGCTGCTATTGCAGCCTTCAACTCTTCTGGGAAGGCTGTCCACAAGGTTGAGGAGAGTATTTATAAGAACTCTGGATCATTCTTCCAAAAGCTCATTGGTCAGTCACACTGATGTTGGTGGAGAAGGTCTGGCTCTCAGTCTCTGCTCTAATTCATCTCAAAGGTGTTCTATGGTCTTCAGTTCAGGACTCTGTCCTCCATGTCTTTATGGACCTTGCTTTGTGCTCTGGTGCACAAAAATGTTGGAAGATGAAGAGCCCGCTCCAAACTGTTCCCACTAAGGTTGGGAGCATTGTCCAAAATGTTTTAGCCTCCTGAAGCATTGAAAGTTCCTTTCACTGGAACTAAGGGGTCTGAAAAACAAGCCCACACCATCATTCCTCCTCCACCAATGCAGTCTGAAACGTCCCGTTCTCCTGCAACCTCCAAACCCAGACCGGTCCATCAGATTTCCAGATAGAAAAGTGTGATTCCTCCCTCCAGAGAAGACGTCTCCACTGCTCTAGAGTCCAGTGACGGCGTGCTTTACACCACTGCATCCACGCTTTACATTGTACTTGTTGATGTGTGGCTGCAGCTGCTGCCATGGAAACTCGTTCCATGAAGCTCTCTGTGTACTGTACTCATGCTGATCTGAAGGTCATATGAAGGTTGCAGCTCTGCAGCAACTGACTGCAGAAAGTCTATGACCTCTTTAGACTTTCAGCATCCTGGCTGAGTTGTTCCAAATTCTTCCATTTTGTTCTGATAGAACTGACAGTTGACTGTGGAATATTTAGGACATTTCAAGACTGGATTTGTTGCTCAGGTGGCATCCTATGACAGTTCAACACTGGAATTCACTGAGATCCTGAGAGCAAAACATGCTTTCACTGATGTTTCTAAAAACAGTCTGCATGTCTGAGGAGTGATTTTATACACCTGTGGTCAAACCAAGTGATTAGGACTCCTGATTCTGATCATTTGGATGGGTGAGCCGATACTTTTGGTCATATAGTGCATGTTTATGACTTATAAACATAGACACATCTTCAAGTCAAAAAGACAAACATCCCAATATCAGCAAAACTCACACTCCTCTGAAACCCTTAGCTCTATTTCAAATAATCCTCGAGGTGGACTCTGGGAGCAGTGAAGACAATTCTTTTGTTGTGGAATCAGAGTTCATCTTCTCAGATTCCTCCTATGATGAGGATATGCCAGTTCATGGATTTGCAGCCAGAACATCCTCTCCACATGATACTTATACATAAGTAGACTTATAAACTATTAATCGTTGAAGAAGAGAATGATGAGAAGCCTTCATCTGTAAAAAGACAATTTTCCCAATTCAAAAAAGGCAACCAGCATGTTGAAGACAGCCAGTGGTGCCACAAAACACAGACACACTGGAGAAAAGTCTTTCTTAAAGGCCAGGACTGCCTGGTCCTAAAAAACCTGTTTCTCTTAGGTATGTGGATGGGGGTGGGAGCAGAACTGTGTGCTGTCGTACAACCTAGATCTAATTTGCAATTTGAAGGTCATTAAATAAAATAAAATTTTAAAGTAAAACAATTTTTTAATGTGGACTATTCCTGAGCGGAATCTAGAATGCATGTCAAACTTGAATTTAAACACGACATTCTGTAAGTCATTGTTGATGGTTTAAAGGCGTGTGTCTGTGTTAAAAATATTTTTTTCACCTGCATTGAACAGTTTTGAGGTAAAAATAAAATTTAAAAGTAAAAACACATTTTTAATATGGACTATTCCTGAGCCGGATTCGAACCCATGACCTTCTGAATGTGAGTCCGCAGCCATAACCACTCGACCGTCTAGTGGCGGAATCTGGAATGCATGTCAAACTTAAATTTAAACACGACACTCTGCATTGCGAAATCAGGAAGTCATTGGTGATGGTTTAAAGGCATCAAAAATCGATCACCCCCCCATGTCACCAGTTTGTCATTTATTGTGTTTGTCTGTGTTAAAAATATTTATTTCCCCTGCATTGAACAGTTCAGAGGAAAAAATAAAATTTTAAAGTAAACACAATGTTCATGATTTAAAAGCATCAAAAATATATCACCCCCCCCTCCTCCCCCATGTCACCAGCTTGTCATTTATTGTATATGTCTGTGTTAAAAATACTTGTTTCACCTGCAAATTTAAACCTTATAATCTGCTTTGCGAAATCAGGAAGTCATTGTTGATGGTTTAAGGTGATCACCACAACACTACTTTGAGAAGGGGAGGGGGGCATTGCAGCAGAAGCTGAAAGTTCCAGGGATTCTAGTGTTAAAGTCTAGAATTAAATGATAAGGATTATCTCATTTGGCATTGAGTGTATTTTATTTTAAAAAGAACTTATATGCTACTTTAAAAATAAAATACGTTTTAATTCATAAAAAAATATTGGAACATATTTAAGAACTATCTTTTGTAAAATGAATGACTCAATTGCAACAAAAATTAAATGGAGCATTTTTGTAGACTGTAACGTGAGACTTTGTGGCTCTCTCTGTTGGGCTTTGGTCTGTAAGACACTGGTCACATGACTCTTTTAAGGTTAAAGGTCGTATACCCCGAGACAGTCCAACATTGTATTTTTGGTTTCCCAAAATTTTTGTTTCAACATAAGTGCTACAACATTGCATTCTGAACAAGCTTATAAAAGGAAACTTTTTAAAGAACTTTTCGAGAATGCTTTTAGTAAAGAGTTACAGTAATCCAGTCTAGACGTAACAAATGCTTCAATGAGTTTTTCAGCATCACTTTTAGAAAACATATTTCAGATCCTAGCTATATTACGTAGGTGAAAAAAATGCAGTTTTACAAGCTTGAGATATGTGACCCTTAAATGATAAATCCTGGTCAAATAAAACCCCTAAGTTTCTGACTGGAGAATTGGAGGAAATATTTAGTCCATCCAGGGAGACTATCTGACTATCTTCATTCAGCCGAACAGTGTCATCCCTTTAAGTCTAAAATAAGACTACACTTGACACATCTACCACTATCCCCACTAAAGGAAGCAGGATCCTCACTGAACTTGTGGCACAAGGAGCAGAAAAGAGGGGGAAAGCAGAAGAGGTAGAAGTCAGTGCTAAATGCTAAGCTATGGCTAGCAGTGTTTTGACAACGAAGAGCTCCGTCGCAGGCTCTGAGAAACGGTTAACACAGCAGTTTACTCACTAGAAGGCTAAATATGCTACTTACAGTTTTAGAATACTAGACCAGATAACACTGAGTTATATTAGCAAATCATGCAGATGAATAACAGGAGCTACATTTGATTTTGACTTTGTGAAATCGGTGACATCATATCTAGCGTACAAATGAAGGAAAAGTAGTGAGCATGATATCCAAATGACTTTTAAATTCCAGGGCACTAAATAGTCCTGTACTGTACAGATTTTTGCAGTTATGGATTAGGGTGAGCATTTGGAGATAGTCTTATATATTTTTTAAATAATTGCAATGAGGAATAACCAGTACTGAAGGAGCTATAGAACATTAGATAACAGAAGACTTTTGAAGGGTGGCACATGAAAACAGGATAACATAAGGTCGTTTCAAATGAAATAATCTAAAATACATTAAAAAAACTGATATTTTGGTACAAAATTTATGTAAAAATATTGTTTTTGTCGTTTGCTTAAAGAACTTACATTGATGATTTCTTGATATTTGTCTATAACTGTGTTAATTTGATGACAAAAATTTAGCTCCGCCCCTCAGAAAAACTCGTTTGACTGATAGTTTAATTTTTTCTGTGATAATAATGTGAAAGCAAAGCCTTTTTCCTCATTGCTCCAGTCAAATCTTACAGTTTTAAGAAGGTTAAGACAGGAAAACCTGAACAGGTTAATTTTAATAAAAGTTGATCAAATTGATGGAATGATGGAATTGAGGCAAAATGTATTATATTTGGATCTTCTGTTCTGTCATTTTCTTTAGCTGAGCTCTTTAATTTGTCGTTTTGTTCCTGTAAAGTGCCTCTTTCTTGGAAAAGTGCCAAGGTTATTCCATTACACAAGAGAGGTGATACTCAACCATTGAATTACTACAGGCCAATCTCAATCATTAATGGTGTTGTCAAAGTTTTTGAAAATATTATCTTTAAGCAACTGTCTAGTTTTCTCACCTCCAACAATCGTTTATGACAATTTCAATCTGGATTTAGAAACCATTTCTCTATTTCAACTGCTCTCATGAAATCACAAATGATACATTTACAAATTTTGACAATCACCTCCTTACTGGTGCTATTTTCCTGGATCTTACCAAAGCATTTGATCTAGTAGACCATTACCTGCTTTTAGATAAATTGTCTGCCATCGGTCTCTCTACTCCTTCTCTCTTGTGGTTCAACTCGTATCTTCATCAACGTCATCAATTTGTGTCATATAGGGGCAGTCAGTCAGTTTGCAATAAACAAAGGAGTTCCACAGGGCTCTTCTCTTGGGCCTTTGTTATTTTCCATATTTATTAATGATTTGCCAAACTGCTGTTCTGAATGTAATATTAATCTTTGCGCCGATGACACCATAATATACTGCTCCAAACCTAGTATTTCCGATATCACCGTTACTCTACAGCAGGATTTCAATACTGTACAAAAGTGGATGTCATCTAATAAATACACAAAGTCATATTCTATGCTTTTCCAGAAACACACCATGAATCCTGACGGAAGAACACTTAATTTACATTGTTTAGATTCCTCTCCCCTTATAAAAACTGAGACATTTAAACATCTCAATGTTTGATTAGTCACTGATTTATCCTTTAAAACTCATATACAATCCATTACAAATAAAATAAATTACAGTCTTGAATCCTTGTATCAATCAATTAACTCCTTTAATCTTCTTGTCAGGAAAAGAATAATTTCACAACTTTTACTACCGATACTTGATTATCTAGATATTTGTTTTAACACTACTGTAACTAATTTACACTCCTTAGATGTCATTTAAATAGCCTCTGTCATTTTGTTCTTCGCTGCCCCATATATGACTCACCACTGTACGATGTATCAACAGCTAGGTTGGTTTTCACCTTCAGCCCGAAGAAGGTATCATTATTTAATGTTCATATGTATTCATTTTAATTATCCTTCATATTTAAAGCAGTGTTTAGTTCTATTCAGGTCTCAACGTAACCTCCGTCATAATGATCAATTTTTTTTTTCTTGTACACAGAGTCAATAGAAAACCAAGAAAATGTGCATTTTGTGTTGAAGCCCCGCCATCCTTTAATACGGTCTTATAGACTTTTCCTTTATTTAAAAAATAATTGTACTTGTTCTCATTATTGACTTAGTTCCTAAATCTTCTTTTGTATCTTAATTTTAACTTTAACTTGTTTTTGCTTCGTTCTGTCCCCCATTGTGTTTATTCTTTGTGCTTTGACTTTACTTGTTTTATGCACTGTGATGAGTGGTGGTAAATTGAGAACTGTTTTGTGTGTGTGTGTGTGTGTGTGGTTGTGGATTTATTAGTGTTATATACTTTTGTTTTGTCGAGTACACAATACTCTGTCTTCATTTGAGTTATCTGTTAAAAGAGGAACCCCTCGGAAACGAGAT
>NC_050532.1:3821302-3842451 GCF_002922805.2 Oryzias melastigma | reverse complement strand
TTTTTCATCTCAGGACTGTACTTTACCTCATGCAAGGGTGGAGATGCTGATGCGCTTTGTCGCCCTCTTGTGGTGCGCTTAGGTACTTCAGGAGTAAACTCACCTGCTGCCCCGCCGCCTTCAGTCCGATGTTTTCTGTCATTGACGTCTGTGGCTGATATGAAAACGATAACTGTGGCTTTTCATAGTAAACGCTAGTTATCAGTGCTGGTGAGTTAGATTGTGTTTGACACACTTTCCTGTGAAGTGTGTCAATGGGGTAAAAAAGCAGATGTGACACACATGTAATCATGTTTAGAAAAATAGTTTATATAAAAACAAATAATTTACGAGTTCCATCAGCTGCTCTGTATGTTTCCTCTGTTATACCATCTCTTGCCTTCATCACACATCTTTTCATTCTCACACGCGCACGCACACATGCTTGTTTGTCTATAAAAAACAAGAAAAAAGTCCACCGTCTTTAAACATCTGTACTCATCGAGTCCTTCGCGCTTTAGCTGGACCTGCAGGCTACTTTCCGTAGAACATCTCCATGAGCACCTCCTCGATGTTCACCGTCCCGATCATGGGTCTGAAGAAGAGCTGGGCGACCACCGGCGGGCTGATGGCCCTCAGCATGGACAGCGCGATCAGCAGCTTGGCGAAGCGCGTCGTGTCCTCCCGCTGGACCAGCCTGACGTGCTCGTTCAGAGCCTCGTGCGCCTCTCGACGCAGCGACTGGATGTAGTGCTGACACCTCAATCCCTGGAGATCTGATGGAGAAGACAAGAGTTGGGTGAGTTTTACGCACAAGAATGTGCTTCTCTGAAACACGCAGCTGATCCGACCCACCTGGGTTGAACAGCACTGCTCCCTTCAGATACGCGTACTCCTTCGTGCTGATGTCCACGCTCCAGCACTTCTTCAAGAAGGCTCTGATGGCCTCGATGTCCACCACAGAGACCCCAGGCGCCGTCCGGCTCAGGCCGGGCTGAGTCTCGCTCTGCCGGTGCGGTAGGCCGGTGAGGATGCGCTGCAGCATGCTGGGCTCCACGGTCTCTGTGGTCTCAAAGTCCACGCGGTCCTGCGCGAGTCCCAGCACCAGCAGGGGAGCCCAGCCGCTCCGGATGAGCAGCAGCTGGTCGTCCTCGGGCAGCTCGCGGAAGCAGGGCACGTTCTTGACGAAGCGCAGCGTCTTCACCAGCACGGCGGACGCGGCTTTGCAGGTGACCTGCGGGGAGCGCAGGACGCCGCGGCGGCGCGTGGAGCCGCAGGAGCACGCCTGCGTGTGCAGGTCGAGCAGCGCGCTCGGCGCGCAGGAGGAGGGGGTCTTCTGCAGCAGGTGCTGCAGCGCGCGAGGCTCCTCCGCGCCATCGTTCTTCAGAATGCTGTAGAGGATGCTGTTGCTGCTTCGGCCGCTGGCCCCCCGACAGCGGCAGCTCTCCATGACCGCCCGCCCGCCCGAGCGCCCGAGCGCGCGCTCTACATGCGCAGCCGCTGCGCGCACCGCTGTCTCTTTGAAGCGCGGCTCGGTGGCAGAGGTAGCACTGTTGTCGTAACCCCTGATAGCCCCTGAGTGAAGGGCAGCCCGTTTATATCAGCTGCTGTCTGTGCCCGCGCTTTCACAGCGACTCGCCGCCTCCCAAACCCTCCTTTACGCGCCTCCTCCTCTCTCTCCACCTCCCCTCTTTTCCATTCGTCTTTCTCATACTCTCTGGTGAAACTTTTAATCTACACAGTTCAGCAATCAAAAGAAGAAAATATCAAATAGGACTCTGTGACCTGAACGCCTCAGCCACACAGAAATCCAACGACCTGTTCGGTTTTTACGCACTGAAAGCGCGGGGAAAGAAAGGCGCAAAACAACCCAGAGAAGCGCCACTTCTGTCTCCAGTCAGCAGCTGAAAACCCGGAGCAGATGTGGAGCTGAAAGCTTCATCATTAAGGGGGCACCATTTATCAGATTTTCTGTGGAAAAAAAGAAAGAGGAAGTGTTGAGCTATGAAGGCCAGCCTCCATCCTTGAATGGGGCACACTGATATTGATTTAACCGTGAAAACTGGAGCTGGTGAATTATGATGTCATGACTCAGTGCCCCCCCCCCCCTGCTTGTGTCACAGAGGCAGGATGCTGAAGGATAGGGGGGTAGTGAAGGTCAGAGAGGATGAGGACAGGTTAGGATCAAGCAGACGAATTAGAGGTTTATCTTAATTGCTCCTAAGAGGGATCAGAGGTTAGGGATGCTACCAGACGCCCAGACGGGAAAGGAAAGGGGAGGTCCGCAAGCATCAGGAGCAATTATGGAGGAGAAAGAATAGGGCCAAAGTGTTTGAAGGTAGAGCAAATATACAATGTCTGTTCTGTCAGATCCGAGGCTTTCATAGAAGGCTGTCTTTACCGCTGAATGTACAGGAGGCAGCAAGCAGTAAGTAGGACCCCAGAGTCCTTCCTCTATTGCTTTGAAGGACATCTTTCTGAATAGAAGCAAGATGAAAAACTTTTGCTGTAGTGCTGTAACATTGTGGAGAGGCCAAATGTCTTTGTATTGATTTAGCACAAAAAAAAAACAGATTTTTCACATGTTTATATCAAGGACACCACAGGATAAACAGCCTTCACTCAGCCCGTCTGTTCTCCCGCTCAAAGCCAGAGCAGCACAGGTTATAAAAATCCCTCCGTTTCAAGGAGACATTACATTATGTCTTGTAGCAAAAGCAAAGAGTCGAAGAGACGGCTCTCTGTGTTGCTTTTTTGTCTTTCTTTTTCCCGGGTCCTCACTTTTCTGCTCTGTTTATCTTTTTAGATTTGTGCAAGATGTACTTAATCAACTCTATTCTCAGAAATTCCTGCTGGCGGGGTAAACACAATCTGTCTTCAATAATTTCCCGCTTGCTCCAGGTTCAGGATGTGCAGCCAAACACCACGCTGGAAAGGGTCGAGTCAAACTTTTGTCAGCTCAGGTATGTCATCAAATGAGGCAAATGTTTAAATGATTCTTTGGTAGGAATATTTCTGATTTTTTTCCTCTTTTTGGGGTAAAATTATATTTAAGCAAGACAAAAAAAATCATCTGAGAAATAAAATATCTCAGCTTTAAAGCTTTAAACCAAATTCTTCCATTTGCTAAAGTAATTATGATGTTTTTGAGATTTTGAAGTTCCACTTCGTTGTTTTATAAGTTCTTTAGTTGGTGTTCTCTTTTTCTCGGATCATTATCTTGTTTAGAAATGTTAAAGTACAAATTGTTCCAGAAAATTACGACTCTGGACTCCACTTTCCTGCGATCCGCTATTATACTAACTTTAGTGTTTATTCATTTGTCCAGATGATTCATATCCTCTAAATCTCAGCCGCTGCAGCTGCTCTTTGTTTGAATGTTGTTCTGATTTGTGTTTTTATGAGAGATTTGTTTTTTTGCAATAAAATCTCTTCTTTGGCATGGCTGTAAAAATGTCAGTAACATGTAGATCATTTTTTATGATTAAATTGTCTTGAGATCCTGATTAGATCATCAGTACTTTAGTCTATTTCATGAAAGATCCTTTAATATTTTAGTTAATTCTCACCATAAAAAACTTGCTGCATCTCTTTACATTGTGAAAAATATTAAACTAAACATTTTTCTGTGGAAAATACTGTTCAAATAGTGGAACAGTTTTATCTGTATCTGAGTAGAGGTGCCATAATTCTTGTTTTAATACCAAACCGTAATAGAACGGAATCGTGGGGAAAGTGAATTTTTGAATCTCTACTGTGTATGTTTACACTGAAAGTCTCAAAAACATATATGTTGTGCTAAATTATGCATACTCAATATTGTTTCACGATAGTACACCAGGCTTATTATACACCAACTGATTTTTGCCTATTACCAAGTTTGAAAAATATTTTGTTGGTATTTTTTGTTATCTTTACAATATACAAGTTAACTATCATCAAACCCAAACAAAGCTGAGTTAATAGTTGAGGTTTAATCAGAATGTTGGGAAAAGGGAATCTCACATCCTTATTATGTACATGTATTTATGTTTTCTAGCTTACTCTTTCTAACGTCAAAAACTTTCTTCTTATTCAGGTTGATGTCCATCAGAATATCAAAACAGAGCTGGGAAAGAAAAAGCCTGGCGAAAGATTCACCAGAATTGCACGAGTTCAATATTTAACATAACATAGTTGGAAGATGTTTGGTAAACAGGAGTACTGTTTACGCTAGTAAACAGTAGTAAAAGAAGAAGAAGCCCCTCCCTACTTGTCCACTGTGAATCAAGAATCCACATTTAGTGCGTTCTGGAACGTCAAATGCCCGGTGTGTTTGTCGCCTTTTGTGCTACGTTCACACGCGAATTGAGGCGATCTGAAGACCTGCGAAGCGGCGGTCTGGCACCACAATAGCAGTGTGAATTGGATGGCGTGCCCAGAGTTCAAATATCTGAATTATGGCAGGTCACCATGTCACATCTGCCAATCAGGAACTCAGCTTTTGGCCCGTGACGTTTTCAGTGACTCCCTCAGTAGCAGAATGTTCATCCAATGTTAGTGTTTTTGTCCTGAACGTCCGTCTAGTTTTTAACCAAAATCCCACAACCTAAATGTCTTCAAAAGCCATTTTTTTATGTTGATCTGAAGCCTTTGTTTACAAAATCTCCTCTGAGGGGGCGTAGCTTTTGGAGCTGAGTAGCTCCGCCCCTGATCCCCACGTCTGATTATGATAGCTCTGCGTCTTGCTAGCGTAAATCTTCTTCGCTGCTACATAACAATATCGGTAATGTCCAGCTGTATCGTTATGTCAGCTCGGACGAGGAAGTGAAGATCTAACTCCTTCCGGTTCACAAAAGACTCTTTTAGCTAATTATCCAATGTACACTCTAAGTGAGGTATCCACAGACACCACTCCATGTAGCGATCATGCTAAAAACATTAGCTGGTAGCTCCTCCCACATGTGCCCGTGGCGTCAAGCTCAGACAGACGGAAAGTAGTGAATTAGTCAAAAGAGGGGCGGGCCTTCCAAATGTGTTGCACAAAACCCATTTGGTGTGAACGTAGCATTTGCCTGTTTTAGTTAATACAGAAGCAATGTCAGGCTTTCCCACTACTGGTGTCTAATGCAGCAACAGGTTTCAGTTTAGCAGTGGAGTAAAATTTCTATTCCGTATTTTAGTTTTACCGTAGTAGTACGATTGAGCAGATCTACAGATCAGGCTCAGAATGAAAATCAACTCGAAGTTCAAGTCAATGCAGAGGAATGATCTGCTCTTTCTAATGAAAATCCTCAACTTTAACTCTTATTTGGCATATTTCTATAACTATTACGATTTCTCTTCTCTTATTGTGAAAAAATGTTTTAGTCTTTTAATAACAAATCTGGCCGATGTGGTTTCAATTTCTTTCAATGAAAAGCCAGTGTAAACCCATAAACGCCAATAAACTCGCATGTGGGGCGTCTGGGTTTAAAACATCACATGTTCGCTACGCAAATTTATACGTTTGTTTTTTCAGCTCCGTGTACATACCAGGCGTTCATGCTGAGAGATCGATCAGTTAAACTTTATCTGCTTGAACAGCTGAACTGTGACCAATCAGAAAGCTGAATTTGGTCGTGACGTATGAGTAGCGTCTTTTTAAACCTGGATGTCCCAACCGGTTTCATATTGATCATGGAGGGGAAACTATTCATTATAGTTTGTGCCGGCTGGAATTCTTCAACACCAAGTCGTTCATATTTGCGAGATTTGCACCGAATGGACATTTCACATCAAACCTCTTCCAACTGTAGGTGGTGGATATGCGCTAGTGAAAGAAAAGAAGAGGCTGTCATGTTCTGCTCGTCTTGTGTTATTTTTTTAATCTTTTCTTTAGCTTCCGTAGGCTGGCTGTGACTCCGCCCATTCTCCTGTGGAACCGTTAAGCAGTCACAGCCGCCTGCACCTTAGTGATTAGTCTCAGTGTAGTTAAGGAACTTCCGTGTTGGCTTGTCCTACCTCCTTATTTGTCTGCTGACCCCTGGTTCTTGTTTGAAGATGTATTTTTGTAAATTAAAATCTTGCCTCTTAAGTACTTGTGGTTCTTCCCTGCATCTGGGTTTGCCAATCTGTGACATAAGTTGCCGCTCCTTCCTTGAGTTTGCTGTGAACTCTAAAAAAGCACATTCATAAAACTGCATCCTTGCATTCATTACTCTCTCTGCAGCAACCATAGCCTGTATAGAAACAATGGACAGCTCAACCCCTTCACCCCTCGTGCTCCAAACAGGAAGTACCTGCTGGTTCCAAGAAGTCAGAAGCCCATAGACTTCTATAGAGAAATAAACAGTTATTACTCAGTCATTGTATTTATCAGAATAACCATTTTTTCTCTAATACATTCTTCTTAACATTTTTTTAAAGATTTTTTTCATCGCAAGTCATTCAAGTTATAAACTGACCAATCGGATGAGTCAGTAAAAGCATGTGGCCCTCTCAGACCCCGCCTCAAACATTTGATTGACAGATTCTCCCCAGCACACTCTCAGTAGAGGGGGTGTCGACTTCCTACTAGCTCACTCATGATTGGCGAGAGTGGCTCCTCTAATAATATGACTCAGACCGGCTCAGACCAATCACGATCAGGAAGCCACAATGATGGATTTGGTCTGATTTCATGATGGTTGGAGGTAAGGCATTTTCTCTGGTTGACATGACACTCTCTATCTATATTTTCAGTACAGTTTCCTGAGCAACTTCTGGAATGGTCCACGCCCACAAAACTCTGTGACCAAAACTTCTTTTTAAAAATAGGTACCAATGTTTCCTACTTATCTTGTCACAATGTGTTGGATCTCGCAAAAACTATTACTCCATCCTAAACTTCAGGCAACGGATTCTTCCCACCTCCCAAAAGACCAATAAGAAATTTGATTCCAACTCTAGATCCCTAATTAAAGTCAGCAGAAAATAGATGCTTCACTTTTCAAAAGTTCAAATCTCATTGAGGATCATCTATAATCATTCACGGTCCCTCAAAAGTCCTCAAACCCCATAGTCCTATGTCTTTTCAGAATGACTCCATTATAATGACTTTACATCGTTGACTATATAAGTGAACTGGACTGAGTGAGTGTGATGTCATCCTTAGAAAACAGTTTGCTTTTGACTCCAGTCAAATTAAGTCAATTCAGTTGCCATTTATCCCTGATGCAGATGCTGCCATGTTAGAGCTAGACAATGTCAGTAAGCAGTGATTGATCCAAATCATTCAGAGTTAAAGTCTACTTGACAACCACTCTGGCCAATCAGGAGTGAGTTTGTTGAAAGTTCACACCTCTACCACTGAAGGCAAGCAGCACAAAACCTTTTAAACGTTTCTAACGTTGGACAGGAAACTACATATTTTTTTTTTTTTTAGGATTCTGATTGATCAATTTATAACTTCAATAACTTACAATAGAGAAAAAATATAATAAAAAATAGTAGGATTATCAAGAACATGTTAAAAATGTATTAGAGTTAGAATAGTTATTCTGAAAAATAGAATGGCTGAGTAATAGCTGTTTATCTCACTAGAGACGTCTATGTGATTTTTTCCTCCTGGAGCCAGTGGGTACTTCCTGTTAGGAGGAGTCATTCAGTCCAGTTCTCTTATACAGTCAATGCTATACAGCCATGCCTCCAATGATTCAACTAAACTTATGTTTAAGTTACACTTTTTTGTGACAATTTATGTCAAAAAGGGTTTCAAACATTTCAAATCAGACAGGAATTGAACATTTATGAGAATATATAACAACAATATCCAAATTAAATAACAGTAGTAAAACTAACAACACTATAAAATGTTCAGAATCAACATTAGTAATGAGTTTTGGGTTAGGGCAGGGATCTGCAATCTAAGCCTCTGGATCCACATTTTTCTCTTTATTGTGACTCGCTGGTTACAGAAAAATAACATTTTTTTAATATGAAAAAGTAGCATATTTAGCATATTTTTCTTTGGGATTCAAGTTACAGGAAGCATAACTAAAACAGTCAGAAAAGTCACACTTTACAGTTGAGGACATCATGCCATGAGGCTCCTGACTACAATACCCATAATGCTCCATCAATCCTTCAAGTGGCGCAACTTCATAATTAAAGTAATTCTGTAACTTTTTGATAGACTTGAGCGGCATGTATCACAGAAAATCAATTGGAAGTCAATAAGCACAACCAGAATTTATTCTTACACCAGATTATAAGGTTCATTTTCTATTATATGCCCTACGGTTAAAAAAATAGGGGAACTTAATTGGCTGGGATTCAATTTTAGCTAATTTTATTTATGTATATATATATATATATATATATATATATATATAAATACTAGTTCATTTTCTGTATTGAGATGATCCAATGTGGTACAGGAAGTTTTATTTTGAAAGGAAGTCATGCAAACCTCGATCAAAAGTTATAAACTGTTCCATATGTAGACAAAATAACTATTTTCTCTTTAAGTTTATGTTTTATTTATGCCCCAAAAATTATAGTTTGTTTAAATGTATTTTAATAAAAAAATAAAAAGGACAGTCAGTGTCTTATTTTTATTGTTTAAGGGGGAATTGAGAATGTATCCAATGTTAAAGGCTCCAGACCTCTAGGTAAAGGTTTGAACTTCTTTTTTCTACCTGTACTCAACATATATTAACTAAATCCCAGCATCATATTTACTATGTAATTTAACATAACAGTTCCAAAAAATAAAATAAAAACAGATGTAGGTAACACAATAAATCATTTTGTATTTTTGTAGAATTAAACATTAAAGGATTTGGGTAAAATGCTCACGTTTCAAGCTGTAAAATCAGCTTATTTTGCTGCTCCAGGCATTTTTAGTTCAAGGCTTCACAGCATTTAACAAGCTAAAGAGGAGAAAGGAAAAGAGAAGAGAAACAATGTCAAAGTCTGGACCCACGTTTGCACCATTTCTATATTGATAACTTGATAAGAGTCTATTTATTAAAGCTTCTAAATCACTGTTTTCTGGTTCTTCCGATCATTTCATTTGCTGCAACACCCAGACAGTTCCAGTCAGACTTTAGCCAGCATTAGCCAAGCCGCAGTTTTGTGTCTCGCAGTGAAATTTAGAACAAGGTCAGAACCAAAGAGGATATTTACTCAGACGAGAGCTGTGGGAAAGTGAGGCCGACATGCAGGGAATAAAACGAAAGGGAAAACAACATGAAGAGGCATTCAAAGTACGATGAATATTAGTCTAAAAACTCAAATTCATTTGGAAGCTTTCAAAGCCTCCCAGTTACCTAAGCAAATGCCTTTTTTTTTTTTTTTTTTTTTTTTGCCTAAAGGTTTTGCAGCGGTGAACATTCCCCGAAGGTTGATGGTAGAAGTTTAATTCTGAGGTTCCCGTGACCCAAGACGACAGTTCTCTGGCACATTCAGCCCAAACGGCCTTGAAACAGTATGGAGAAAAACAGAAGGTTTTTACTGAACACTTGCAACCTAGACATTCAAAGACAGGTCTCAGAAACTTAACAGGACAACTTTGTATGATTCAAGGCTTTGCATTAAATGGCTTCCCGGGAAAAGTCTTGTACTGCATTGTTTGTTGATTTGTTGGGCACTCTTCTGGCGGTTGCTATAGTGACTGCCTCCATTTTCTCTCTGTGGCTGCTCACATAAAGGACTTTGTCCTTGTCTCCATAATAGTTACAAATTGAATACTGCACTTTCCAAGGACACATGTCACCAACTTAGAGCATAGGGAAAGTTTATGTGCACCAATGTGGGTTTGTGTGTCTGAAAGGACGATTGAAGGCAAACTGGAAGTGAAACATAAATACATTTGAGCGAGGTTTTCTTTGATAAGGGGAAACATTTGAAGCAAACATGTAAATTAAGCAAAATAATGAGATGGGAAAATGCAGAAACGCTGAAAAGAATGACAAATTAACAATATTTTAACAATGTACTAAATAAATATGACAAAAAGTGTTGTTTACTAATTATGCTTTTAATTAATAACATACATTTAATCTATAAGCAGCTTTCCAAGCTAGCAGGGACACTTTACAATTTAAAACAACATACAGTTAAAACATAAGATCATTTTTTTAGATATAAAGACATTGTGGAAACAATAATTGATTAAACATATTAAAATGTGATCAATTAATTGTCTCTAAAGTAGTATAGGAAGAAGTAACATGAACATATATAAAATCACATTTCTGTAAGTTTTTTTTTAATTTATGTTAATAGGAAAACAGCAAATTTTCTAAAATGTGGACAATTTATGTACAAAAACACCACATTTTTCATACACATTCCAAATATTTATTAGATTAAGTGTTTAAAAATAATAACTATCCATTGTCTACAACTATGTAATGTTTTCATTTTGATTTAATTTAAGTTTTTATTTTATTAATATTTTATTAATCTAAATCTTATCTATTTTAATTGTAATAATTACTATTTTTATATTAATAATGTATTAATATCTATCTGCTGTTTTCAATAGATCTTTGGCAACAACGTAATTTCACTTCGTTGGTTCTGTTTTTTTCTATTCTTCTATCCTATTCTAATCCATGATACGCTTTTCTATCCTATGTTATTATATTCTATTCTATTCTTTTCTATATTATTCTATTCTATTCTATGCTAACTTTTTTAGCAAATAAAATATGCATAAAAACACATCAAATTTTTGTAACTTAATTGTAATAAATGTTAAAGTTTGATAAAGAATCCATTTAACAAAGTAATAAAATAATTACTACTTTGATATTAGTTGACTTTTGATCAAAAGAGTGGCTTTCATAAAGCATTATAAAATGATTTTTGATGATTTGGAGCATTATATGTTGAAATCATTAAAGGAAACACACCAAAGCAACAAACAAAGAGTTTGTGAGCTGTTTCTTTACCTGTGCATTGATGAAGAGTCTTTGAAAATAGAACATTTCTTCAAAGTTAGAGACAAAACATTTATCAAAAAAAACATTTTGTCAGCAAACTCCAAAAGTCTGGAAACTGTGAAGCACAAAAAGCTTCTCCTCTGACTCCACCAAATATGAAAATTTAAAACAATACCAGCTAGAAAAAAAAACATGCTAGTGGCACGTCTAAACTGGATGTCTGGAGAAAGTCTATTTCCCTTCAGAACAGGTACAAAAATGTGAAGCTGCATCCTCTGAAGACACAAAACCTCTGTTACAATAGTCTCATGAAACTAATCCATTTCATCTTTTGTCATAGATAAGTGTTACAGAAAAATGCAGGAAGTGTGCAGTCAAATGATTGAAAATTCATTGTTTGTGGAAAAAAACAAAACCAGAAGCAGGAAAACTACAGAAAGAAACAAAAAGGTGATTAAACTGAATATCTAGTGAGGAACCAATAAAACCACAAGCTTAGTGTTAAACTGAGGGCTAATTAACAGAAACAATAATAGCTGTAGGAAAATAAAAACCTGTGAGAACACAGCACCAACGGTGCAGACGGAACCTGAAAACAAATAATCTGAAGATGAAACAAACAAAATCAAAGATTCTGACTCAAAGGCAGCCCTGAAATAAAGCACAATTAAAAAATACAGAAAATGTTAATGCGCAATAAAATGTAGTGAATACAAAATGATTCCAAGAGCTCCAGAACAGAAACATTCGGTATTTAAAAACTGAGAAAATGTGTATTCTTTAAAAAAACAAAAGTGTCATGTTTTTTTTTTTTTGTTGTTTTTAACTGCAGATCATTTTAAAAGTATATGCCTTTGCATTTAAAAAAAAAATAACAAGAAAATGAACCACTGAAGGCAGCATTTTAGGGGAAAAAACCGTTTCAACTCTAAAGCACGGTGGTGGAGGAGTCATAGTTTGGATTGTAGAAAAACACAAATACAGATGGAAAAAAGTAGATTGTACATAAAGACAGACTCTGATGAAAATATGTTTTTTTTGTGTTTTTATAGCATTTTTCTGATGATGAACACATTTAAAGAAAATTAAGCTCTGAGAATTTCTTCATTCAAATTGTGATATATCAGGAGCAGACGAAACAACGCCATTGGAAAAAGATGGTATTTGTGACCTAGAAAATATCCGTGTTGGGCCACAAGTTCCCTGCTTGCATCCATTTTTTAGATCTTTAGATCCATTCATTTATTTTATTTATTTATTTATTTTTGTCTGAGCTGGAATCTGGCTCAAAACTGTGCGGCAGGAATGTCAAATTCAATCACATAAGGGGCCAAAATCCAAAAGACACCTTAGATCGCGGGTCAAATAGGACAAACATCAATTAAACTCACTAAAGATAAAATTTGAAAACTATAAAACCATAGCTTTTTAACATAATTATGAACTAGATATACAGAATTACCTGCAATAATGCTAGTGTGAAAACTGTAAGCTGAATTTGGGCGCTGAAGATGCTGAAATTTATAACTAAAAACACTGAAGCTGATAGCTGTAAAGGCTAAAGTTAGTTGCTGAAAATGCTGAAGTCGATAGCCAGCTAAAATATTAGCTAAATTAGCCTAAAAAGCAAACACAAAAAAATGAGGTCAGCCAAAACAGCTTGCATGTAGCTGAAAAAATAGCTAAACTTCAAAATATCCTAAAAAGCTGAAAAAAAAAACTAAATTAGCCAAAACATCTAGGGTGTATATATTAGCTTAACTCCAAAACAGCCTAAAAAAAACTTAAAAAGAAACGCCTAAATTAGCCAAAACAGCTAGCATGTAGCTGAAATAATAGCTAAACTCCAAAATAGCCTAAAAATCTTAGTAAATGCCAAAATAGTCCAAAAACCTAACAGAATGCTATTTTTTAAAACTTTAAAAACGTAACTTTTTAACATAATTATGAATAATAAAAAGGCAGAAATATTATTCCAGAATAAATTAACTTAAACCTTAAAAAAATTTCAATATTTTAATCTTCATAGAAATACATTTTGTCAAAATTCTAAAAGTTAAAAATGAGCGCAAGATAACATCAGGTCATTAATAAAATTAAAAGATCAGGAGGGCCGGATAGAATTAGCTGGAGGGCCGGATCCGGCCCCCGGGCCTTGACTTTAACACATGTGCTGTACGTAGATAGCTCAGATATCGCACGCCATTTTTGTTGCACCGCTAATGTTAGATTGGGGTTGTGAGGAGCAGGAGAGCATGTAAACAGATAGTTGTTGCTTTATGGGAGACGGGAAAAGGGGTGGGGTTGTTCCACGACCACAACTCAGAGGTGAGTTTTTAATAAACTACTGCTGCTCTGCAGAAACTATGTCCTAGTTTTTAATTTTGATTTAAAACAGCATAATCATACTTAAAAAAAACATTGTGAAGAGTTCAAAAGATGATCATAGTGTTTCTTTTTTAGTTTTTCATTCAAATTTTAATTTTTTTTTATTGAAAAAAGCAAAGTTCATTTTTTCTAAAAAACCTTTGGAGCCTCCATTCTCCACATCCGTCCAGTTGTTTGAAATCCTCTCAAAGAACAAGGCTTCACAACACTTCTTTTGTGTTGTGAGTCTTTGTGTGTTTGTTAAACGCACATCTAAGCGACACAGTCCTGCTCATTGTGTTTACCTCAGCTGTGAACCTCTCACTGCATGCGGGTAAACAGCACACGTAACAAACGCTTGTGATATGGTTCATCGTCTGTTTGTCTCTCAACTTGTAACAGTGTTCAAGGCTGGCGCACAATCACAAGGTCACTCGGATACAACAAACAAAGTAGCAGATACGCAGGCGTTTGGATCGGGGCGCTGCTGCCATGGGATCTGTCATTACTACTGCAAAAAAGAGAGAAAAGCGATTGATTTTGACAAAGCTTCATGTGGATTTAACCCCTTAATGCCCGACTTTATTTCCTGTTGCATTAATACAAATTCTTCTGTTTTACCATTTAAGATAATGCTACATTAAGTAAATTAAATAGTGCGTTGCTAAGTAGCAGCATGAAAAGATTCATCCTTCAATCTCCAAGAATATAAGAAGGCAACATTAAATCAATAGAAAAACTTAAATATAGAGATTTTTTTTAAATTAGCGTCTAATATGGGAATTTGGAACAGTTATGGAAATTCAGATTTTTTTTAATGATATGACTATATAATCTAGGATCTTCTTTCCTCCTTTTTTGCTCAACATCCTCCACTGAAGGAATTTGCTTTAGAAATCAAATAAAATGATCACACGTTAGACGAATTTTCCCTTGAGAATTTTCTTCATAAAGCTTTGTGCCTTCATCATGAAAGACCTATGAATACATTCCTGTCATCTCCCTGTTGACAAATTCTAGTTTATAAGGAAAGAAAGCTCCAGATCTATTACTAAAAGGTCAAATCTTACATTTAGAGAAATATTAAAAAGCAAAATTGACCTGTTTACTTTTTATTGTTACACAGAGTTTAATATTTTTATTTTATATATTTATTTATTTCATTAAGTAACGATACATAACATCAAAATAATACTATAAAAACATAAAACAGTTAATTAAATGAAAAGGAGCAGAAAGAAGAAAACTTATATTATCTACCCCTATTACTAAATCAACTAAATTAATTCAAAATGCTTCAAAAAGAAAAATTAAGATGATCTTTTACATATTTAAACAAAAATAAATTCACATTTACATAAACAGTTGTCTAAACAAACCCTATTTTAATTCTATTTACCTACGCTATGTCCAGTGGCATTAAGTTTTATGAAATTATTTTTCAACAACTTATCTATAATATTTACTTAACATCTCGTTCTTGATAACCCTGTTAAAGGCAGCAAGTGCTTTTATATCTTTAACTTCCTTAATATTCCTAATATTGCTAAATACAAAGGGACCAAAGATCCACACGGATAAAATATAAAACTACAAAGCAGGAAAAAAACACTTAGCGGGAAATTGAATATTTGAAAATCTCTGTAGAGTTAAAAAGTCTATTTAGCCTAAAAAGTAGCTGAAATTAATTTAAAAATGAAAAATAAATTACAAAAACAGAAAATTTGACAACTCAGTTTTGATATATGCTAAGATTTAAAACTTAGATTTTAAACATTTAGGATATGTTACCAGGTTTGCAGGTGTTTTAACTTCTGTTTGTTCTTAACTTAGCTTTTTAAGCGTATTTTTTCCTTTTTTGATACTTTTCATGTTCCTAGATTTGAACCCTTTAACACCAGAGGCATCACCGGTGACGCTTAAGTACAAAACCTTTAACATACTTTAACTTTTAAACCGTTAACACGATAATTCCAGCAGATTCTAAAGGAAAAAAGAGGCACTGGAGCTCCAGTGTTAAAGGGTTAATATCTTAATATAAGATTTCTTGTTAAGTAAAAACAACTTGCTACATTGTCAGATTTTTCTTTACTTCTTTTTCTATTTTTAGGCTTCCTCTTTTGGTGGATCTGAGAAAATAACTTTAAACTGTGTGAAAAGGCCAGTTTAAAAATAGGAGGGTGGGGCTATTTCCATTACTTGAAGTGTTTTTCCCCACCGACTTTAAAGAAGTTAAATTTCATGTTCTGTCAGCTGAAATCCGTGCTGCTGTGTTCACAGAAACAACAGCAGCTCTTACTTTTGAGGTGGATTCCAGTTGAGATTGGAAACAAGGACTCCTGATCTGCTGTAACTTCCATCGGGGGCACAATGCCCTGAAATCTGCAACCTCAGGCTGCTCTGCAGCCAAGCCTGGGAGTCTTGAGATGCACCAGAACACTTGGCAGCCACACAGCTTTAAACAGGCCTCTGCTGTGTTTAAAGGTCTGCAGTCACACACCACACACAGGACATTTTACCCTCATTTAATGGAAACAGTAAGAACTTTAAAACAGGGTTCAGGGAATTTAAGATGTACATTGACAACACTAACAAACCTACACAGCTCAAAGAGTTAATCTTTCCATTCTTTTCTCATGCAGAGAACAAAGATGTGTTGTGTGTGTTGCATGTGCTGTGGTTAAGGGAGTGGAGTGTTGATTCGGCTCTCGTCAAAAGACTCTTGAAAGATGACCTAGAAGCTGACAGTAGAGTAAAAGGGGATTTTGCTCATTGAAACATGGATTCATGTCCAGCATCAAAAGACTGCAACCTCATCTCAATGTGGAGTCTAATCATCTTGATATCACAAATCCAGTTTTAGAGTTTTACATTGTCCCTAGGTGCGTGATTGTGGGCCTGCTATAGACTAGCAACCTGTCAAGGGTGTACCCACAAGTGGCTCCAGCACTGTGACTCCAAAAGGGATAAAACGAGTTTAGAAAGTGAGTAAAAGTTCTGTTTTGCTTTAATCATAAGACAAAAAAATTCTGGTTTAACATTTGATTATCATAAGTTCAATAAAAGCCAATAATCCAAAAATCCTAGTAGTTTATTCAAGTAAGTTCAGCTTTTTACTAAAATCTACAAAACATTTTCAAATTTTTTTTAAACTCTGTTGAGATCAATTGAAACTTATTGAAAGTATCCAAAATTGCTTAATAAAATCCAGAATTATTTTGAATAATCTGAATGTATCTAGAAGGAAAAAATATACGTGTGTTGTTGTTTTTTTATGTAAGAAATCACAATTCTACCACTGAAATGTCAACTTTTGTTTCTGATCCAATCACGAGTGTGGAGTTTATGGCTCGCCACGGAAGCTTGTAGTTTGCTCATCAATCTGGTGCCTGTTTTCTCTTTGCTGGTGAGAGGCCTAATCCGAATTCTTCCCTTCTCCCTACCCCTACATTTAGCCCTCCAAACGAAGAGTTATGGAAAAACGGTGTCTCATATTTCGGACGTCACTTTTGCTCGAGGATGTCACCAATACTTACCAGTCAGCTAGCATTAGCGCTGAGCTTTTAGTGCTCGATGATGTCACAGATAGTCGCCAGTCAGCTAGTTTTAGCGCTGAGCTTTTAGTGCTCGATGATGTCACAGGTAGTCGCCAGTCAGCTAGTCTTAGTGTGGAATTTCTGGCACTCAATGGCATGACTAATAGTTGTAGGTCAGCTAGCTTTAGCGCTGAGCTTTCAGCACTTGATGACATCACCAATAATTGTGGGTCAGCTAGCAGAGGCAAGGAGCTTCCAGGACTCAACGACCACTAGTTGCCGATCAGCTTGCGTTAGTGCGGTTTTGGCGCTCAATGTCGTCACCATTAGTCGCTGGTCAGCTAGCGTTAGGGCGCAGCTTTCATCACTCGATGACATCACACAATGTTGACCGTCAGTAAGCGTTAGCGCTGAGCTTTTGCCGTTTGATGACCTCACCAACAGTCGATGGTCATCTAGTGTTACCGTGGAGCTTCCAATGGTTGAACATACATAACAACAGCAGTTTTATATCTTTAAAAAGGTCATGCTATGACAAAAAATCATTGCTTACATTTAAATGTAAACACACTCAGAACACACTCGTGAAGAAAAGCACTTACCCTCACAACAGAGGACTCTGCATCACTCCGCCTAGAGGGTGGGCTCTTAAATAAATATTTTGGACACCACTTCCACTACAAATTTCCCTTCAAATGGAAGCGTAGGGAGAAGGGAAGAATTCCGATTGGGCCTAACACATCGTATTTGTCTTAGAACACGTTCTAGAGTTTTTGTGATTGTTGTCTCGTTGCTGCCATTTCAGACCTCGATTGGTCACAGCAGATGAGTCTGGGGCTGCTAATCTTTTATTTGCTAAACTGCATCCACCAATCTCCCATCAATAGGCAAACGGAAGTTCAGTTCTTAATCTTTCTTTAAGCTTCTTCCTGGTGGGCACCATAGTGAGATTTTCAGGTTGTAACCTGGGCAGTGACAAAAAAACTCTGTTCCAAAAGTGAGGTGGCACAGCTGGGTTGTCCTTGCTGCACAGGAAATTGTGTGTGGAACATGTGCCGGTGGGATGTGAGCTAATTAGTCAAGGTTGAGTGGCACAGCGCGGGGCGAGTGTGAGATGCAGCAGGAGCCGAGAACATGGGAGGAGGAGACGTAGCTGCCAAGGTAAAAATCCAGTTTGTTTCTGAGCTGAGGAGTCCTTCGGCAGCACTCTGAAGTCTCTCTTCCTTTCCACCGTAATCTTCACCGCAGTTAAGACTTCACCACGCCTCTGCCTGTCCTTGCTGTTCTATTTGTCTTAACCAAACCTATGTCACTCCATGAAATACAGCTCCTTTTTTATATGTATAACTTGACTGGACGCTCCGATATGACATGCATACATTAATGTCTGTGGACAACGGGATGGAAAGTGAAATATGCACCAGGTGCAGAGCAATAACTTACATCCCTCCTACCTTAGTGTTTATTGGTCCCTCCATAACTACAGCATGAATATTTTTGCCTTCCAGTATATCAAGCACAGGGTCATGTTTGCATAAGGAGGTAAATTATGACACCAAGATGGCAGGGAGAGGTGAGGAGGGGACGAGGAGGAGCTCAATTGTTTTGTGAGTGATACATAAAATGTTAAAAGCTAAAATTCTTGTTCAGGTTAGTGATTTAAAACCTACAAATCCCTTTTTTTTGCATTTTCTGTGACAGATTTCCGGTTCGTCGGTGAGTCACTGTCGGACATTACCTTAACGACGATCTGAACGCTGAGCCACAAAGCCTTGAAAATGATTTTCTTTTCTTTCAACATTTATCTCTTTTGAAGTGCTGAAAAGTCACTCATCACGGCCTCAAAGAAAGAACTCACTTCAGAGAAGTTAATTGTAAGTAAGTCAAGTTTATTGACGCGGCACACAAAAGTGCTTAACAACACAGGTCAGAACTGCATCAAGTTTAGACAACAAATAAAACATGTTACAGATAAAATATTCTCCCAAACCATGCAATCCCACATTTGGTTAAAAGCCCACTGAAACAAAAAGCTCTTTAAAAGCCTTGGCTGAGTCAATGAAGCAAAGCTGAATATTTCTATTCTTCTTAACTGTACTTAAATGTCTAAGCAAAAATAAACGTTTTTTTTTTTTTTTTTTAGCTTTCTTCAATAATTTCCTTTGACACGAGCCAATGCAGACACGTGAGATATTTTGGTTTAGAAAATGTGGATTCTAGCTTAAATTTATGCATTAGATGCAAACACAGTCTGGGTTCAATCTGATGAAAATGTCAACTGAGGTGATTTATTTTGTGTATGTAGAAGACATGCAAAACTATCCATGGATTGCCTCACATTATTTGATCTATGCGGTTCTCATAAATACTACATATTTACACTTTGAAACACATTAATTATATTTGACTTTTAAAATGATTCAAATAAAGTTAGCTATTGTTTCTCATCTCCTCAGGTTCTGGTTTTCTAGCAGGACTTGAGCTGAAAATCTGGTTTTGCACTTTTCTTTTCACTTGAAGAAAACTTATTGGTAACAAGTAATGTTCTTGCTTTTTCTTGTTTGCTTCAAGACTGTTCAGTGGTTCTTGAACGCTACTTTAGGTGCTGCAGGTTTTTGGGATGTTTGTAGAGCATTATAGACAGGAGCGGCTGCATCGTAAAGGAATGGCAGGTGTGTCTTGTGGTTCTCTCAGGCGTATGCTGTCGCCTTAATGGATATTGTGAAAATGGAATGCAGCATTTGTAAGAATAATGTAATTTTCTAATTTTAGTCAGAATGCATGCAAGGCACGTCGAAGGAGTGCACACTTTGCACTAACGGGTACCCTGGGGAGTTTGCAGGTTTTAGGGATTGAAAAAAATTAAATCTCCGTATGACACACCTTCATCTACCTACTTTATCCTCACATGTTGCTTAAGAGTTTCCTACAATCCGCAGAATGACCGTAGAAAAAATGTGCCTGAACATTTTTTTCTCACGAGCTCATCAGGTGGTCTACAATCTTAAAGGGTAACCAGTTGGAGGCTGACTCCACCCACAGCCAAATATTTTGAAAATCCATTCAGAGGGATGGGGGTGGGGACCAAGACTGTTATCATTACTGGAGCTGCAGATCATGGCGTGGGACTGGTTCGACCAATCACAAAATTCAACTGTAATATCTCATTTCAACCTGTAGGGGGCAGCATATGAACGATTTTTGGCTATATTTTCAAGATTTAAACAAGTTTATTTTAGTTTGTCAAAAAATTGGCAATGACCAACAGACATGACTTTAAAAGCCCCATTTATAGACGTCAACAGACAAAAAAAACGTGGATTTAGGGTTTGGTTACCCTTTAAGATTACCGACCCGGACCAAACACCGCTTACTAATGTTTTCTGGTTCCAACAAGGTGACGTCTGTCCCACAGAAAAATAGCGCCTGAATTCACTTTATTTCATTGGAGCCATTTCACTGGAATTTTCTATGGGTGCTTAGTCCATCTCTTTATACTGTCAATGGTTGTGACTTGGGATTAAAGATCAGGTGTTAAATCAGTCAGAATCTGCGTGACAACAAATACTAGTTGCAACAAGTGCAGGGATGTCAGAAAAACAGAAGATTCGGCCACATCTGGTCTACATTATAATCACTTTAAAAGCATTTTTAGCATTTACATTTACTCTCAGTTTCCAGACCTTCATCTTAAAAGATAAATCCACAATTTGCTCTTAAAATGAAGACTAATGACTCTAGGACTGCAGTAAATTATAGAACTTATCTCCATTTTTCATGAATTAAGACTGCTAAATACCAAATCCCTCCAACACTGTTAAAATTACTTGACATTTTATCACTTTATTATTCTTAGCCACCTCTACTTTGATTGCAACGTTTATCAAATAAGATGCACTTTTAGCACCTCGACCTCTGGTGTTTCTCTATTGGATTACTGCTGAAAACTGCAGAGCAAAGAGCCTCCCGCTGTTGTTGCTCAGGGTTAACATCGCTGTCACCCTTCCCTGCACAGAGAAAAAGCTTGTTTGCTTCAGGAGGGATGCAATTAGCTTTTTACTCTTCGTTTTTTAAATACATGAACATTTTTTTTGTTTCATCCACTTCAGCTCCAGTCTCACTCGACGCCCATTTGGCCAGGTTGTTTGTACTGATGCAGCCTTGTTGCAAATGTGTGTGTCAGTGTGCTTCTTTGTGTGTGTGCATGTCTGTGTGTGTGTGTTAGGAGACACAGATACTGAAAGCAATGCATAAAAAAACAAAACAAGTAAATAAAATAAACTGTATTAATGAAGGCAGTGGCGGATTTACCAGTTTGGAGGACCCAGGCGGACATTAACACGGGGCCCTCTGCAGCAGTTGCCTGATTTTTTTT
>NC_050532.1:3817423-3821136 GCF_002922805.2 Oryzias melastigma | reverse complement strand
CCTTCGCCCATCAGTGGCCGGGATAGGCTCCGGCACCCCCGCGACCCCGAAAGGGAAGAAGCGGTTAAGAAAATGGATGGATGGATGGAAGAAATTAAATTAATTAGACTGGATACTGCCCAATCTGGTAACACTGACTGCTCGCCAACATTCAAAGCTATGTCCGAATTTCTTCGCTACTCACTATAGTGCATTCCCCATTTTATAGAGTTGTCCCAGTCTACAATTCCAAAATCGAGTGTCCCTAGAAACTTCCCAGAAGTCTTTGCTTTTATAATTCAGGGAACTTATAGTCCTGCACTCTATTGTGTTTTAGTAGTTAGGGGTTAGGGAGGGAATTTGGACCTTTCCCAAGTGTCAAACTTGCTGTGGAGTGGAATATTCCATTGCTGCAGGGGAATGGGGGAGGACAAAGCACTTTCACAGGATGAGTCATTTCAGAGTTTTATCTGTACTTTTTTAATGATGGAGTTAAATAATAATGGGCACAACATTTATTTTAGACACTCTATTAAGTGTTTTCCTCAGGGGGCCTCAGGCAATCGCCTACCTTTGCCTAATGCAAAGCTGAATTGGGAATTCAGGTAACTCCTCCTGTATGAGGATTTATCTATTGTCTACAGAAAAAAATAATATACATTAAATTAACGTGTCGTATAAAGGAAGATTTTCTGGAGAAAAAAAAACAATGAATTTTGATTGTTCTTCATTATGTGGATCTTTGTGGTTCTTTTCTACTGCTCACTTTCAGAAACAACCTTTATGTCTGACCAAATATGTTGTCATCCATCCATCTTCTGAATCTCTTTTGGGGTGACAAGGTTGCTGGAGCCTATCCCAGCTACTGAGGGCAAAGGAGGGGTACACAGGGCTACAGGGTCATTCAGATGCACACCTAGGGGCAATTTTGAGACACCAAATAAGCTACGAAGTGTGTGTTTTTGGACTGTTGGAGGAAACCCGAAAAATGCTTAATGACATTTCCTAAATGAAGATACTTCTTTGACACTGTTTATCTTCATACGTAACATCGATTATTGTAAACTGTCTTTGTAATTTCTGCTTATTAATCTTATAATAATTGGTTTGGTTCTATTATCTTTTTTTGTAAAATTGCAAGATATGGCATAGAATGCCTAAGTTTTATTGGAAATCCCAATTTCCTGTGAGTTTTTAAATGGTTTTTGGTGCAACACATGCATTTCAGACAGTATTCATGTTTGCATCAGAGTGCTTCAGCAAGGCAGCCATTATTAAAACTGTTACTTGGAGGTGGGTTGAGGCTCAAGAAAATCACAAAGTCATGGGTCTGAAAAGCTTTTTAACAAGCAGCATACTGCACAGTCTATGAGGGAGTTTTGTTTTTACCCAATTTACAGGCAAAAAAGACAAGTTCCTTTTATGTAAGCAAATCTGTGTTGAGGAACCTTCAGTGCCTGAGAAACACTTTAATTCTAACACTTGGAGTCAGTGGGGATAAAGTCTCTGGAAAAACAAGTTCAAAGTCTAAGAGAATTCTTTTTTATACCAACTATTGCAGCAAAATCAAGTTTTAGTAAACTTACAAGCTTTCTGTTAATCTACGGAACACAAAGGGTATGTGATGTGCGTTACACACGCATTTAGGCCATGGCGTTCACACTTGACAAGCAGGGTGGGGCTTCTTCTTTTTCTACCACCTACAGTTTGGTGCAAAATATAAAAATGCTGCAAATCTTGCTCCAGGCTTTTTCTTTTACAGCTTTATTCCAATATATAAAATACTTGGTGTCGTAGAATTTCAACCATTTGTATTAATTTCTCCTCCATGATCAATTTTTGAATGATTGGCAATTCCGTGAGATAAAAGAGACGCAACCAAATCTGAGTCCCTGATTGGTAAAAGTTTGGTTTAAACCCTTTAACACCTTAGGGGTTGCCGGTGACACTTAAAGACAAAATCTTTAACATACTGTAACGTTTCAACCATTAATGTGATCAACATAATTCCAGCAGATTCTGAAGGAGAACCGAGTCGTGCTCATCTTTACAATTGAAAAATCACAGCCAGTCAAAGATACATATTATATAGGCTTTTCATTTAAAGTGGTGGGTTATGATTGTCTGAATTCCTCATTTCTAACAATCAGGTCACAAGCACAAAATGCACAGGGAGTGTGCATTTAGCCCTTGAACAACACTAACGAGTCCCCTTGTGCAGTTCACAGGTTTCAATGAGGTTTATATGGAGTTTTCCTAAAAACTGCCTCCTAGGAAAGCAACATTTTCAATGATAGAGTTATTGACAATTTATATGAACTAGACAAAACAAGGTGTTTACGTCACCGACAGGAAATGTCTTACCTCCAGCCCTCAGGCCAAAGCCTGAGATATCTACCGCCATATTGAAATCACTGTCGACTAATCAACACCGATTAGTCTGACTCGATCTGAGTCACGTTTTTAGAGGAACTTCTGTCACCAATCATGAGTGAGAGTGTTCAGGATTGTTAAAATTTCCCACCATCAAACATTCGAGGTGGGGCTAGCGGGCATCACATGCTTTTACGGAGGCATCTAATTGGTCAGTTTATAACTTGAATAACGGGCAATAAGGAAATTATCTTTAACAAATATTAGGGATAGAAAGAATGTGTTAAGAAGAGGGTATTAGAGCAAGAATTATTATTATGACAATTAAAATGACTGAGTAATAACTCTATTTCTCAATGAAAATCTATGGGACTTTGGCTTTTTTTCAACCAGGGGTGGGGTGGAGCTGTCCTTTGTTTTAATGTCTAGGGCTTGAACGCACATTGCAGAGGGTGGTGTGAACGTAGCTCTACAGTTTTACCTAAATGAGATGAGTTGAAGTCCTTCAGTTCATTTTGGTTCATATTATACAAAAAATGTTGAAATAAGTTCAATCTAAATAACATTTTTATGAATTTGTTTTCTAACTGAGCCTTTTCTTATGCCATTATGCTGTAAAAAAAAAAAAAAAGAAAGAAAGGTCTAAATTAAGTATTTCATTAGGGTCCTGCGTAACACCAGAATACTCCAGTTCAAAAAAGACCACATTACACCAGCTTCAGTCTGATCTGAGATTCTTTTTAACAAGAAGTTTGTTCCAATTATGCCTTCTTCTTCTTTCAAGTTCGAACGGTGGCCTTGCTTTGCCAAAGAAACAAAATAAAATTTGCACATCACTCTGCCTCCTCTACACAATTCATTTGTAACAGCAAATGTATTTTTCCATCTCTTTTCAGCTTTTGCTTTTCTGTATATGTTTGCGATTGCCAAGGCCAAGGCCTTCACTAAACGCAAGCTGAACTTTTTGCACTTCCTGTTTACAGATGTCTTGCTGTATGTGTCTAGGGAACAGCAAGCTGTGCTCAGGCCAGCAGTAACTATAACGAAGCTGAACTTAAAGGCCTCGTGCAGTGGCAATTTTTTTTTTTAATTTAGAAAGTCAATGGAACTTGGAAAATGAATCTGATAAAAATATTCACTTAAAATGATCCAGCGCGATTTTATTGATCATTTTATGGTCGTGCACAGCTTTAAATTTGGGCGATAGGGGGTGATGGGCGGGGGCTGCGCGTGACGTCACTTCAGGGATCCCAGAGTGTAAACAACAATGGTGGACGGTTTGAGACGTAGACCACGATTTAGCGGATATTTCTTTGGATGAAGGTGATGACCCTTCATCAAACACGGAAATTTTAACGACA
>NC_050532.1:3768712-3817403 GCF_002922805.2 Oryzias melastigma | reverse complement strand
GTGATGAGCCTTCATCAAACACGGGAATTTTAACGACACAGGGTTCGGAGGGTGTACAGCCCTACCAGTTTGAACCAGGGGCTTCGGATGACGATGGTGAAATCAGCGATGGCGCCGAGAAGACGGTCAAACTTGATTATCTAGAGGAATTAAAACTCGTAACAAGGTTTCCGATGGTGAACCTGCGGAAGGATCATTCCCGGAAAAGGAAAGGCGCCGCCGCGGAGCGTCCTTTGTCGCCCTCCTCCAGGGCCGAGGCGGACGGAGCCCCCCCGCCCGGATCCGCCGCCCGCTGAGGCGGCCCGCGCGGGCTGGCGCGGACGAGGTCTGCTGCTGCTGATGCTGCGGCGACGGTGGGCTCACTCCCTCAACGCCCTCTCGGCCTCCCTCGCCCGCGTGCAACCAATCCCCACGCGGGTCCTCTTTCCAGACGGCCGGCGGGGTCCTCCTGCGCCCCGCGCGGAGGCCACCCCCGCCGGCCTCACGGCCCCGGAGGGAGTAAAAAACCTTCGTGCGAGATCGGCTGCCGACGCCGGACAACCGTCCGGTGAACCCACGGCGCCCCCCATGCCCGGCCCGGGGCCTCGAAACCGCAAACCCCCCTCAGCGCAGCGCGGCGGCCTCACCCTGGCGTCCGGCGCGTGCCCGCCAGGTGCCCGTACACCCCCCGCGTTCCTCCTCCGGAGGGCCGGGGAGGGCTCAAAGCCTCCCCCTGACCGGGGAGCGCCCCTCTCCTTGAGGATGTGAGGGCTTCATCCACTGTGGAGGTTTTTAAGAAAAAGCTCAAAACTCATCTTTTTAGTATAGCTTTTACCTAGTTCTTATATGCCCACATGTTTTTATTGGATATTTTACTTGCGGGATGTGCATGTTGCTGGATTTTTAATGTGTTTTTATTTATTTATGTATTTATTTTATTTGTATTTGTTTTTACTTTCTGTCTTTCTGTTATTCATATTGCTGTGGAAAGCACTTTGAGATGCTTGAAAGCAGGAAAAGCGCTATATAAATAAAGTTGAATTTGAATTTGAAAGTTGAATTTATTGAAATGGGAAATTCATGAAGGGAGACCCCCTTCTTCGGCACATTACTGCACCCAAATACCACACTGCTATTCACCATTATCCCGTTCGAATCCCCAAATCCACGGCAGTCCAAATCCTATTATGTTAAGTAATTCCATGCCCAGAAAGTCATCACAACACTAGCGGATCTAGCTGTATGTTCCTGTACTGACGTCACACGACCTATGACCTACTTATCGGTGGCTGCCCAAAATCTGAGCGACCGCGCTATCTTTGAACGCTTGAAGAGAGTGCACGGGGCCGCGGGTGACAAAATAATTATACGGGGGTTCATTTGTGACATAAATACTAATGTTTATTGCAGTTTAAGAAAAATCATGATTTTCACTGCACGAGGCCTACTGCTTAATTTGTCTAAGATGCTGCTGTGATGTGCTAGAAACACGTAAACTGTGGAATACTTAGATCAGAAATCTCATTCGTGAGACTACCACATTTTAACCCTTCCGCTCCCTTTGGGGTCCAGTTGACTCCAACCACATATTGATATGTGATTCCTTCCATGACATAGGTGGACAGGATTTTATGTCTGTCATGGACATTAGTGAAACTCAAAAATCAAAGATAAAAAAAAGTTCAGCGCACTGTCTTGTGGGGTCCAGATGACCCCACTTTTAATGTAAACAAACTAAGGAGAGCAGAAGGGTTAAGTGGATTTGGATAAAAAAAATGAGCCCCATGTTAATTTAGCATAATGAAAAAAGGAATTTATAAGGGAAGTGAATGGAATATTAATGGGTATAGTGGCTAGATGGGCTCATACAACTAGCCCCACCTTCTAAACAGGTTGGTTCAACTTATAAGTGGGTAGGTGGGGCCACAAGGAAACCTATAGACCTTGGGTATCAAACTCCTGGCCTTGGAGGCCAACCTCCCGCTGCTTTCCCAGAAATCCTGCCTCAACATTCCAGGTGGATCATCTGTCCTCCTGTTCTTGGCCATGGACCTCGCCTCTGGCTCATCTTGGCTGTGGACCTCGCCCCCCTGCTGTCCCCCAGTTCAGTGTAGTTGTAGAGTTAGATAGTCCTGATAAATTGCCTATCTGTCCTGGGAGAGGATCCCTCATTCATGTGGAAATCCCTGAGGTTTCTTCTTTTTTTCCTGGAATTAGATTTTTAAGAGTTTTTATTTACCGAGAAGGGCAGGGTAACCAGTTTAGTTTAGTGTGTTAAGTTTAGCAATCAGCTATTGTTTAATTTTATGACTGACTTGTAATTGTACATTACTGGTATGAAGCCCAATGAGACAAACGTTTTTTTGGCATTTGGCTATACTGATAAATTTGAAATTGAATTAATCTGCTGCTGAATACCTGGATCAGGTATGTTTAGCCAATAAAGAACTTCAATGGCAGGTTGAGTGGGAGAAAATGTAGGACACCGGCCTTAGAGGACTGGATTCTAACACTCCTGCTGTAGACCAACTCACAAGGAGGAAATTCTTGAATCCCCATTTAAAACCACACAGTGCTGTATGGAGTTTTTTCCACTCTAACTTCCTCAAAAGACAGAATCCTGATTCATAGATGGATTGGTGGCTCCAATACGTCCCATCAGAGTGAATGTGTGTAGCTTCCATGTATTTATCTCACAACCTGACCAGAATGTAGTGTCTTCATACAAAGAAAACTACAACGATCTCCAGGGATCCATGTGACCCTACACAGGATGTAGATAATTACTGCATACATGGAAAAATGACATAAAATTCAAGGTTTTACTCAAAACTTGAATGACATTTTAAATCCATTTGAACCAAAACGTCTCTGGATGGGAGGCATGTATAGATCATGTCTAAAAGCAGGTTTCACACAATAAATTATATATTTTACTTGTCGACATTTGCATTGATTTAAAATGCTGACAAAACGATATTTAATTATTTATGAGCGTCCTTCAGAGTCTTACTTTTGTTTTTTGCCTAAACCCCTGACCACTAGTTGGCAGCAAACTGAGCCTCTTTGAGCAGCTCAACATCAAAACCAAAGCAACAACAAGATCTCACGAGAACCAGTGTGTTAAAAGTTCAGTTTGGTTTTTTTGTTGTTTTGAGATATGTACTTCTTTGTTTAACTTAAACAAACTTCAACTTAACCAGGAATTCTGGTGTGCACGTGTTGACATTGACTTTTCATGGAAAGTGTCCGCTTGATCGCTCAGCCAGTGTTAAAGCACCTACACACACACAGGTACGCCTGCATGGAAAGCTGTCAAATCGATTTTTTTATATTCTGCATCAATATTGACAAGTTTCAGTCGTTTTATTACAGGTTCCCAAAGAATCGTTACATACTTAGTTGTGATTATTAAATAAAATGAATTTGACCACTTTATTACAATTAAAGATGTACTAATATTCAGGTACAGTTTTTTTTCTTAGTCATACTCCTAAAAAAAAGTGAAAAAAAATTGTTCTAGTAAAGTCTTTGGATATCCTGAGACACGTATCAAGATTTGTATTGTTTTGCCAGGCTCTGACCAGTACACACCCCTACAATCTATTAATGCTTAAATGCAATGAAATCCAGATATCAGGGTAAACTAAAAAGAAAACAATTGTAGTCCGTAGCAAGACAAAGCAATATTTTTTTTTCTGAATCCATGAAGCAACAAGGCTTCACTGATAATTGACCCAATGAGCCTTAGAGATCCTTATTGTAAAACCGTCCACAGTTCCTCAGTGACCCAAAGACCCAACCCAAGGTCAGAGCTATCTATCCATTCATCCATGTTCTTCCTCTCATCTGGGACAGGGTCACTAGGGCAGCACAAAAATGTCAATGGTAGATACTTACAAAGCGCTCTTCTAGCTTCCTTGAAGACCTAAAGGGCTTTACAGTCACAGTCCATTCACTCATGTACACATACATTCACACACATATGGTAGTTCTGCTGTCAAACACTGGTGCCAATCTATAACCACCAGGAGCATCATGGGGTTCAGTTTCTTGCCCATGGACACGTCAACACGTGCACAGACAGGAAGAAGACAGGAACCAAACCTGCAATCTTCTGATCTATGATCACCACTGCATAAGTATTACAATATTTTTGAGCAGTAAAATACTGTTAAACAACACAAAAAAAGGAAAATTAATCAATAGATTTTGTTTCTTTATATTTGTCCTCCACCATTAGAAAAAGCTACAAGGACATATTAAGAACACCAAAAACACTCTTCTCATTTTAGTGGGTCTTTAAGCTTCAATATGTAATACGAACTTTAATCAAATCAAAACTTTAACTCCATAAAATTGCTACATCTAGTCCCCATTGTCCAAATCAGTAAATTCACTTGACGTGAAACGTGGTGGTGCTAATGAAGTTATGGGTTTGATGAGCTAGTTCTTGGTTAATAATTTTAATTGTGAAATTAAAGTAAGTACAAAAAAAACAGACTTTTGATGTTAAAATATTTGGTGTTGTGTGATTAATTAACCTCAATTTTAATTTCATATTGACAAAATATTTCATTTACATTATTTTAAAGGGACCATACCATGAAAAATCAACTTTTTGAGCTTCTAAGAGTATTATACTGTTCAATCCTCACTATAAAGAACCCAAAAGAGGTGTTTTGATCCGTTCATGCATTTCTAAGTAATCCTCTGAATCCCTGCACTCTCAAAAGCAGCCCCTCGAGTACCCACAAAAACGAGCAGGTCTTCATGATCTGACGTAACATTGTGGGACAGCCCCTTTCAGGAAGAGTCTGCTCCGCCCCAAGGCTAACACAAACACTTTCTCCACAAAGCTAGCAGCTTGAGCTAGCGTGATCAGCTAGCTTGTTTTGACTGTATCACATATTGAAGCTTTGCTAGCTGATCAGCTTTTTCATGAATGACATGCTAACGAGGCCGGTCGGCTCTAGGATGACGCCATGAAGTGGGCGGCGCCCTCAGGGAGTAAAAGGCGGTGCCTCCGAGATCGAGTCGTTTTACTGCCGGCTATAAAACGAATCAGCAAAAACAACAAAACGAAATTTTTATAAATAATTTGTTTTTTAGTGTTCCAAAGGTAAAATATGATCATTTATATGGATATAGTTTACTCTGAAAAACTTTAGAAAATCATGGTATGGCCTCTTTAAGACATTTCTAAAAAAACATGAGCAGCTTGTTAATCAGCCCAGCATCATCAGCAGCCCCCCCAAAGCATAGAAAACAGCCAAGCTTTCTTAATAACAGAAGATTAACCTCAAATTTGTATGTTTATTTTTAAAGATTTGACCATATCTCTCATCTCCTGTTTCCTTATTAAACAATACGCCACACAGGTTTAAGTTTGGAGAGTTTGCTTATTGCTGCAGAGCTCCTGCAGACACAGAAGCTTTTTGCTGCACTGTTATTAACAGTAGATTTATTTATTTAATGCACTTCCACGCTGCCTCTGAGACGCTCGGAGACATTATCAAGCTGTACACAAAGTGGGAAATTACGTCAGATTTAAGATTTGACAGTGATTATAATCCTTCCACGTTTATGTCATTAACATGATAATGTTATTTATGTAAGATATGGAGTATTTATCTAAAAACAATAACTACGGGGTTTGATAACAGCCCAAAAATTCACAACACACATGTTTCTGTCAACATGTAAGAATGAGGAAAATCTGTTTTTCCAGACAGCTGCCATCCAGCCGCATGGGTACTGTTTGCTGTGATATATAGTCAAACATGAACACATTATGTTTCCCAGCTCTTTGAGAGCACAGATTCTGCTGCTCCGCTGTCTCTCAAGGTTTCTCTCTGTCTGCCCCGGCTCGACCAAGGTCAGCCGCTCTGCCGTAAGCTCCCGGCAACCTTGAGCGGCTAACTGACCGGGAAATGTGTGTTCTCCCCCGTCCCGGCACCTGTGTGTCCCAGTGTCAATCAGCCAGACACAGAGCGCCGCTGCCATTAACTGTTCCAGCACGCTGCCGCCGCCGCCACGTTTAGGTCACTCCGGTAGATTTAATGTGAAAACAAAGGACGGTCACGCAAGGCCACGCGGGCAAACAGAGGAGCTTATGTGGGGCAGAGCTTCAAGCAAAAGGGGGCATTAAAGCATCTTTTGACCGGGTGAACTTATTGTCATTATCAGTCATAAATAAGTAAACCTATGTGAGAAATAACAAGGCTGCATAGTGGAGACCATTTTTCTTAAATAAAAGCAAGCCACAAAGGGTAACAGGCATTAAAGCGAGTGTATCTGGAACCTTGGATTTGGTTTGAAATCCGGCGTCCTTGCCTCTTTTGCCATCTATGTTAAAAGCTCTTTGTAACAAGAAAATTATGAACCATTGAAAGAGATTCCAGCGCTTCAGCCTTCATTTATAGTTTGAATACTATACCATGAGAGAATCTGTCTTTAAAAAAATAAAAAATAAATCAATTCAATTGGCCTTTCATGCTGCCTGGCATTGTCGCTGCTATTATGAGGCATCCTTTCCTTGCCACTTGACCTTCTTTTGGCTTTCCTTAATTTCTTGTGTTGTCATAGTCACATGGTGAGCTCCTTTAGAAAACAGGTAAATAATGAACTCAAACTTGTTTTATTCTGAAAGTGATGTATGCAATCTTAAATCTAGCTTGTTTGAAATAAAAAAACTACTGGAAGAACTGCTTATTTTCCCAAGGTCTGTGGAAATCAGATTATTTTAATTCTCCCACTCCGCCAGGCATGGCATTGGGTGAATCATATCTGTCTGTGAGCTTTTCTGTTTGAATCTGTAAGACTGGCCTCCTTTAACATCTACCTGGAACTTTCCGTCTTGATGGAAGCAGAAATAGCAAACATGTGTCTCCGCGGCCTTGAGACTTCACAGGACTCCGACTCTGTGGCACTCGGCTCGGTAAACACGGCTTCCTCCTGTGGCACTGTGTTTGGGCAGGAAACAAGGAAGCTGATCAAACAGCAGCTCAGAAGGTCACGGCCAAGCTCAGCTGGAATGGAGCTGCACGTCTTTGAAAGCACTTCAGATACCGTAGGAGGGGATTGAATATCAAATATAACACTTCATTCGTACAGTTTGTGCTGCATTTTCCCCAGAAACTCCACACTGTCGATTTCCTTATCTCAAAAATGTGTGAAACTTGAGCCAGAGGCTGTGTTGCCGAGCTGCAGATTTACAGCCTGGTGCTTATGACATCTTAGAAGGGTGCACATGATAAGAGCCATTAACTGGATGGATAGATGGTAGCTGAACAAGGAGGGAGAATAAAACAAGCACAAGGGCAGAGGGTGTGAGTCAGAGCAGCACGGCTCCCAATTTAAGGTCAACATGCGCCCCCTTCTGACCATCTGGGAAATGTATATGTTCTTTAAATAAAGTCCAAACTACTTAGTGTCACTTTTAGTGAAATGTGTCGTATTTTTAATTGATTTCATATGTGAAAAAGTTAATTTATAAAGTAAATAATAATTTTAAAAAAGTGAAGTCGGTCAATATTAGTGTTTTTATTTACAATAATGGGAAGGTTCCTATCATCTATTTTGGTTAATTGGATTTTTTTAGCTCCTTAAACAGCATTTTCGAAAAAGACTGAAAAATGTTTTTATTTTTCAATTTAGCTTCATTAATTTTGCACTGTTTGTCTTTCTTAAAGCTCTTTTTAATTCCAACAATTACAAAAAAAGAACAAAACAACAAGCAAACCTTTTTTTGTGACGATGAATGGAAATCTTGTTTCTACTCTTTTTACTTAATAAATAAAGTCATTTGTATTTTTGTATTCCTTCACTCAAAACAATAAAAAAAGCAAAATACAACAGAAAGTGAACACCAACAAATGCGTGTTGCTTAATTTAAGCACAAAATGTAACTAAAACATATCAACAGAACAATTCCTCTTATTTTTATTTTTGCATTTTTAAACATGTTTATTAATTTGTGATTGAAGATCATTCCATACCTTGATAACCAAACACATCTTTATTTAACCTTTTAACACCTGAGGTGTAACTCTTAAACACAAAATCCTTAACGTACTGTAACTTTTCAACCGTTAACACGATCAACGTGATTCCAGTAGATTCTGAAGGAGAAAAGCAGCTTGTAAAATGAACTGAATTTATATACTGTATGGTTTGTTGGTCTTTCCCCATATTTCAATAGATCAGGTATGAAATAGTTCAAAAGTTATCTAGTGAATATAATGCATGACACTGAGAATGGGGCGGTTGGTAAATAAATAACTCAAAAAAGTTGTATTTATGCTAAATATGTCCAATAGTTGATTTTTTTTCCGACTCTTTTTGGTGTGTTTTTTTTTTTGTAATGAAATATATATATATATATATATATATATATACAGTATTTCACAAAAGTGAGTACACCCTTCACTTTTGTTGCCAGGGGTTTGGCTATTGATGCCTCAATTATGATTTATTTTGCAGAAAAAATAACTTTACATTGCTATACAAGATGGGCACTGACTACTTTTCATTGCGTTAAAAAATTGTTTTAGTATTGTTGTCCTATTAAAATGATATAATTAAATATCTGCAGAAATGTAAGGGGTGAACTCGTCATCACTCAGTGAAATCCATTAAATTCTGACAGGGTTTAGTCCTTCTAAACTTCCTATAGATGTTTTCCTTTTATTAGACCTCAAAAAACCTTTTAGAAGACGCATTTTTCTGCCTTAACACTTGTTCAACTATATTAGGACTTAGATAGATTACATATTACATATATAGTCTGAAAAAAGAAGTGTGTTGTTCTGTCAAAGCTAACGGTCTTATATGAGCAAGAAAGAGAAGTGTCAGCTGGTGCTTTCAGTTCCTGTTTGACATTAGTTTCACAGAGAATTAGAGAAGTCCAAGACAAGTTTGAGTGTTAACAGCTAGTTATATCTTTACAGCACACCCTCACAGTAATTGATTAATGTTTGCTCTCAGATCTTGCTTTAAAAGTCTTTTCAAGAGGTGATCAGAGTAAAAAATTCAGTCACATTTTATTTTCTTGGAAGTTGAATGAAAGGGAGAGTTGTTTGAGCGTTCCTTGACCCTGAGATTACTCCTCTTTTTTCTCTGTAAGCTTCTCTGCTGATGCCTCATTTGAAAACTGCAGAATGGGAGTGCTGATCTCACTTGACTGCATGTCACCAGCCACCCGCAGCAAGCAGCTCAGGACCATGTCCTTGGCCAGGCCGGCCTCCAGGTTGCCTTCCCTACTGAGCTGTAGGGTGATCTGGTCCAGGCTGGTCAGGACGAGCTCTGAGCCCAGAAGAGGCCAGATGTTGCCGGCTTCAGAAGCCAGAGTTCCGTGTCTCTCCACGTTTTCCATGATATATTGCTGGTACACATCCAAGATCTTTTGCTCCAGGTAGTGGTTTAGAAGGGAGTTAGAAAAGGGCCCTTCATGTCCTTGAAACACAACACTCCAATCTCGACCACTTCCTTGCCGCCAACGATGTGAACCTTTTCTGAAAGGATGCGTTTGACCAGCCTGGAAACCTTGTCCCAGCAGAGAGTCCTCCTCATCTGGGGGGACGTCACAAGACTGGAGGAAAGGACGGACAGCCTGTGCTTCAGGACAGACTCGCAGCTCACCTTGGTTGGCTGACAGAGGCAGCACCTGGTCTCCGCCAATGTGGAGGTCGCTGTAGTTTTGGCAGATGCTCTGACAAGAGGAAGGAACCAAGAACGGGGCGTCCCCAGCCGAGCAAGCCTGGGCTGGGATCTCGATTTTTGGAGAGATCTGTCTCCCTGTGAGGATCTCCTGGAGATCCAAGGACTGCAAAGGAGAAATGTACAACTCCAATGAAGCTGTGCTGTCCGAGACACCTGCTCGCACCAGGGAACTGTGAGTCTCAGGTGGAGGGAGTGTGGCGGGGTCAGGCGTGGGGGTTGGTTCAGGTGGACCCTGAGCACACTTCGAGGATGTCTGAAGAGCCGGTGGGTCACGCTCCTCAATCATGGTGAAGTAGGTCATGCTCAGCAGTCGTCCTTCACACAGCATGGCTGCACAAGTGGAAAAAGATTATCAAAATAAAACACGGAGACTAGCTCTCTCTCCTAACCTGAAAAACTATCAACAAATGTGAAACTATAAAGCTAAAAGAAAAGGGAAATGTCTTTTTAAGGATAACCGAACACAAAATCAACTTTTTTTGGTTGTTGATCTCTATAAATGGGGCTTTAAAGTGCTGTCTGTTGGTCCTTGCAACATTTTTGGCAAATTAAAAAAATGTAATTCCTGAAGTCAAAAACAATCTGTGTGCTGCCCCTACAGGTTGAAATGAGGTATTACAGTTGAATTTTGTGATTGGTCAACTGGTTTTAAGTCCTACATCATTTTAGAAGTTTCACGTCATCATGCTCTGCATCTCAAGAATAAAAGCCCCGCCCACCTTTGATTCTGTAACAGACCATTGTTATTGTTAGCTTTAGCATAGCCTGAAGTGTTTTGCCTTCGGTTGTCTAAAATCTACTGGCTTTCACAACTTTCCAGTGGTCGTGAAAGTTAGTTTAGTGCATTTGGCATTAAATCTGTCCTGGCAGTGGGATTTATGATAAACATCTCACTCGGGATTGTTTGTTTACCGCACTATCCTTCATTAGCTATGATCTTAGCGTCATTTTACCACTGGGACACGAATCTCCTTAGGTCCTGGAAACTCTTAGCTGTGCCGGGTGTTGTGCCAAGATATGTATCCCCAGACAGAATTTATATCTCCTTTCGCTGGCATCAACGCTCACAATATACAGTCAATAGGTGAAACTGGCATCACTTTGCATGATTTTCCAGTGTACTCCCCCTCTCCCCCCCCCTTTTTTTAAATCTGGGTTGAGAGTGGAGTCAACCTCCAACTGTCCTGTTCTGTTATCCTTTAAATAAAAAATTTTGAATCATCTCGTTGTTTTCAGCTTGTCACCTGTCAGTCTTGAACAGCTTATATAATATTATTTTTAAAAAATTGTATCATATTTGATACAGGCATTTCTGAGATCTCTTTCTCATTAGCATGTTTCAAACTTTCCTTTAAAAAATCCTCTTTTTATAACTTTTTTCTGCCCTGTAGTTCATCGTCAATCCACGAGGGGCAGTAGAAGGCCGTTTCAAAAAAACTCAAAAACACTTGGCGGGAAAGGTTTAGCTAATTTTCAAACTTCATGGTGAGAATAACTCATCTCTTACTACCTATTTTTTAAATGACTACTTGCTGTACTTAAATAAAGCAACAAAATAATGCTGATAATTAATTATATATAATACAATTATACCATGTTAAAAATATGTTGATCAAATTTTGGTTAATGAGTAAATTATAGTGTTTTTTCCTAAATGCTCTTGTCAATATTTTTGCATTTTGAACTCATATTTATTGATTTATTGATTGATTTGTTTTTTTTTTCAAGCATAGATTATGGACAATACAGGAAAAACAGATTCTTCAAAATCATTACAGAAATTATGAAATGCATTGAAAATAAAAAAAAACAGACATAAACAAAGACACATTTTACATTTGATTAATTAAATTTAGTAATTATTTGCCAAAGTCAAGTAGAGTTGTATTTATTGCTTGAAAGGGGGTGGTAAGAAGGGAATTTATATAATTCCACCCCTGAACAAAAGGGATACTATTTATATCTCATTTAAAATGATTTTGCTCATTTTCTATAGGTTTCATCAAAGGGTATAACAGGCATCTTAACCCCAGCAAAATGAGAATTTTCTGTCAATTATTAATCGTAATAGGCTTTTCCTAATCAATAAATGTGGTTCACCTTTCGGCTTATCCCATTAGCCACAGGTAATTTGGCGAAGAGCTTTAGCCATCCAGCCTTAACCAATACAATTCATATCGATAAAAAACAATCAAAAAATAAAGTTTCTGAATTCTTTGTACAGGTCTTACCTTAAAGAAGAGCGTGTTTTTCTAAAATCTTCTTGTAAAAGAAACAATATTCAATTTCAAGAATCTACAACGAAGAAGCCTGCATTATATATCACATTCTGAGTGCATAGGACAGCATCTGTGTTCAGTTATTTTAAACTCCCCTTAGAGGAAGTGAGAAGGTTCTTTTCCTCAGGTTTCATGTTCTCTGTCTGCAGCTGCTCTGATCTGGACTCCACCCAAACTCTCCTATTCTCATTTTATTGCAGGAAGGCTGGTGCGTTATGCAAATATTTTGCCATTTATCTATATTTTCTTACAATGCAATCAGCTCTGTTTTTCTACCCACGGATAACCTAATGAATGAGATTAAGAAATAGCCTGTGGAAAGAAACCACAAAGGTCCCCTTTCTATGTAAACAAGCTATTAGGAAGTCTGCACATGTACAGTATATCAGTAATTGAAAGTAACAAGCACACTTTTTGCTTTTCCTTCCGTATTTGGTGACCACTAATTTGGAATATTTTAAAAGATAAAAGGAAACAATTTCTAATTAAAACTCAAAGTTTCAACAGCTATTATTTCAGCTGTTTTCCCATCTCCCTATCAGGTTTTTGATAATACTAGAGCACTGAGTTATGTTTGAATGCAGATATTTCAAAGTGCTGCACACAATGAGTCCCTTCAACAACTGGAGAACAGGGTGGGTGTCTGTGGCTCTGTAAGAAACTGATATAAAGAAATTATAGGACAGGGAAACCCCCTTGTCATTAAATTTAGTTGCAGACAAGAATTAAGTTTGGAGTTCCCCAGGGTCCTGTTCTAAGATTGCTTCTGTTTTTAGTTACAAGCTTTCACTATATTAATTACCACAGCCGCACAATTGACACCATATTATGTCATCAAGTAACCAGTGACCTATACAGGCACAATTTGAATACATCGAGGAGATTAAAGACCCACTCAAGTGAAAATGTTGGTGTTTTTAACCTGTTTTTGTGGTATTTTTCTGATGACGGAGGACATATGAAAGAAAATTAATCTTACAGTTATATTTATTTGTATTTTATTTATTTAAAATGCTGACAATCAGAAGCAGATGAAAAACTATCATTTGAAAAAGAGTGTATTTGTTATGTAGAAAATACAAGCTCCCTGCTCTGCTCCATTCTGATGTATCCACCTGTAGACAAAAAGATCCATGAACGTCTTTGTTTTACTGGAAACACTTTTATCCCTTCCGCTCTCCTAGGCTTGTTTACATTAAAAGTGGGGTTATCTGAACTTTTTTTATCATAGATTTTTGAGTTTCACTAAAGTCCATGGCAGACATGTCCAAATCCTGTCCACCTTTGTCCACATTTGTCATTGAAGGAATCACATCAATATGTGGTTGGAGTCATCTGGACCCCAAGGAGAGCGGAAGGGTTAAAACATTTTTTTTTTTAATGAACGGGGTGAGACCTCAATGGGTCACAACTTTCCTGAAAAACGAGACTGTGTTGACTGCCTTTTGACCTACAGAAAAATGAATTTAGATTACCCCAGAACTTTAATCAAAATGAGTTAAATTAGAAATCTAGGCGTAGTGATGGACAAAGACCTAAAAACAAACAAACATTTTGGTTTTAGGATTATTATCTTAGAGTATGTCAAAGTTAAAAAGCTGATGTTCCAGCAGGACTTCGTCTCTAGTTTACTATTGTAACATTTTCTTTCCAGGGTCCAACTAAAAGTCATTTGGAATGCTGAACATTGTCCAGAACTCTGCTACTCAAGTCCTCACCAACAAAAAAACCATAGATTACATTAGCTCAGATCTGGTCTTTACTCTCACTGCCCGTCTGTCAGAGGATAGACTTTAAAGTTCTGTTGCTGGTTAATCTCTGAATGGTTTAAGACCAAACTGCATCAGTGACCCAGTATGAAACTCCCAGACTCCTGAGGTCATCTGGGTCTTTTCTTTACCAGTTTCTATAGATAACCCAGACATGAAAAAGCTGCCCTCAGCTTCCATACATCTGAAATAAACTTCCTGAAGGCCTCAGATGAGTATAAAAACACTTTTCAACCCAGATAAAGAGACCATCTGTTCTCGTCAGCATATACAGTTTCAGCATATACAGTTTCTTCTGCAGTTTCTTTTAACATTAACTTTGTTTCTCTGTCTTTAAATATTATTCCTGTTTAAACTGTGTGTTTGATACACGTTACTCTACACTCCTGTAAAATGCTTTTTAACATCTTTGCAAAACATTTTCTTGGATATGAATAAAACACGTGTTTCTCCTGTATGTGTTTGAAACTGAAAGTTCAACTTAAAGGTGAACACGTGACAATGGACATTTTTTTATTATAAATGTTAAGTAAATGAATAAACATTTAAGAATAGAAGTCTGAAGGAACCTTTGAAATAAAAATAGAACAACTCTGAACCATCAAATCAGAGCTGAAAAGTTGAAGTGTGTTTAATGTGGTGAAACTACTTCATTTATAGTTTGGTGGGATTTTCCAACATGAAAACCCCTCATTTACGTTTTTAACTGACTTGGGTTTGTTTGCTGCTCTCTAAATTTCCCCGAAACAACAGAAGGAAACCAGAGAGGAAGTGCTGCATTATTGATACACAGGAAACTTAAGAAAAAGGAAAACTTAATTTCAAACTAAGTTTTCAAGTAATTTATTTTAAAAATGCTTGACTGTTTAAAGATATTTATATTTTTTTGCTTAAAATTGATTAATTTGACAATTTGTTGCATTAATTATTTAAGATCAGATATAATTTTGATGAAATAATTGACTTCTCTTGCAGTAAAACCAAAATGTTTCTTCTCTTTCGTGTGACTTCATCTCCTAACTTACCAGTTTTCCTCTGGATAATGGATGCAAAGGTGTAGAGTTACTACTCTCTGATGCAGCAACGTTGCTTAGCAACACTGGACAACACTGAGATCAGGTGTGGCATCTGTTTCGGACCCACTCCGGCTTTTGAGGCCCAACACGTCCGCTTTTGACGATTTCAGCACTCTGGACAGCGATGATATGAGGATTCCTCTCGCACTCGAGCCAGTCTGACAGCAAATCATGAACGGGACAGTTTGAAGTATGTTCAAGAAGATCAATAATGTGTTCCGTCCCAACCACCACGGGCACAGGGGCCGGGACGCTGGGGCCAAACAGGACTACCACAGCGCCTGCACGGTCAGACTGGTCCGCAGCACGTCCATGTTGGTGGTGGGGGAGAAAAGATACACGGCCGACGGCTCGACTTTAAAGAGGAGCAAAAGTACGGTGAGCATAGAGTCGACGCTGTATTACTATCAGAGACAGGAGGACCAGATCTGGCTGTACTCTCAGAGTCAGAACTGCCTGGAGTACCTGGAGGCGCTGGTGGCTCTGAGGAGGCAGTACACCAAGAGTGTGAGCGACCTCAAGAGCCAAGAGGCCAAATCTACTGTCAGCACAAAGAAGAAGCGGGCACCTGCACCACCGCAGAAGGACCCGCCTGTAAGGATGAACACAAATGTGAGCCCTTAACAGTTTTAGGTTTTCAATAAAGTCAGACCTGTTCTATTTTTTTTAACCACAGGAACCAGCAGCCAAACCCTCAACCCCTCTGGTTCCCAATGAGGAGGACACTCTGGAGTTCTTTGATGCGGTGATCGCCAGCTGTGACAAGGAACCTCTGCGAAAACCCTACAAGGATGATGGACACGCTGATGTGGATTTTATAGGTCAGTCTATTTTTTACTGATTCTGTGAGCCTTTTGTCTTTGAAGCATTCATAGTAAAAAAAAAATAGAATCAAATTCGTTTTATTTTGTTTTTCTTTAATGTAGCACCACCTAAAAATGAGAAAGCCGGCTTTGGGGTTTATTTTTTGAGGAAAACAAGTTAAATTGAAGTGGCATTAAATGACCCACAGTCACAACCCCATCCTTGCCGCCCCCTTTTGACCCGCCCTCACTGGCTGAGCAGCTGCTACACACTCCTCATTCTCTCCATCTGCTCCATTGACATGAATATCAATGGACAGCTCAACCCCTCCCCTGTCGTGTTCCAAATAGGAAGTACTTAATGGTTGCAAAACCGCCAAAGTCCCATAGACTTCCATTGAGAAATAGACCGTTATTTCTCATTTTATTTGTTAGAATAACCATTATTGCTGTGATACATTTTTCTTAACATTTTCTTTGTAATCCTATTTTTTTATTATTATTTTTTCTTTATCGCCAGTTATTCAAGTTATAAACTGACCACTTGAGAGGACTGAAAGAATCTTAAAAAATCTGAATCAAATCAATTCAGGCTCTGGTGAATCGAATTTATTCTGGAAATTATTTGTGATACCCAGCCCTATCATGTATGAAATTTTCACAATATTTAAGTAAAAAAATGTGTGAGCAACATTGAACCGACACTTTTGTGAGCTCATCCAAAATTTGCGCTATTTTTTCCCCACAAGTAGTTCCCAATGTTTAAAGCATTTGACACCATAAACTACAATCTATTTTTAAAAAAAATGTCACCCTGCAATGGATTACCAGCTATCTATCAAACAGAAACAGTTTGTGCAAATAAACGACACGAAATCCACATTAAGGGTTCAGTCCTGTTTACCATCTAAATAAATGATATCACCAGTGCATCCAAAGTTTTACCATGTGGGTGATGACATAAAACCAAGAGAAGAACTAATTCAAATGGAGTTGAGAAAAAGAAAAAAATGGTTTGATATAAATAAACTATCAATTAACTTTGAAAAAACAAATTTCATGATTTTTATCAATCAAAGGATGAATAGTAATATCTCATTTGAAATTTCAGGTTGTCAAATTAAACAAGTGAAAGAAACCAAGTTCCTAGGAGTAATCATAGATGATAAAACAAACTGGAAATCACATATCAACTACATAAAAACAAAGAGAGCAAAAACAATAGCACTGTTATATAAGGTTGAATCGTCATTAGACAAAAAATCGTTATACCTCATGTATAACTCATTGATTGTTCCATATCTGAGATATTGCATAGAAATCTGTGTTTAATGAAACACTTTTTTTCTGCATTTTATCGCTTTTTACCTTGTTTCCTAAAATCTGATTTTCCTTTATTTGCTCTTTGATGTGATGTACCTTCTTTCAGATGTGTTTCCTAAAATTTTGTTTATTACATTTGGATATATTCTCTATTTTAATGATTAAAAACTGATTAAAAAATTTCCAATATGCTCTCATCAGAATCATGTCAGAAATTATTCATGTCACTGAAGTGATCCATCCACCTCTAGCATAAACCAAAATTGTTCTTTGAATTTTTTTTTTTTGCACCACTCTGATACTAATGTTCCTTTTGCATTCCTCTCACAGTGGCGTCAAGCTCTACTGAGCATGACCTTCACTCCAACTGGGTCTTGAAGGTTCCCCGTGATGCAGACGGCTCCACACAGACAGTAGTTAAAGACAGTGCCATTGAAAAAGCCCAGAAGAAGAAGAAGAACCAGAGCGGATCTACGAGCAGCAGACTGCGTCTTCAGAGGAACCCGATCCACCTGCCCAAAGTGGTGGAGAGCGCCTTCCAGACGCTACGCTTCAAGCCCAAACTAAAAAAGCAGTGAAGCTCGAAGGGCCTTGAAACACAAGCCCCGCCCACAACGTTGGGAAACCTTTTTGCTCCGGAGTTGTATTGAGCAAACTATGTTTTGAACATTCAATATTAAGATTTAAATGAACATCTAAAGGAAAAGATTCAAACAGATCAAATTCTCAGTGAGCTTGGATATCCGCTATGTGACACAAAGACAATTTTTTACTTTTGTTTTACACCTTTTTTCTGCTGTGGCACAAGAATTTAAATATTTTACCTTAGTTTTAACATTTCCAGACTTGATTTCAGTCTGAACATTTGGATTTTAACAAAGAGGGCTTGACTAGTTTTAAAAATGCTGCACAAAGAAGCATTTTTTCATGGAGTTTTTTGGAAGCTTTCATTCAAAAAGGCCTTTTGAGCCGAATAATTTGAGGGCTGTGGCAGCTCTGAAATTCTCCCTGATTACAGTTAAAAGTTTCCAACCTGAGCGTCTCCTCTCCTTCAAAGTGTCAATGCCAACTGTAAAACACAAGAATGGCTTCTTTCAAGCGCTCACCCCTCCGCACAAAAGGGTTTTATTCCACAGACGTTCTGCGAAGCAAAATTCTTGGCTTAACTGAGCTGAAGGCTTCAGACTCACAAGCCTCCGTTTGCACCTATTCTTGCTGAATTTAATCAGAGCTGAACTTAAAAGATTGTTGCATTAACCTGCAGACCTCTGCAGCATCCGGCAATCCTGTTTATTTGTGTTTAAACTCTTGTTTTTGATGTTTAAGATGCATTATAAAAAAGGGATGACTTTGAGCTCTTAACACCAACAAATAAAAAACTTTATACTGAAGTGCACTTATTTTTCTTATTTACAATCTAGTTTCTCCAGTTTTTCCCATGACTGAATAAAATGTAATTAAAATCAAAGCCAGAAAACAGTGTTTTCATTTCTACTACCCACAGGTGAGGCTTTTAATTTGATAGTACAGCTTTGAGCACCAATGAAATCCTGATGAAAAAATAAATTAATTGGTTAAGCAGTCAAATTAAATATAAAAGCATGAGGTCTTTTTTTAGAGTATAGATCCACTTTGATGGAAAATGTGTTTTAATGTGTTCTTGTGACATTTTTCTCTCAAAATGAAGGACATATATTTAGAAATTTAAGCTTAAAATTGCATTTCTTCATTGTGTGATTGCTTAGTAAGCATTCACACTAAAGTCATTCTTCCGCTCCTTTCCGTACGTTTTTCAGCACGTAAAAACTCAGTCACACTTTCAGCGATTTGTGCATCAAAACGTTCAGCTCGTTCAGGACATTACTGCGTGTATTTTTGGTCTTCATAAACTTTATAGTTTTTCAAATATTGAACAAAATATTCCCCATAGGAAATGAATGAGAAAGTCTTCAGATTTCAACATTTTAATTACATTAGCAACAAGCCTTTAAATATATTTGTGAGCTATGTTTTATTCTTTTTTAGTCATTTTCAAAAAAATTACTTCATATTTTAGCAACATGCTAATGCGTTTGGCTAATTTACCACCTATGGAGGTTTTTATAGGCTAATTTAGAGTTTTGCTAATATTTTAGCAGCAGGCTTACATTTTGACTGATTTAGTTTGTTGAGTAATTTTAGGCTATTTTGGAGTTTAGCTAGTACTTAAGCAACGAGCTAGCTTTTTTGGCTAACTTGGCATCTTTTAATGTTTTTTGGGCTAATTTGGAGATTGGCTCATATTTAATGAACACGCTAGATATTTCTTGTAAAATTGGCATATATTGGAGATTTATAAGCAATTTTACTACAAATTTTTTTTAAATTACATCAACTTCAGTGCTCTTTCATAATTCTTTAACGAAATTTCAAGTCCTTTTAGGAAATGTAACATTTTGCAAATAGCTTTTGGATTTTAAGAAAATCCCTTCAGAAATTAAAGTAAATAGTTTCTCCATTTTCAGCAAAAAGCTTCAACATCTTAAGCGACTACTTTCAGCAAAAAGCATTCACACTGTCATTATCACAGGTAATGCAACATTTGTAGTTCAAATTGTTGTAAATCAGCACCAGATGGAAAAACAAAGTTTGTAAAAAAAGCATATTTGTTACTTAGAAAATACACACATGCTCTGAGTCTGAGCTCTCAGCAGCATGGAGGAGAGGGGGTGGAGTTGCTTTGCCCCAACAGCCCCGCCCACAACTTGGAGGTGAATTTCTAATATGGTGCAGAAACTGTCCTAGAAAACGACTTTTTTTAGCTCAGAAAATGATCGGAGTGGGACTTTGTTGGGGATTCTCAAACATAAGTCAAAATCTAATTTTTTTGTTCTTTATTACAAATAGGGCTGCCATGATTGGTCAACTAATCAATGAATAATCGACTATTAAAATCGTTGACGGTTAATTTAATAGTCGATTAGTCGTTACTTTATATTATTACGTGGAGTCAGAGTGTAGTAAAGTTGAAAATTATGTCATTCTGCTAGCTTTTTGGACTATTTTGGCATTTATTAAGGTTTTTTAAGCTAATTTTTCACCAACATGTTAGCTATTTTTACTTTTTTGTTTTTTAAGGCTATTTTGGAGTTTAGCTAATATTTCAGCTGCATGCTAGCTGTTTTGGCTAATTTAAGCCTTTTTTCAGTTTTTTAGGCTAATTTGGAATTGAACTAATTTTTCTGCTGGCTATAATCTTCAACGTTTTCAGCTATCAACTTAAACGTTTTTGAGCTATCAATTTCAGCATCTTCAGCGGCCAAATTCAGCTTACAGCATTCACACTAGCATTGTCACAGGTAAAGCTATATATCTATTTTTAGTTAGTCTAAAGCTAATGATGGTTAAGATGTGTGATTTAAATCCAGTTTGCCCATGACCCGATTAGTAGACTAGTCGGAAAAAAAATAATCGGTGATTAGTCGACTATTAAAATAATTGTTTTTGGCAGCACTAATTACAAATAAAACGCCACAACTGTAAAACTTATTTTCTTTTATTACAAACACATGTAAACATTAAAAAGGGAAAACAATTCCTTTATTTGGATTTGGGGCTGAAGAAGGACGACATCGGCTTCATGCCGCTCTTGTCCACTTTGGCCAGAGTTTTCTGGGCAGCTGTCATCTTTTTTGGAGGCTTGAAAAATACAAATAAAACAATTATTAAAATATAATGAGTTGGTTTGGGTCAGTGATGAAATTCATGTTTATTAATAACACAGGAAGATTTTAAAAACACTTAAAGAAAGCAGTAAGCAGGCTAAACAATCAATGTTTGTCAGATAGGTTGACGTCATTCAAACTGCTCCTCATTCACTCACTTTCCTCGCAAAGTCTGCGCTGTTGAATTTGGTGTAGTCTTCTCCAGCCTCCACCGGTTTGTCTGAAGGTTTCCGTTTCTGCCAAATGAGGAAGTGAGACAAGCTTTTCATGATAAGGAGCGCCGCAGAAACAGGACTGCAGCCCAAAGCACGGCCACGACAAACCACACCAGCAGGCAGACGGGGATTGTTCCTCTGAGGCATGCGGCAATGTTAGAGCAGCATGCAGAGCAAAACATGCAACACTCGTTCATACCTTAGCTGGAGGCTCCGCCTCCTTTGGGCTTGTGAGCTCAGGTAACCTGAGGTGTAAAAACAAACATGTTCAGCATTAAAAGACATTAGTTACTAACAGTGATGTTTTGTGTGTTTCTTTTACCCCAAGTGATTCAGGAGGGCTTTGCTCAGCTCTTCACTTATGTACTCTGATATCAGGCCGTGAGCGTAGCGTAGATAGTCCTCTGTACCAAAAGAATACAAAATGAATAATCCTTCATTTTTATCAACTTTTTTGCTGAGAGATTTAAAAAGCATCAAACAGATGGAGGTTTTTATTTCACATGATTTAAAAAGTTTATACTGCCATCTACTGGTGAAAATCCACAAAGATTGTAAAGGAGATCTAAAGTGGAGGTACCTTCTCGCTCTTCAGACTCTGACTTGACTCTGATATACGTTGTGGATTTTACTCCTTCTCCCACAGAGATGTTTTTCTTCTTCAGAGCTGCTGCCGTTCTCTCCACCTTCAACAGAAGAGTTTCAAAAACAGAAAAAGGCGGCACATTTTCCACTCACATTTCCACTCATATAGGTTGCTGTGTTTGAGTTATTACCTTTCTCTTTAACCAGTTCATGGTCTTCTCCTGGCTGTAACGATGAAACTTTTGGCCACCCACCTCTGAAATGACAAAAAACAACATTTTATGAGGCATAAACTTAAATCACAACGACAAACAAACGTTACCTTTCTCTTCTGCGATGTGGAGTAAGGAGCATGTGCAGCTGAGAAGCCTGGAGCAAGTGGGGAACTCTTCATCTTTAACGACTTGATCCACAGGCTGGAACTTCCCCTGAGGATTTAGAAGAAAGGATTCAATCATTTGTTGGTGTCTGCCTGCAGCACAGCAGCACAGAGATGAGACCAGAGCAGCTGAAAATACATAGAATCCATCTAAGAACCGTCCCAATTCCACTAAAGCTAAGTAAAGGTTGAAAAGTCTTTAAATCTCTTGAGCCGATATTTATTTACAGAAGAACATAGACAATTAAAAGGAAAATTAGCTCATTTTGAATCTACAGATTTCAACAGTTCTCTCGCAATAGTAACAGTCCATGTTCAGAAACAAAGAACAAAATACCATGATGCATGATTAATATAAGTGCGATATATACAAAGATATGCAAGTTGGAATAGTGCAATAAATAATACAGAATATTTACTATGAGATGATGCATGTATTACCGTTCAAGTGTTTGTAGTCACCTTGAACACACGTTTTATTTAAAACTACACCAACAATTCTCTGTAAGGGAAGGTTCTAGACACAGGAGAGCAATTTTCCTGATGATGGAGTTCATTTACAAAGGAAAAATAAGATTAAAATGGTATTTCTGAGTATTTCTTTATTCAAATTGTTGAGAATCAGGACAGACAAAAAAATCCTGTTGGAAAAAAGTTTTTAGCAGTGACGTTCATGGGCCACATGCTCCCTGCTTTGAAAAAGACTATTTGTAATATAGAAAAGACGCTCTTCGCTTTGGTTTGCTCTACAATGGGAAGGGGAAAGGGGGCGGGGTGGCTCCACATCAACATACTTTTTTCTCCTCTTTATCAAAGGACATTTGAATGAACTTCCTCTCTTTACTGCTTTATAACAGTCTGTTGTAGATCAATTTTGGCCCAAAAGACAACAGTGACTCTGGACTACATTCAAATATGGCTTCCATTTTCCCTTATAGTACTTTAGTGGAATAGAGATCAAACTGTTTTACATTTATTGCATTTTTAACCATTTTTTTGCCTTGCAGAGCAACCTTAAACACTTGAAGCAGGGAGGCTATTTTCAATTTTCTTCTTTGTAGGATACAGATGTGAAATGACTTAGATAAAATTTCTAGATTTTTTTTGTGTGTGTTTTTTGCTATTAAAAATTTGGGTCAAGTGATTTAAAAGTCCTGTAGGTTTTTTCGATTAAAATTTAAAAAAGCAGAAAAATCTGAATTTGCTTTTTTTGTCACCAAGATGTTTGTTTTTTGTAATAAAGAAATGACTTCAAACTAAATCTATGGGAATCCTTTTTTATCAATAATAGTCTAAACATATTTAAAGTATAATACACTTTATCAAATACATAAAAGAAGAAAAAAAAGAAAATATAAAACATATCTTGCAGAACTTTTTTTCTGCAATATTACAAATATTAACAACACTTCTCTATTTCTCACAGTTTAGTAGTATTTATTTTAATCTGATAAGCTGATAATAATGAAGGTCAAAATGTTTAGCCTGCTAATAACTATGAAACATTTTTTCCTGACTCATGAAAGCGTTATCACAGATCAAAACATTCATGACTGCAGCAACAACCTCGATGGATTCTGGAATCTTGTCTTTTCTTCACAAAAAATATTGAGTTGGTCAAAACCAAAGTAATCAAAAATATTATTATTTTTTTTTTTTGCATTGGAGTCAAAAAAAAAGAACAGAAAAAAACTTATAACTGGACAACAGAAGGAAGAACACAGCAGACAGTATTTCTTCATGAAGCTTCAGTTGTTCAGTCGTTGGAGATCTGCTGTGAGGAGTCGAGTTATTGAGGGGGCAGGTGGATAAAGACCCACTCCAATGAAAAGTGTGTTTTGGGGTTTTTAACGTGTTCTTGTGCCATTTTTCTGTTGATGGGAGTACATGTAGAAAATGAAGCTAAAAATAGCATAATCTCCATTTAAAGACTACCGGGAATGCTTCTAGAATAGATCAAAAGATGATCAGAGTGGGACATAAAGTATTCCAGTATTTGCTAAAACATGCTTTAGATCTCCCAGAAGTCTGTTGTGATGAGTCTAATGGCTCATTTGTTGGGGAAGCACTGCAGAGCATGTGATAAAATGGAGAAGGCTGGTTCTGTTCTGGAGCTGATTGTTCAAAGGATGCATCATAAGGTGAAAACTCCCTCCTCTTCATATCAGTCACTAGAAACAGAGGATCTTCAATCAGAGGCTTCTTCAGCTTATTTCAATTGATCCTTTTTCATCCCACCTGACTGATCATGACTCTGAAAACTGCTACTAAAATTAGTTACAGGAACTTCTATTTCCCTCTTTGGAAACCATAAAGTATCTTTGAGTTGAATTTGATTGCCAGACATTTCTGATGGTTCTTGTGTCTGCAGCTCGCTGGTTTCTCAGGCGATGAGTTCACACATTCCCGTGTGTAACCAATAATGGGACTTTACCTCATCAATTCTTGGTAAGAAATTTAACTGGCGCTACCATGCGAATATTCACAAAGATGAGGGTGAGTTCCTAAAATGGTCAGATTAGATCAGGAGTCTGCAACCTGCAGCTCCAGATCCACATGTGTCTCTTATCTCTCCATGGTGGCTCCTTGGCCAAACATAAAATAATGCACGGAGCTGCTGACCCAGACATGTCAACCGTCTGAGTCAGCAGCTCCCTGGTAATGGCTGCTTAACAAAACTACCTAAAGAAAACAAATAAACAAAGCCTGCAAACTAAAATAACAAAACCCAGCAGGGTAAGACAGCTGAGGACAAAAAGGGGAAAAAATAACAAAAAAATAAATAAAAGAAAAATAAAATAGCATTTTTTTAAAGTAAGGATTACTTCATTAGCATTTATTTCATTTTAATTAGTTTAATTCATAAATTGATGACTGATGTGGACATAGATGATAAATTATGTAGATTTTTTTTACATCTCTGTTGATCTGAAGACGTCTGGTTTGCTCAATTCTACCTCCAGAATGAACAGATTTTATATGCTAAACAAAATTTTGGTAAATAGTTTGATTTTTTATGAGTTCAAATTATCTTGTGATGCACAACATAGGTTACTAGCTGCCCAGAGCTGCACTGAGATGTTTGGCACAGAGCGTCTTTTATTTTGAAAATAAGTTATTTGAGCTTCTGTCAAGTGTTAAAAAAAAAAAGAAAAGAAAAGAAAATCATATTTTGAGAGATGTTAGGTTCTTTTTATATTTGTTCCAAACAACAGACATAATTTATATTATTAAAAAACAGAAGGTCGTGAATACAAAACCAAATTTCTTAAAGGCTAAAGTAAAACTATGCGGCTCCTTCTAGGGTTTGATGAGTAGAAATTGAGCCCAAATGGCTCTTTTACTGTTAAAGGTTGCAGACCCCTGGATTAGACCAAACTGGAGCCGTTGGAGCACACAGCTGCTTTTGGACAGGAGAAGAGGCCTTCACCTTAAACACAGTTCCCACAGTGATGCTGCGGGGCTGTTTGGCTGTTTCAGGCACAGAGGACCTTGTTTGGGGTTCATAAGATCAAGAACAAAGGAGAAGCACGCCGCTGTTTTGAGGAATCACGTGAAGAAATCTCCTGACAATCTGACTTAAGGTCACAGCAGAGTTTTCCAGTAAGACACTGACACAAAACAGTTCTATAAATTGGTCCAAAATGTTTTGAAGGACAGCGTTATCAAGTTCCTGGAGAGAACTTCCAGGAGCAGAATCGGAGGAGGGAGCTCAAGGTTGGTGCTCGGAAACCAAACAGTCTGGACACACTTGAACTGTTTCCCATGGAATTAAATCCACTGTTCTTTAAATGGTTAAGATCTTAACCTCAAAAATCACTCATATTTCTAAGCTCACCTGTTACGTGTTAAATCTACTGTCTGTCATTTGTTACAAAAGACTTATTTTAATAAAAAACCTAAATATAAGGTCAGTGCTACAGTGAAGTTATGATAACTGTCTTTAAAGAAAATGTTATAGGTGAGGAGTTGGAAAAGTGTTTGACTGCTTCTTACCTCTCTGCCGGATTTCATCAAATACGGTAAAATCAGAAAAAGAGGATCCATCGGTGTCACAAAGACAAGCCGCCCATCTGTGGGATGCAAAAAAAAAAACATATGTGTTGAAAAAGCAAAATAAAGTTAAGAAAATAGAGGAAAGAAAAACACTTCTCTTAATTGAAGCAATTCGTTCAATTCAAATGAGTTTATTTTAGTGGTTGGATATTTGTAATTTGAGTACTCAGCTTATCCAATCAAGACATTTTGATCATAAAAAATATCTATACAAACTGACAGTCTTTACATGCTCACCAAATTTCAAAATAAAAGAGCTTCAAGTCAAAATACCCTATTTCTAGATGTTGGATCAAGTATAAGGTATTAAAGACCAACTGATTGAAATTGTTTTTGCTGTTTTATATATGTTCTTGTGGCATTTCTCTCATAATGGAGGACATATATAAAGATAATTAAGCTCAGAATTGCATTTATCAGTATTTCTTTATTCAGATTGTTGGGAATCAGGAGCAGGCGAAAAAAATCCAGTTTGAAAAAGTGTCTATTTGTGATTCACAAGATTTGCACCACTTCAAATCTGCAAAGCTGCAACTGTAGGTCCTGAACCTGCACTAGTATTGGGTCGAGACAGTCCAGTGTGAATACCATGGGCTTGACGCAGGTTGAAGAATGAGCTTTGAATGTGCATCACATGCACGATGTGAACGCAACATCACGTTGAGCACTGGTGTCCAAATCCAGGCCTCGAGGGCTGGTGTCCTACATGTTTTCTAAACAACCTGCTATTGTAGCTTCTTGTTAGCTAAACACACCTGATCAAATCAGAAGCAGATAAAGCAGAATTTCTGGGAAACCAGCAGGAGGCCGGCCCTCGAGGACTGGATTTGGACACCCTTGACGCTGAGGGTATGAGGGGCTGTAAGCTAACAGGAGAGCATGGAAACTTGGAGGCATATTTCTAATGAACTCCTGCATCTTTGCACAAACTATGTCCCAGAAAACAACACTTTTTAAATAATTATGGCTAAAAACTGCATATTTACAACTAAAAGACAAGTGGGAACGCTTTTACAGTAGATCAAAAGATGATCGAAGTGAGACTTTAAGGTAAAAAAGTTAAGTTAAAGCTAATGTTGTTTTCTCTTGTGGCTTAGTTTATTTTTTTTTTGTTCTGCAAGAGGAGCAGACTTGATATATTTACTATCAGATGCTCAAACACATGTTACCTTTTGTTGGGAACTGTAACCCTTGTGCTTTCCTAGATCTGGACCCCACAAGCCAGTGCACTGAACTTTTTTTTTTCAAAGATTTTTGATTTTCACAGGTAGACATATGATCCTTTCCACCTTTGTCATGGGAGGCATCACACATCAATATAAGAGTGGGGTCATCTGGGCCCTTTAAGAGAGCACGAGGGTTAACACAGCATCAGCTGACCAAAGTACTGCAAACAATCAAATAAATAAAAAGATGAAAATTACAAAAACATAAAATCAACACAAAAATGAATCAAAGATAAAGTTGAAATAAAGAGAAACTTTAATTCCTAATCTCCACCAGCTGATGGATAGACGGTGATAACAGCTTTCAAAGCTGGCAGCAACTTTAAATATTTTGTGCTCCTCTTTGTAGATTCTCATTCATCAAAGTTAATCTAATTAAAGTAGTAGGTAAAAAAACTGTCAATTGAAGTGGGTTCATCTTTTATCATTGGCTCTATAGACTGCAGTACACCTCCAGCTGAAGGACACAAACCATTCATTTGATGACAGTGAAGTCCATATCTCAATCAGTGTTTTGAGTAAAATGTAAAAGAGGCATTTTTAACCTTCCTCCAACTAAAATAATCAAACTATCCTTTTTACACAGCAGTCTCTTAGATAAGAACGTATGCATTTAAACGTAGTGATTGTTTATAATGAATCTATCACATCTGAGGTAAAGTAGTAGAGATGTTAGGTACACTACGAAAGCTTGAAGGTTGCAGCAACATTTGGCCACAAGATGTCAGTCTAACAACAGTGACAACATGAACTTTGTGGGAAAAGTACATCTGTCACGGAATCTGCAAGTTGGACCAATGAAAAAAGATAGAAACACTTCAACTGTGACAAACAGAATATAAAAAAGAATCCAGGAAATCACATCGACTGTGAAAATGATTTTTTATATATAAAATAAACATTTATCTCAAAGACCTGTTACTTCTTTGAGAAACTCTTCTTTCCTGTGTTAATGTCACATGTTTAAACTGGTTATCTATTAAAAAAAAGACATCTGTCCACAAATTACAACCTCTGTACCATGACAAACACCAAAGAGCTGTCAAAGGACACCAGGTACAAGATTGGACTTGATGAGAAGAGATCAACTGTTGGAAAAAATGATTAGAAAATGAAAGGAATAGATCGCTGAAAAATCTCTCTCCACCTGGAGCCCTATGAAGGATCTCACCTGGTGGAATTAATTAATCTAGAGAACAGTGAGGAAACAGCCCAGAACTACACATGGAACTGGTAAATTACCTAAAGGAAGCTGGGATCACAGTAACAAAGTTTACTATAGTGACACGCAATGTTGTGTGTCTAATGTCTAAGTTCAGGTCCACTTAAAGTTCACCAGAGACAATCTGAGTGATCCAGAGGACTGGCAGAATGTAAGTGGAACACCATACCCACTGTGGAGCATGGAGGTAGAAGCATCATGGTTTGAGACTGTTTTTTTTGCAAACGGGACTGAAGAGCTAATCCGTATTAAGTAAAAGATGAATTAAGTCATGATATGAGAGAGTTTGGGTAAAAAAGAAAAAAAAAAAGTGACATTATTGTAGATGAAACGTCTCTGGATCTTCCAGCATGACAATCATCCAAAACGCATCATCCAGGCAACATAAGAGTGACTATGTGAAACGCATTTTAAAGTTCTGGAGTTATCTAGCCAGTTTCTGGACCTCAGTCCAACGGATAATCTATGGAGGGAGTTGAAAGTCTGTGTTGCCTCACAAAAGCCACACAGCTCTTGAGAAGATCTGCATGAAGGAGTGGACCAAACCAACAGCTACAATGTGAGAAAACCTGCTAGACCTTTGATATGCCATCAGGGTAGCATTACAAATACTTATTTTCTGCACCATACGACAAATAAATTATTCTAAAATCAAACAATATATCATCATTTCCTGGATTCTTTATTTTAAATTCAGCCTCTCACAGTTGAAGTGTATCTATAATGAACATTACAGACCAAATTCTTCTTTTTAAGTGAAACAATTTTCAATATTAGTGACTGATGAATACTTTTTAGCCTGACTGTGAGGCAGTCTTCACACCGACAAGAAGGTTCTATTACCTTTATTCCTATCCAGATCACAGTGGTGGGGAAATGACACCCACCTCTCTGTATAGTGTCCCCAACAAACCAGGAGTGAAAGTCCTCTTCAAATGCTTTGACCTCATACAACCGCTCATCACCACTCCCCAGCAAATACAGAGAAGCTTCATCTGCAGAGGCAAAAAAAAGGAAGTGTTACTTTCACATCAGCCAAAACGAATGATTTTTTTAGACATTTCTTGTTGTATTTGTGTATATTTTGAAAATATTGAAAACAGGTCAGACTCACAAACTGTTTTTCAACATTGATAACTGAAAGCTTTGATTATTGTCTAAAAAAAAGTGGTAAATTGTATGACATGGTGAACAAGAAATATTTAAGTTTAGAGCAAAAACATACTGAGGTTCAAATATGTAAAGAGGATTTACTCTTTAAGAAAATAGACATTCATCTGTTTAAAATGCTATATTAACACATAGCCTGTATGATATTTTTGACATATATAAAGCTTCTGAAAATGGTGAGGCAAAAAACTTGGATATGAGTTTAAGGAACTAGCAATGCTCTTTCCCAACGATAAAAGATTTTTTTTTAATTGTGATAGTTGGCTTGTTGACATGAGCCAACTATCTTGTTGACTATATGTTAGAAAGACTGTACTGTGAAAGCAAGGATTAATCCGTTATAAATAACTATGCATTCAGTGCACATTATTGATTGACTGATTGATTAGTTTTCCCTTATTTGCAAACACAAAAAAAGCTAAAAGTTAAATAACTGAAACAGAAAGATTGCTAAAAAAAGGAGTGGATAGAAAAAAAATCTTATCAATAACTTCCACCAATCTTACTATATTTCATGCATATATTTACATACTAAACATAGAATCATTATTCACAGAAACACAAAAGAATTAAAGAAAAAACAATGTTTCAATGTCATAATTCTCCATAAATTCTCCCATTCAGGTGCATTCACACTGAATGTGATTCACGCGGCAACTTCAATGTTGCGATATGAGCAACGGGCGCGGCGCAAAAGTCTGCCAGCGGCTTGATTTGATTTGTTTTTGTAGAACTCTTCACAATAAATAAACCTTTATTCTTTAACATCGTATGTGTCTTCCATTCATTCTAACTGAGATATCCACAGACAGAGCTGGTAGCTCCTCAGCTCATCAGGAACACACTTTTTGACAGGCGGCGAGCAAAAAATTCGGGAAAGAGGGGCGGGGCACATGAATTTGTGACGCAAAAAAACGTTCAGTGTGAATGCACCTTTAGGCTTCTCATTTTTTGATTGATAAGCTCCCATTTGTATTTATTTATTATTTTATTTTTTTACTTATATTGATACTTTCCTCCATGTTACTGCATGGACTCTGGGTAAAAAATATTATTCCTCTGGTTTATCCAACTGAATATATATATATATATATATATATATATATATATATTGTTTTTGAATAATTGTCAGTTAATGCCAAATCTGAGCAGAGAGATAAAACTTGTTTTATTTGAGTTTAAATCAGGATTGAAATGTACTTTTAACATTCTGAAGTTTTAAGTTTAGAATACATATAACAGTGAATGTCTGCATGTACTGCAGTAGAGCTGTATGCTGGTTAATGTTATAAAACAAACAAAAAAATGAATAATAAATCCAGAGAAAAACGACATTAGTATGAGTGTCTTTCAAAAAAAAAAAAAAAAAACCTGTGGAGGGGTTCCTCAGTCTCAGGAAAGCCGGGTCACTGCCATGCTTGTTTGTGTCTGTGACAGAGTCTGTCAATAAAGAAAAAAAACTTTTTAAAACTTTATTGAACATCACAATAATAAGTCAATTCATTCTGCCAGGTTTAGCATCACAATAACAGAAGTTTTCTTGCGAACAACCCTCCAATAACATGTAGACATGCATGAATTCAGCTCAGCTCGACAGAATAAACATTAGAATTCATCATAACGTAATACTTTCAAAGTTAGAGAGAAAAACTAGCATCATTATTAGCAGTGCTTTGCCTCTTCATACCTGGAGCGATAACAACCCAACCGCTACTCTCTGTGTTTGGCGTTCGCTTCTTTTTAGTAGTCATGTTTTTTAAGTGAAATAAGCGAAGTCACTATATGCTGCTTCGTCTTGAACCCAGGTCCTCACGGTGTGATGTCGTACGGCCAACAACGGCCTACAAAACCACGTTTAGCTGCTTGTTTTCCCCTAACAACTTGCGCGAGCTCAGAAAAGGCGCGTGTCTGTCTGTTAGTCCATTTCCGTCATTCGATTCAGAAACATCGATTACAGCCATTAAGATAATAACTAATCAGTTTGACACCCTTTCAAAAAAAATTAATGAGTCTGAAAATGTTGATAAATATTTTGAGTTAAATTTACTTTCAAGTCAAAGGGGGGAAATTTTGCTTTAGATTCTGAAAGTACACCCTTTTATTCCCAGAGAATGGTACAGTCCGGGTTGACTTATCCGCAGCCTGCAGATTTCAGTTACTGCCGCTAGAGGTCACTAAAGGGCTTTAAAAATATAATGTGGAGCTCTTTGGTCACAGTTTTTACCTTTCCCTCACATTTATTCGTTTTTAGCTCCCCTTTTCAGTGGTTGTGCTTTCAGGTGCACGTTGTTTTGGTGGCCAGTTGCCCTTTGGCACACGAGCATGTAACAGATTGAGGAATCCGTCTGTGCTTTAATGAAAGGAGGGGCATCTCCTGCTCTCTTTGAGGCTGTGACTGTGTCCCAGTTGGTTTTCAGTGACTCACTTTTTTTTCTACCTACAGAACTGTTTACTTGAATGCTCAAGCAGAGATGTGTAGGATGCATGTGTGTAAAAGTGTGTGCATCGGTTCTCTTTTATTTATTTATTTTTTGTATTGCAAGAAAAGCTGCTCTTTCCAAAAACCCATTTGCCCAACGTTAAGCAGCAAATGTTGTTTGAACACGGCTTCAGTTGGATTCATGTTGCAGTAGTCTGTGGCAAAGAAAGAGTGGGTGAGATATTGTCTGTGAAACGCTTGTTTTATGGGTCCCGGGAGTATTATCCACAAGAGTCCACACAGCTAAACAGAATATTCCATGAAAGCCTTTCTTTCATGTTGGACTGCTGGGGGGAACGTCTGTGTTTCTGACTGCCAGAATGAACAACAACCGTCTTTCTGATACACTGGGCCACAGACAACTCCAGACAGCCAAGTGCACTGTCACCAACAAACACACTACAACAAAGTGGATCTGAATGTGTTGCTTTATCCGAAACTTAAATCCTTATTCACCATCGGTGACACATTTAATGATTAAAAAAAAGGCTACTGCTTGCAAAGCAACCCTCAAGCTGTTCTTTCCCTCCCCATATGTTTTGCTATTTTTAAAATTACAGGGGATTCCAAAAAAAAAACCTCTCCGGAGAGAGTTGGTGTAGTGGTTTAGTCTATTACTGTGTTTTTATTTATGGGTTCCAGTGCAAAGTGACTTTTGATTTCTTCCTTAATGAGTCAGCCTGGAGCTTCTGTGTTTCTCCATGTGGATTACATTTTATTTTTTTTAATCTGATTTGGGGATCCACTAAGAGAAATTAAAGGAACTTCTAAATAAAATGTTTTTCAAATCAATAAGCGAGACGCTTTTTCTGCATAAAAACTATCTCAGTTGGGTTTTTTAATGGTTTATGTGCCACATTTTTATTCCAGAACATTTTAGCTCTCAAGGACGTCATGCCAGCAGTGATGCCTGCATGACAGGCACAGAAAAAAAAAAAAACAGATGTGGGGAGACTTTCCCACTGCAGCAGAAGCCTTTGAGTCATCATCTGGGATTCCCTTCCTCTCACTTCCAAATATGGGTGGGATTGTGAGAGAGCGCATGGAAGAATGTGGAAGGCAGAGGAACCCCCTCGTGATGTCAGAGCCCAGGAACTGTGAGCCTCCTTCTGCCTGGAAATTTGCGTGAAGGAATGTTGGGAATTCGAGAATGAAATGCAATTCACTCGTGTGCATCTGTGTAATGACAGTGTAAAACATTCCCCCTCCTGCAGAGTGTTTCACCAGTCATCTCACTGGGGAGATATTCCTTCCCGTAAAGCCTGATTCCTCTTTCCCAGACCCCCTGCACTAACCGGTGACTCCTTATTACCATCACTGTGTTCTCTGTGTGAGGCCTCTGGATGAATGTGGTGTTTTCCCTCTCCCTGGGCGACTGCTGGGATGACCTAACGGTTCAGGGCTCGATGCTCTCAGGAGGAAGATGTGTGTCCTGTTAAGACAGCTTTTTTAAACGTGTCGTTCACATTGAACAGACGTCGAAGAAAGTCCCTTTTGATGAGGACATGTCTGCTAGCTTATGAATCGAGTTTCAAAAACTGCTTTTTTTTCCCCCTCAGAGAATATTTGTTCAAATCAGGACTTGCAGTCAAACAGAGAACTCAACAATAAATGTTTGACTTTTCCACACTTGCATATATTTGAATGATATTATAATATCTGAAGAAGTTCAGAGTATTCCGATGAAAATGTGAGTTTTTAACGTGTTATTGTAGCATTTTAGTATTTGTTTATTCATATTGTTTTGTTTTGACTTTGAGAAAGCTTGTAGCAGTGATGTAGAAGCTTCAATCGACAGGCCACAAGCTCCCTGCTCTGCTCCATTCTGATGCGTCCACTTGCTGACAAATAGATCCATGAACGTCTTTGTTTTCCTCGTCTGATCTAGAATCTGGATCAAAACTGTACAGCTGGACAGCTCCAATGCTGCTCTACATTTTTGTTGCATCAGTAATGTTTGGTTAGGGGCTGTAAGCCAGCGGGAGAACGTGCAAAGGGATGATGGGAAATGAGGTCAGGCTTACTCCATGCCAACAATCCAGAACACTCAGTGGTCCAAACAGAACCCTTTACTCTCAGTTTGCAAACTTTTTTTTTTCAGGTCTGCAGGTCCGATTATTATATATCAGTCCTGCTTTGTGTTTTCACTGCACATTAAACGTTTTTAGAGTTCTGCTTATCCTACTGTTGATGTGTTTAGTGCTCAAAAATTACACTTCTGAGTAAACACTTGATAAATTTAAACATTTCAGACAATAACAATGAAGGAAATTTTCCTCTCAGGCCTGTTTTTGTTCAAAAGCTGCATATTGTCAACAAATTTACCTGGTAAGACATTGTGAAAACTAGTGATCAAACACAAAACAAACGTCTGATTAATCTAATATATTTTTTAATCAGGCTTAATTAAAAATATATGTTTCTAAATGTACAGTTTTCAGTGTAAATTTAATTTGTGATTATTCACAGATAATAAGTGGTCGGCAAATACTGCAACTAAAAAAATTTAATATCGATTAATTTTTTCCCTGGTTTGCGATTAATTAGTTAATTTTTTTAAATCGATTCCTGGCCCTAAAATAAACATAACCAGATGTAATAAGTAAGAGCAAAACAGAGTAAAACAGCCAGACAACAAAACACAGAGCAAAGAAAACAGAATGATTTCAGTAGTTTTTGCTAAAAAGCACACTTTTCTTTTTTATTTCCAGGCTTAGTTTGTTTTGTTCGACAGCATGTTCATATCTGCATAATTTTAATAAGATATATTTTATGGAGATTAAATGCTTGTGGGTTATTTAGAAGTGTAATATTTCATAAAAAATGACGTAAAAGTAAAGAAATGAAAGTGTTATTTCTTTTAGCATTTAGTTTATTTTCAACTTGAATAATTTTGACAAAATATATTTTTATGGAGTAAAGCATTGAAAGTTCTTTAAGGTTTGATTTACTCTGGAATAAAATTCCTGCATGTTTATATTCATAATTATGTTAAAAGTTACGTTTTGAAAATTTTAAAAATGTAGTTTTGGAGTGTTCAATAAATGTTTGTCCTGTTCGGCCAGCGACCTAAGGTCTGTTTTGGATTTTGTAGGTGGATCTCAACCAGAATTTCATACATTTAACAAGCTAAAATTAAATCAGAGATAATTAAGTGACCCCATATTTTTTGACCTGGGGCACTTAAAATCATTACATGTTCTTCAACAATACAGTCTGCCTTAAAATTCACTGCGTATTGTGTATGGATGATACTGACCTCAAATTAATTCTCTGTGATACAGGATGTCCAAAATAAGTCAAAAAGTTCAACTTTTGTAAATTATAAAGCTGCAGTTTAGCAGATTCCTGCTGCATTGTGGGTACTACAGGAGCTTGACAGACTGATACATTACTGTCCTTCAACTGTTTGTTTTAGAGTTGTTTGACTTATCTGACTGTTTCGCTTAAAGTCCCGTATACTCCAAAAAATGTTACTTTTTAAAATTAAAAACGTGATATTTTTCTTCAAAAGGGAGGGATCAAAGAGCCAATGTGGCTCTGGAGCTCCAGGTTTCAGACCCCTGGTCTTATGGAACCAATTCTTTTTTTTTTTTTGTCTAAGACAAATATCTTTAACATTTTGATATAGTAGCATTTGCTTTGGGTCATCCTTTAGTCATGCTGCTAAAGACCAACACACGTAGGGGTCGTTTCAAGATGCTCCGAACGCTTTCCCAAACTTTCCACACCATAAACTTTTCCCCCGCTTGCTCTCTCTCGCATCCATGAATGTACAGGTCATCGTTGCACTTACCAACCCATCTCTCTTTTTTCTTCCAACAGATGTTCTGTGTCAGTTTCCTGTCCTCTCTGACCCCAGCCGGTCACAGCAGATGGTCGCCCACTGATTCTAGTTCTGCCGGAGGTTTCGGGAATATTCTACTTCACATTTTCCCAAATGTATAGTGGAAGGGTAAAACCTTTAGTGTCTTTTACAGACCAGTAAAATGCTGACTTTTTAGGAACAACTTGGACTGAATCAGTAAAATAATCTGAGATATTTCTATGTTTTGATGTTATTTTTGCATAACTGTGTAGACAATTACTAAACATTCACACTATAGTGATTCTCCTGCTGCTTTCTGTACGTTTTTTAGGACAAAAAAACTCAATCACACTTTCAGCGATTTCAGCAACTTTGATATCAAAACGTTCATCTTTTTCAGGATATTACTGGTTGCATTTTTGGTATTCATAAACTCTTAAGCTTTTGAAATACTGAGCAAAATATGCACCATAAGAAATGAATGGGAAAGTCTTCAAATGTCAAAATTTTAAGTAGATTAGCAACAAGCCTTTAAATATATTCAAATGTTTCAATCATTTATAGTAATTTTAAAAAAAATTATTTTAACTAATATTTTAGCAAAATTATAACCTTTTGGTCTAATTTGTTATCTAATGGGGTTTTTGAGGCTAATTTAGCTTCTATTTTAGCAACAAACTAACGTTTTTGACTCATTTAGTTTACTGAGGAATTTTATTCTATTTTGGAGTTTAGCTAATTATTGAGAACTGTGATAACTTTTTTGGGATCTACTGAAGTTTTTATGCTAATTTGGAGTTTAGCTAATATTTTAGCCAATGAGTTTCATCACTAGAGATGGCATGCTAGCTTGTTGTGTACTCAAGGTTGGACGCCATATTGGAATGGTAAAGATGCCATTTCACTGCTGTGTTACAACTGTACAAATAGAGCAGGAAAAACAAGAATGTGAATTTTCACTAGTAAATTATTGCTGATAAAGGAGAACTTAACAAGATCTGAGTGAGTTCACTCTCAATAGTGAACGATTAGACTGATCTTTTAGTCTATTTAAAGTCAATGGCAGCAATTTGGACTTCACACTATTTCCACGTTTTTTGGCAGGACCACCGATCTTTATGTTTTATGGAGGATGACCGTGGTTTTTGTATGTGTGTTAGACCTCAGATCAGACCAGACCTGCTGGTAATTCGACTACTAAGTGGAGAAAAATAAACTAACCAGGATTTCCTCTGTAGCAAAGAGAGAAGAGCCAGCGCTGAATCCCCATCAGGTGGACCGGGAAATGTGGCGTATGAAATACTGCCCGCTGTTGCGATGGTGCCCGAAAATAATCAGAGTTTTTTACTTTTTAAAATCGGAGCAAAATTAAGCATTTTATGGTCATTTTACTGGTTCTGCTAAACCAAATCTCATTGCTTTTTATATCATTCCAATATGGCATCGCTCTTTACGTATCTTGGACAACAATAAAAAGCCTGCATGCCATCTCTAGAGACATATATCGCATTGATTTTAGCAACATGCTAATGTTTTTGGCTAATTTGTTATCTGCTGAGGTTTTTTTAGGCTAATTTAGAGTTTAGCTTCTATTTTAGTAACAGGCTAACTTTTGACTAACTTAGTTTAAAACTTTAGGCTATTTTAGAGTTAGCTTATTCATGCAACAAGTTAGTTTTTTTGGCTAATTTGGCATCTATGAGGTTTTTTTGGGCTAATTTGGAGTTTAGCTCATATTTGAGCATCACACTAAATATTTTTTTCAAAATTGGCATGTCATAGGGTTTTTAAGCATTTTTACTACAATTTTTTTCAGAAGTATAGGTCAACTTACGTTCTCTTATATAGTTCTTTAATGAAATCTCTGGTCTTTTATCAAATTTAACATTTTACAAATAGCTTTTGCATTTTCAGCAAATCCTTTCACCAATTAAAGTAAATTGCATCACCATTTTCAGCAAAAACTTCAGCATTTCGACTAGCCAAAAGCATTCACACTAGCAATTATCGCAGGTAATGCAAATTTTCTAGTTTGAACAGTATCACTCCAATCCTCTTTTTGATCTATTATAGAAAGGGTCTTTTAATGATCATTATGACATTTTTGGCCAAAGTTGAAAAACCTGTGTAGTTTTTGAGGACATAGTTCCTGCAGAGCAGCAGTAGTTGATCAGAAATTCACAGCTGAGTTGTGGATGAGAGCTTCCTGTTCAACCAGAGCACATCACAAAAACTATATTCTTAGAACTGCATTTTCTTCAGCTCAAAAATTTGAATCAACAAATGCTCATAAACGCAAATTTAAGCTTAATTTCTTTTATTTAAGTCCTCCATTATCAGAAAAATGCCACAAGAACAAGTTAAAAACACAATTTTCATCTACTAAGTCGGTCTTTACGTTGACATCAGTGAATTGATGCTTGGCAAATGCATTGCACCAGAATGACTTAATTCACTCTCGGTTTTACAGGTAGACTGAAAATCCTGTTCATGCAGCGGGTGAAGAGCGGGTCATCTGGTCGTGAGCCGGTCCCAATCAAGCAAATGAAATGTGTGCAAATAAAAAATGCATGACAAACGTGGCCATTATTCCTTTTGCCAAAATAACATTTCCAAATAACAAAAGCACCATGAGGAAAATGAGCGTATGACTCATGTGCTCATAGAAGCACCTTCAGCAGCTACAAGCTTAAGTAATTGCTTTCTGCAGGATGTCATCTGTCCCTGACATCACTAACGAGGAATTCTGACACACTGGTCTCAGCAGCTCGGCTTCACTTCATTGAGGAATTGGTTTCAAGCCTTTTAAGGTTTGGATTATGTCTGAGGTGTCAGCTCAGTTTATCAATCACTTAGGGTTTAAGACAATGTAGAGTTCTGACCTGTTGCATGACACAACTTAGCAGTGACTGGTGAATGGATGACCTCATCGTAGAGTGAAATGATATTACAGAAGTATTCAGGATCATTTGACCCATTGTCTGTATAAAAGAAGGGTTGGAAACCTCTTTTATCCATCGATTGTGGCTCTTTGAAGAAAAATGCTCATGATTTGAACAAATAAAGGGTTTGTAGTTTTAGTTAATTACGTTTTGTCCTTTATATTTAGATTTTTAACAGATGAATAAGCAAAAAAAAATGGTAAAAGTTCAGAGGTAAAGTATAAAATTGAATTAACATGTATAGATAAAAAAAATAAAAAGTTTAAGTCCCATTAGTTGTCACACACTTAGGTGTATTATATTTGTTCTCTGCATTTAACCCCTCCCCCAGGGGAGGGGTGAGCTGCAGACACAGCTGCGCTTAGAAACCACTTGAAGGTTCAACCCCCCCCCCAGTCCAACCCCTCAATGCTGAGTGTCAAGCAGGGAGGTCCATTTTTAGTCTTTGTGTAACTTTGATTACCACAATGTGGTCTACTACAAGACCACATTAGCAATAGTGGAGCTTTTGACTCAAGCTGACTCAGATGAATCGCTGCTTAATGACAATATGGTGGAGCCGGAAGTAAACCATTTTCTGTGGATGACGTCTCAGTCCAGTTCTCATTTACAGTCAATGATTTGACCCCAATATTTCAGTGATCTGTGGATTAAAATGAACCCAAACATCACTTTTTCTCTTCGGGTATGAAACGTTTGTGTCCATTTTTTCAATGAATATTCTTTGAACTGAATCCATTTGAGTTGATGTGTTTATTTTTGTTTACCAAATGTTTGACTCTGACTGGGGTCTGCAACCTTTATCACTTAAAGAACCATTTGGGTTGATTTCTCACCGACCAAAACCCAGTTTTAGGAGCTACACATCCTTTAGAAAAATAAGACTTTGTTTTATATGTTATTACAATTTTTATAAAGAAATATAAATAAACTATTATTTTTTGGGATGAATAAAAACAAACTTCAAGAGAAAATAGATATTTTTCCCCCAAGTACGAAACAGTTTAAAACTTTTGAAAAAGGTTCTCTGGACTTCCTTTCAAAATAAAAGACTTCCTGTGTCACAAAGGATCATCTGGATGGAGCAAATCTAGTGATAGGTAGTGTAATATTAGCAATAAAAAAAAGCTTTTTATTTTTAATCTTTTGTGATTCTTCTTAGCCAAAAATTCATAAATCTAACTTTCTAAAATTCCAAAAAAAGCTAATAAACAGTATTTTTTGTACTATGAGGCACACTTGAAACACTGAAATTTGTCAAAATGTTTAGTTCTCAGTCATCAAACCACTATAGCTGCTGTCCTTTGGAGGGTTGCAGAATGAAAAGCTAATTTATTTTTTTAAATTAAACTTTACACTTACTTTTTTAAACTAAAGGCTTTATATTTTTCTTCAACCAGAGAGCCATAACGGTGGGGTAGAAGAGCCAGACGTGGCTCTGGAGCCGCAGGTTGCAGACCTCTGGACTATGACATTTGTAGAACATCATTTCCAGCAGACCTGTAACAAGGAAAGTAAAACACTTGTGTTTAAATTTTTGTTGTTTTCAGTTGTGTAATCTAAATTTAAGGGAAATTCAAAAGTGAACAACACTTAAGGCTTCATTTTTTTATTTTAGAAATGAATTTTAATTAAAAAAAAAAGTATTTTGACTTGAAATAAATTTGAAAAAGTGAGCAATTAAAAAACAAATTTGTAAATTAGAAAAATAAATAACTTCAAAGAAATATTGATAATGTTCAAATTTGAAACATAAATGTTAAAACAGGAAAGATGACACAGAATACATCAGACACTGTTTTGGAGAGGAAGTGACCTCATAACCTCCATCACCTGATGTCAGTCATGTTCCAGTAGCCAATGAGCTCAAAGCTACACCCCACATGTAAACTTTGGCTCAACATCAGAATTTTTTTTTTTTTTGATAAACTGTAAAATGAGGAATAAAAGCAATAATGGAGAAATAAATAAATAAAAATACAGCAGCTGATACTAATATTTTTCTATTAACTGTATTAGGCTTATGGTTTTTTATATGAAAGATTCAAATTGACCATTTTTGTCAAAAATAATTTTATTATTTCTTTCAAGTTTAAATATTTTCAAATGTACAATATTTCTTTTAAGTTTATAATGTGCACTTTCATGCTCAAAACAGTTCTCTACTATAATATTTCAATATATTTTTTTATTTATATGTACAAATTGGATTCTTATTCATCTTAAGATGCTCCTAACTAATCCTTATGTTTACCGTCTCTGTTCAAAAAGAAAAACTCCCAGAAAAGTTGCACATGACTGAACTAGTTGTTGAAATCTGATCCGTCTGCGATTGCTGCTTCTCTCCTCACCCTCTTTCTTCCCCTCCCAACTCTGTCCCGCCTCGTCGTCGTCCCACAATACTCCATCCCCAACCCTAATTACTGTTTACCAGGATAAATCTCTCTTTCTGTCCCTCAGAGTGTATCCTTCACTCCCTGCGTCCCGAGGAACAGAGATGATGTGGTAATTACATCTGCCGACTGCTGGTCTGCCGCAGACGTCTCCACAAGTTTCTCTGCTCACAGAAAAATTAGAGGCTGCACAGCGTAAGTCCAGGGCTGTAATTAGAATAAGTACTCTATGAATGAAACATGTTTATTTGTTTATTTATGAGACCCCAAAATTCCAGGGCCCGAAATTTCTGCTCCCAAAGGTTGAGTTCTGTCAGGGGGTGCTGGTACCAGAAGCTGGAAGGGTTTCTGTGATGATCATGTTCTCATAAACTCCAAACTTCTGTTTCATCAAACCTCCTGGGCCAAGAGGAACCCAAAATAGTGTTTTTTATCCTTTACGGGACAACAAACTATTAAAGAGACCAATTAGGTTTACAAATCCCCTCCACTGACGATAAATTATTTGAAACCGACAGTTCTGGTGTAATGGAAAAGGAGAAAATATATGAGAAATCTATTAATCTTTTCCACATTTTACCATGGTGCTAATCCTTCCATGGAGCTTTTTATTTACAGTCTAGCATCTTTACCGGCAGAAATAAAGGTTTCATTTCAGAAATTTGCTTTTTAATTTCTTAAAATACGGTATTTAGAATCGAAAATTTGCAGTGAGTCGTACAAATGAAGAAGGAATTTTAAGCCATTCAAATACGGTTTAAAAAAAGACTCCAAGTGTATGGAGAGAAAATAGACTACCCCGACTGGAGGATAAGTATCAAAATTATGAAATAAAAAACACCATTTACACATTTACAAATAAAAATTACAACAGCTTGAAACTAACTACACACACAAATTGCTTGTTACAGACAAACAAAACCACATTTACGCACAAATATGATGTGAGACTCTTTTCACATCTTCAAGATTTTGTTGCGTTTAAATGCTGTTAGAATGCTGGGTCATCAGAGTTTTTAGAGATGAGAATAGAGAAACTTTAGTGTTGTTTTAAATAACACAAACAGAGACTTTTTATATTAATTATCGAGCATATCTGTATAAGAAAGTGGGAAAATATCAAATTTTTACTAGATAATATTCGCAATCTAAGTTCAAAGTGGCTGATAAGAAAACTCTGATGACCCAGCATTCTAGCACCATTTAAACACACCACTTACACATGAATCTTGGAGATTTGAAAAGAGTCTTATTAGATTTGTGCATAAATGTGGTTGTGTGTGTGTAATAAGTGATTTGTACAAAATGTTTGAGGTTTTTAGTTAATTTTAAGCTGTTCTAATTTTAAGTTGTGCATATGTAACTTGTGTTTTTTTTAATTTAATAAGTTTTGTACTTATGCACAAAATGCATAGCATGAGTAACACATCAAGAATTATGGACGCTCAAACTCAAAGTTACACATGCACAAATTAAGAATTACACACAAACACACACACATTGGAGTCTATTTTCTCTCAGATGTCTGATTTTCCAGTCAGATTGGATGACTTTGCCCTGTAAATCACAATATATGGACTATAGCTATCAGAGGATGTGGAGCTCTGATCAAAGCTCTGATCAAAGGGCTGCTGGTTCAAATCCAAGATCTGGATAATACCAAGCTACAATCCTTTCATTTTAAAAAAAAAAAAAAAAACTAGAACCAAGTGCAATGAATCAACTAATTGATCAAAGCTTGTTTTGAAGGGGTCAACCCGTACGTCCGGGTTTGTGATCATTTTTTGAAGCAATATGGATAAAGCCTTTCCATTTTTTCTTTCTAAGAAGAGAAATAAAAAAACAAAGATTTTAGTTTAGAATTTTAATTTCACAGATATCCTTACTTTTCTTGTGGTATTTGTGGTTCCGTACTTGACTGGGTTTCATCTGATCAGTCTGACAGGACTGTGTGTGTGAGCATGTCTGGATCCAACTGTTCAACCACTCCACTGTTGTTTGGGGTTCCACAGGGCTCTCTTTTAGGACCACTTTTATTCTCTCTTTACCTCCTTCCTCTGGGCTCCATCCAGATAAAACACGGAGTCTCCTTCCTTTGTTACGTTGATGACAGTCAGATTTATTTACCAATAAAGAAAGGAGGCTCCGGTACTCCACTACTGTCTTGTTAACAAGACTGGATGGCCCTAAGCTTTCTAAGTTTTAATGATAAAAAGATGGAAGTGAAGGTGTTTGGTCCTAACAGCTCCAGTGACCCCTCCTCAGTGAAATGTGGGTTTTAAAACGGAGAGTGATTTTAAACTTGACTGTCAAATCAGCTCAGTGGTAAAATCCAGCTTCTTTTATCTGAGGCAGCTGGTGAAGGTGAAACCATTTTTATCTAAACATCAGTTTGAGACAGTAATGCTTTTATCACATCCCAGCTGAATAACTCTCTTTATTTTGGAGTTAGCCAGTCGGCCCTCTCACATCTCCAGCTGGTCCAGAACGCTGCAGCTCGGGTTCTGGTTGGACCCCGTAAGAGGGACCACATCACCCCCATCCTGGCTACCCTTCACTGGCTGCATGTGAATTTTAGAATTTGTTTTCTTGTATTTGTTTTTAAATCTTTAAACAACTGTGCATTGCAGTACTTCTCTGAGCTTCTCTGTCCTTACACCCCGACCCGGTGCCTCAGGTCAGCTGATCAGCTTCTCCTGGAGGTACCGAGGTCTGAGAGGAAGCTCAGGGGGGAACTAGTGTTTTCCATCTGTGCACCGAAGCTGTGGAACGCGTTACCACTGAGCATTCTGCAGACATCCTCACTGTCCATTTTTAAGAAACTTCTTAAAACCCATTTTTACCGCCAGGTTTTTGATACAGCATGAGACTCTACTCTACTGGTGTGTTTTATTGTTTTATCTTTGTTTTATCTGGTGTTTTTATGGTTTTTATGTAATTTATCAATATTTTTATCTGGAATTATTTTTTACATTTTAGCTCTGTTTTTATTGTTTTAATGTGCGGCGCCTTGTTTGACTGAGGTCATTTCAAGGTGCCATATAAATCTGATAAACTTAAACTTCTCAAAACTGCTTCATAAAATACAAGCTTTCAAATTTTTCCATATGCAGAACAAGAATCCTTTGTCCCTCCCCTTAATACGTTGTGACACAGTTCTTTACTTGTAAAGCAGTCAAACAAATTAAGATTTTCCACAAACTCATATTTTAACAGCTCGGACCTTTAAAAACTGTGTATAATCTCTGCAAGTATGATGCAATAATTGGAAACATGGTTCACAGGAATCAATAAATGCAATTTACTGGACAAAAACTATCTGGGAAAAAATACCCATCACCAAATAAGGAAAGATTACATTTGATCTTGTTAACTTAAACCGGTCGCTCCGGGCCTCCCTCAGCTTTTTATTTGTGTCGCTGCACGGCAGCACAGGTACGAGATGACTGAACGTCCTGCATGCAGACTTGAACTTACCTCAGAAGATGGATTGACAGTTGGGCTTCATTAGGTAAGCAGCCGCTCTGCTCTTTCACTGAAATATCCCCAATGATGGATTTATGCTTTTATGTCAGAACTGTCATTTTCCCCCGAAAATGAAACATATCCCCCCTGGAATGACATCACCGGTAAACGTGCTGACTTTGGTGATGCACACAATCAATAAACGCATTGGCATTTCACACAAAGTCCATCAAATACCTCATGAGCATCAGCCATGTCAGCATTCATATACATCAGAACGCCGCAGACTTTATTAGCCATGACCTGAACGACCAACACGGCGTGATATCAGGGTTTTGGCAAATTTCCATACTTTAGGTAATGAACACTTTATTTGTCTAAGCTATTATCTGCCGGCGTGAGCCAGGAATATTACCTGCTGCCGTGCTCTTGTCACTCTTGGACAACCGTGGTGGAACCCTCCACTTTCATCTCAGGAGTAAAACTGGTCATTACTCTGAAGGCCGGGTGCTGTCTGCACTTTAGTCGTTGGCTTTTCATGAGCCGCTCCATTGTAATGTAATAAGAAATAAAAAAGGAAAAATCTTTGAATCTGGTGCTGTGATGTCATCACTATGAGACACTTGTCTGATATCATTATAATGAGGTAATGGCGGGAAGGGTGTGCGAGTTTATGACTTTGGCACACGCTCAGTTTACCGTCAGCGGACTTCGTTGGGGTACTAATGAGAACAAATGACCAGCCTCCAGCCGTCCATGTGTGTACGCCTGTGTGTGTCTGTTCATTTTGTCAGGAAAAGGAGGATGCAGTAAAGACGGGCTTGATGCAAATTGTCCACGAGTGGATTTTGGAAGAAACACGTTTGAAGACCACATCAGAGAATGCTGGAGTGTGGCGTGAGTGTGATTCATTTTCCATTGACACATTCTGCTTCAGACAATGAGAACCCACTCAGTGGATGAGTAACTCAGTGAGTCTGAGGTTTAAAATACATCAAATGACCTTTTTTGATGTTTTATTCCAATTGTTGGTCCAATAAAATGCATTGATTAAAGAATATTGCATTAAATTAACTTTCATTTGATTTGTGTTGCTTCTCGTCCACTTGTACCGCCAAAACTTTAAAAATAAATATTAAAAAGAGCAAAAGGTAACAAACATTTCTTAAAAATAGATAATTTTAATCCACAATTTGACTGAATGATTTTGGTTTCTGGTGTCTTTTAAGACCTAGTCCACTGAAAATCTTGTTTTTGGTGTTTATCGTGTTCTTGTGACATTTTTCTCACAATTAAGGACATATATTAATAAAATAAAGCTTAAAATTGTATTTCTGGTTATTTCTTTATTCAAATTGTTGTCAATTTTGAGCAGACAGAAAAAAAAATGCTGTGTAAAAAAGACTGCCCACAATCTCGCGACTGTGCTCCATTCTGAAGCATTCACCTGCAGACAAATAGATCCATGAACGTCTTTGCTTTCCTCGTGTGAGCTGGCATCTGACTCAAAACTGTACAGCTGGATACCTCAGATAATGCTTGCCATTTTTGATGGGAAGTGGGGGCGGGATTGCTCTACCTCACCAACATACAACACAGAGGTGAATTTCACATATACTACAGTCGCTCTGCAGACACTATGTCCTAGAAAACGACATGTATTTTGATTTTGTCTAAAAAAAACTAGGAATTGGCGATGCTTTTGCAAGGATCAAAAGATGATCGGAGAATTGAATTTACTGTCATGACTTCTAGGGATGAGGTAGAGCAGCTACGATAAGGAGAACGGCTTGTGACACAAAACCACAAAAACAAAAGAGCTGATTAAAGACAACAGGAAAAGAAAAATAGACATTTCTACTCATAAATAGGGTCTGTATGGACATATTACTCATATTGCTATTGCGTATCCTCATATTGCTTTGTTCAGCTTGAGCCAAGGATTCAAGTATTGAAGTTTCACAATATTCTTGTTCAAAATGTGCTAATAACAGGGAAACTACACTTTTGTGAGCTGGTCACACTATCGCCATTTTCCAAGTGGCTTCCTAATGATGCTCAAGGAGTTGGGAGATGATAGACTGAAATCTTAAATTTATAGAAGCTACTAAAGGTGTCATTTTAGGACAATTCAAGATGGCGGCCTTTTGCTAAGGTCAAAGGTTGTTGTAAGCTTTTCCTGGTAGTTCATGTGGGAGGATCCTCGAACAGAAGTTTATTTTTCCCACTCTGCAAAAACGTGGAAATTGTCAAATTTGAAATTTAGTAAAAAGATGACTAACCGTAGGTCCTGTGGCCATCCCATAATAGTTTAAAAACATTTTTTGGGCATCACCAATACATGTTTTGGTTTCATTAGAGGATTTTTACATATTTTGTGGAGGTCCATACAATTTTTTTTTTTTTTTTTATGATTTTGTTGGCTGTGATGTCATCATTTTTGGGGAGGGGCCATACAGTACGCCCCAAATTTTCTTTTTCAGCGGTACTAAGTGGTTGCAAAATTTGGTGAATTTTTGAGTGTGTCACGGGATGAAATTTTTGCAGAATTCCAAAAACAAAGTGGTCTTTGCAGTCCAGGACCGCTACGGGTCATAAATGTAATCAATATTAAACCTGATCCCAATTCATTATCTATGCTGAAATGTCATCTGCTAGTCCTGTGTCACTGACAGCACTTCACATAAACACATTTTTACACTTGCCAACATGATAGATTGGTAAATTTTACATGGCTCAATCTTCAGCGGTGACCCGTGCTTTCATTGTCAATTACAGGGTGTTAGGAGTGAAAGCGTGACCTCAGCCAGGCTCTCACATGTGCCAAAGTCACCCTGCAGAAATGACATCATGGATAATGATGTCATCCCAAGATTCCAGACCTTCTCCCATACCCTCCTAAATGCTTTTAGGCCTGGCTGCACACATGCGCTCACCGACACACATTGTGCGTGTGTGTGTGTGCGTAAACCCCGTCCTTCCACACACCGAGGCACGCATGTGTGCACACAAACAGGAGAAGCCTCTTCCAAGACCGAGTCGTGATATAAACAAGGCAAACACAGCAGATGCGATAAGGATGTCATTTGGACTCAGAACAAATAAAACAAATCTACAGAACAAAAAGAGACTAATAATAATCTCCAGGTTTTTCTGACAAAACCCAGAATGCAGATTGTCATAAAGCAAAGAAAGAGATTGCAAATACTGTTAAATATCTAAACAAATTTAGACAATCTGAGAAAAAATCCGTTAAGTAGTGATGAAGTAAAAACATATTGTGCTGCATTTGAATACGAAAAGCATTTATTATTAGAATTTACAATAAACTTCAGCTCAGAGTCGTCAGTTTGTTGAAACTGTTATGCTTATCTGCGTTTGCTTACATAGGCTCAGCTGAATAATTGGATAATTATGATCGCAGCTGTGGACAGCAATTAAGTCAACTCACTTCTTGCACTTTCCCTTTCTCTCAAGTCCTTTTGCAGGCTCCCCCTCGGGCGCGGTGCCCAGTCCCTGACCTTAGTAAATAGGTGGCTAATTTAAAGCATGTGGGAGCAAATTGGAAACACTGAGCTTTTGAAACTGTGGACATTTTTTTTTTCAAAATGTTAAGTTCTCCCAGGAGATCCCATCAGAAGAAATGACCCGAAACATGTCAGTGTTAGGGGGACATTTAGGCTCAAGGGGTGAAGGAGAGGCAAAAAGTGGGAGGAGTTAAGTGTAAAAATTTGAAAGTTTCTCAGAATTATCCACCTCTGACACTATCGCTATGACTGTCCTCTTCATCTGTCGCACACGCTGCTTCATTTATGCCGCCCACGCGGGTGCAGCTCAGTGCTTCACCTCCTGCATGAAGGAGAACTACATGATCTATGCAGGACAACAGGTGCATGCAAAGCTGGAGTGCTCGGTGTGTGTGTGAAAGTATGTGTGCAGCCCTCTGAACACACAAAAAAGGGTCAGCAATTTTAATTCAAAGACACAAAAAAGGCTCATTTAAAAAAATATATTTTGTTAACCCTTCTATTTTGTTTCTTCAAGTGTGAAACTGGGTTAAATTGTTCTTGGATCAATGCGCAAATACTTTAAATA
>NC_050532.1:3764706-3768621 GCF_002922805.2 Oryzias melastigma | reverse complement strand
GGAAAAATTGGGTTTTGAATCTTCATAACCTCGATTTGGCTCCATAAAAATTTATCCAAAAAAGAAGAGGTAATAAAAGGTAGAAGAAGTAGAGAAGTAGAAGAAGAGGTAAATAAAACTCAGTGTTCTTTTGCTGCTTTCAAGTGACGAAAAACCTTGATGTGTGTTTGCAGGGTGAAATAAAGGCAAAACGTCAACAATAATTTAAAAAATAATTTATGGCAGTTTAAAGATTAAGTCATTTTCTATTCTACTCTTTAAAGAGGTGTAGTATAAAAAGTGTGGATAGTGCAACAACCACAAAAATTGAAAAAGTATTCAAGCAAATATACATGATATTGTTTTCTTGCAGGTTTCCTCAAAAAACAAGATATCTATTCATTCATATATCTGTTATTTCTCCTTTAAGAAGCTCTTCCTCCACTGATTATCCCTGACATACGGGGTTAGGTGCTGCGCTTTCTGGGTTGTACGTCCTCATAGAGGTTCATACGGTCATGTTAAAATAGAACATACCGTTGTGATGCGTATTTTAAATGTAACATGAAGTATTTGTAAGGATAATTTGAGTTACACACACTTGTGACATATGGGTGATGCTGTCATATGACGCCCTTATGCTCCACCCTTAACATTAGTGAGGTGTGAGTATTGTGTCCTGACTGAGCACACAAATGCTGCTCAAATGAGGCCAATTTCCTCATTTCTAGCAGTTAGGATGAGAGTAAGGAGCACACACGTATCACTTGAACGGCTCTAGCAGGGTTGAAAAAATGAAAAATCTATACAACATCCCTACATTTCACTTATTTCACCCTTACTTACGCTTTCGTGTTAAGTTTTCGCTACACCCTGTCCTACGCAGCATACCCATAGAAAAAAAGGGGGGCGTTAACATTTTTGCTCTACAAGTTCACCGTCCGATCTACAAACTTACAATTTATTGTGAGCTACCTCTGTGGCCTGCAATGATTTGTCCATTTTTTTGCTTGCAGACAGTCCTCATCCGCTCATAATGACAGTTATGATTAAGACATCACCTGTATTAATGCCATGTGTTTTAACTGTTATTTGTATGAAACACATTTCACACCTTAATTAGTCAGACTGGAACAGGACCAAAGAGCTGTCTATGATGAGGGGCCGTACAAGACATTATTTATTCTGAACCATTCACATTCATATATACTCTCTTTCGCATACATATATTCTCTTTTCCACATACATATATAGTCTAAGGACACCACATCACTTTCGATAAAAGTTTAAAATGTGCATTTTTGATGGTAAAGATGGAGCCCTTTGCACATTTCATTTTAGAACTGTCACAAAGGTAAGATCTTTTCAGCCACCAGGTTTTCTTTTTTTTGCTGGTCTTTTCCAAATCATCACAGTGTTGCAGCTGATGTTTGGTAGATTGAAACTTCACCTCTTCGCACAGTTTCTGGGAGTCATAGAGTCTCTATGGAATCTACATGTCTTTTAATTATCATTATTGATCTATAAGTTGATTTCTTTAATATTAATTATGCAAAATGGTTGTTTTTTTGCATTTATAAATTAAAAAAATAAGTAAATAAAATATATTACTTAGAGATAATTTTAAAATGGTACAAAATAGTCTGCCGTTTAAAGACCTACTCTGATGAAAATTTGTTTTTTAACATGCTCTTTAGCCTTTTTTTTTTGGATGATGGTGAACAAATTTGAAGAAAATTAAGTGTAAAACTTCCTTCCTGAGAATTTTTTTATTTAAATCATTGTAAATTAGAGGCAGATGAAAAAAATACTGTTTGAAATTGGGCGTATTTGTTACACAGAAGATACGCTAGGCAAGCTACCTGCTCCGCTTCATTCCGATGTAGACGACTAGATCCATGTACGTTTTTGTTTTCTCGTCTGAGCTGGAATCTGGATCAAAACTGGAACGCTCCAATATTGCTCACCATTTTTGTTGCCCTGGTAATGTGAGGTTGGGGGTGTGAGGGGCTGCAGTGGTAGAGCTAAGTCCTAGAGTTTTTTTTTAATTTTGCCTAAAAACAGTACAATCATAATTAAAAGACTAAAGGGAAAAACTTTTAAATTAGATTAAAAAATGATCAGAGTGGGTCTTTAAATTTAAATTACTTATTTTTTCCCTTTGTTTTATTCTATTTGAGGCAAAAACCAGTTTTCCAGAGAAAATCTGGACCGCCTCGTGTCCATTTCCCAGCTTCCTGGTTGGTCTATATTTAGCTCCGGTCCCCTCTGGAGGCTGTAGCAGGTTGAGGTGACGGGGGGCCTTGGCCTGTACTCCAGAGACAGACGGGTGAACCCCATGATCAAAACCACAACTCTTGTTATAGAAGCTGCAGGAGTTTCATTAAATCACCTCCTCAGAAAACACATTAAAAGCAGTATTTTACTGCCTTAAACTGGTCATGATTATGATGCCATGTTGGGGTCCCACGGTGAAAACAACAGATTTCATTGGCAGACTGTAAAACCACTATTAAGCATCGCCACATTAAAAAGCTCCGACCACGCTTCAATATCTGGAAACTTCCAACGTGTAATTTTGGAGCCGCTTTTACAGGCGCACAGTCTCCAAAGCGCTCACTAATGTCCCCTCGATAGTAGAAAAAACACATCAGAAACGCTGCGGCTTTAACTCACTGCCATAATGATTTTAGTGCTACTGCTCCTGATGCTTTTGCCCACTGCTGCTGGTTTAAGCAACTTGCTGATCCCCGTACTGTACAGGATGACATCACGTTTTCTAGCAGCGCCAACTCTGCTCAATAAAACTCAGACGTGATTCAGTGTTGGAGTGCCTCTTCCACAGACTTGTGTGAAAAGTGAAAAATTGGTCATTACTAAAAGTTTGACTGAGAGTTCAGTGGAAAGCATTAGGGAAAATGAATCATTACAAGTCATCCTCCTCCACTCCAGAAAAAAAGTTGCTCTTTTAATCCTTGTAAAGGTTTATTTGGGAGTAGGATTTCCCAAAATGAAACGAGTTTTCTTCAATATGTCTCTGGTGCTCTTCTTTTATTGTGTTAATGTTTAGTAAGCATTCACACTGCAGTGATTCTCCTGCTCCTTTCCAAACGTTTTTTTTGCAAAAAAACTCAAGCACACTTTCAGTGATTTCAGCAATCTTAGTATCAAAACCTCCAGCTTGTTTGGGACATAACTGCTTATATTTTTGGTGTTCACAAACTTCATAGTTCTTGAAATATTGAGCCAAATATGCCCCATAGGAAATATATGAGAAAGAGGTAGATTAGCAACAATCATTTAAAAAAATTCACAGACTATGTTTTATTCTTTTATAGTAATTTTCAAAAAAATTTGAATTTTCCTAGTATTTTCCCAACATGCTAATATTTTTTTCTAATTTGTTTTCTACTGAGATTTTTAGGCTAATTTAGGCTAATTGTTTCTATTTTAGCAACATCCTATAATTTTTAAACTAATTAGTTTGCTGCAGATTTCTAGGCTATTTTGGATTTTAGCTAGTATTTAACCCTAGAGGACTCTTCCCGGGTGATTTTCACCCGACCAAAAGTATTTACACGATTTCCAATATATTGCATTTTTCTGAGTGTCACGTGTCCCTGCTAAAGTCATATATGTCTCAGGAATGGGTGGACCAAAGACCAAGTCTCCAGTATCATTATTATTTTTTTTTTAGGAATAATTTGTTCTCAAATTCCTAATTTTTCTGTCATTTTCAAGCATGTTTTCCATTTTCTTACATAAACTACAGTTAAAAATAAAAGAAAGCTACTCTAATTTATTATGTGTTGTAATATTTTGATATATTTTTGATGACAAATACTTTTTATTGGGTATATTATATCAGGTAAAAATTACCCGGCAAAAGTGATGGTGCAACGTTTTATAGTCAGTGTTCTATAGAGTTAAGCAATG
>NC_050532.1:3759270-3764636 GCF_002922805.2 Oryzias melastigma | reverse complement strand
TTTAGCAACATGCTAATGTTTTTGTCTAATTTGTTGTCTACTGAGGTTTTTGTAGACTAATTTAGAGTTTAGCTTCTATTTTAGCAACTGGCTAACGTTTCTGACTAATTTAGTTTAACGAGAAATTTTGGGCAATTTTGGAGTTTAGCCAATATTTAAGCAATGAGTTAGCTTTTAGGCTAATTTGGCATCTACTAAGGTTTTTGGGGCTAATTTGGAGTTTAGCTCACACACTAAATATTTTTCCAAAATTGGCATTTATTGGGGATTTTTAGGCAATTTTACTGCAAGTTTTTCAGAAATTTTGGCCAAATTTAGCCGCTTTTCTCCAAAGAATTTCCAGTCTTGGAGCAAATTGAATATTTTGCCAATAGCTTTCGCATTTCCATCAAACCCCTTCAGCAATTAAAGTAAATTGCGTCACCATTTTCAGCAAAAGCTTCAGGATCTTCAGCAAATACTTTCAGTAAAAAGCATTCACACTAGCATTATGGCACTTTTCTAATAATAATTTCTTATTATTTTGTGCAGTTCGTGAAAGTGACGTGCAAAAAAAAAAAAAGAAAAAGAATTAGTATTTTAAGGGATTAAATAAGCACCTAATTTGAAGTTATTGGAAAAAAAGAACCAAAACTTAAAAAGATGATCTGTATAAATGCAATGTTTGTTGCTAAAGTCTAACAGATGTTGGAAACCAAAGAAGAAAGAAGTAGCTGCTGTGGTTAGCCTCCAGCAGACCAAACAAGTACATGATTCCTACAAACAGCATCATTGTATAAAACCAGAACTGAGGATAAGAAAAGAAGAATAGAAATAGGCAACACTCTACATTTAGCTGTCTGGTAGCAAAAATGTAATTTATGATGTATTTATGATATAATTTTATGTAAATCGTTGAACTCCACTAGTTCTAAAGTAGAAAAAATATGAAAGTTAGAAGTTTTACATGAGCTTTCAGATTTATTACAGCCCTTATGTGTGAGACTGAGTGTGGATCACACTTTACAAAGGACAAAGGTGAAAAATAAAATGTGTTTTAGTAAGAAAGGAAGAAATAAAATTGGGTTTCAGATCACCTGGTCTCACAGGTTTATGATGTTGAGATCTGATCTCTCAGGATTATTCTGACTGCTTAACTTTTAAGGAAACGGTTACAGTTTGTCTGGATTTGAGTCATTCATTTGGGGATCTGACTGTGCTAACAACATGGCTGGGTAAGATCATACTTCCTGTATTTGACTGTCCGTGCAAAAGCAAGGTGGGATTTGAACCTGCACCAAAAAGTGGTTAAAAAAAACACAAAAATTACTATCATGCAGGACAAAAAAAGACTAAATCTATATGTGAGAATTTTTACTTGGAGACCACACAGCAAACCACCAGGTAAACACGGGGACTGATAGCAATCAAGTGTTGATTCTTCTTCTTTCCCAAATCTAAGAAGTCACTGATCCAGGAGAGAATTCCAACTCGCACACGTTGAACGTTGGGGAGTGTCCTGCGGGCCCGCACGCCACCATGGTACCAGAGAAAGACGAGCAGAATCAGACAACCATATATGCTCACTTTAGGATCACATGACCGTGCATGTTTTTGGATTGGGGAAACAATATGGAGTCGTTACTCACAGCAAAAAAACAAATCTTAAGAGAGTAAAAAGACTCTTATTTCAAGATTTAAAATCTTATTTTTCAGTCTTACAAGAAAAATAACCAAATTAAGGAAGTTTTTCAAAAGTAAAATAATCGAAAAATGCCTAAGTGAGTAGAATTTGTATTACCCATTCGCAGATTTTTTGCTTATTTTTCAAATTTGAGGAATTTTTTACTTTTTTCCAGGGAACTTATTTTTGCAGTGCAGAAAACACAGACAGAAAGTCCTCGACTGATTCAAGCCAAGCACCTCAGTGCTCCTGCTCTTTTCAGAAGTCACACCTGAAGGATGGATAATACTACATTTGCTTTGATTTGTGATACAGCTGACAATTATAATTTGTTTAACACCAACAGTCAAAATATGCAGTTAAATATCGAATCTTTAGACAATTATAAGTTGTGGTGTTTGATCACACACTTTAGCACGTTTTTGTTCAAAAGAAAAACTTGTCAGGTAGTTAAGAGTTTATTCAGCAAATTGCCTTATTAACCCTGTAAAGCTCACAACATCAAATAATTTATAGAACATTATTATTTTTTTTAGAACCAAGATGTTTTTTAACCCTTTGATGAAATCCACAAAAAATGTGATATATTTTTAACATGATATGGACAGTATCAATTATGATACGTTGGGTAATTTGGTAAGTTTTTACTGTAATCATAGTTTAAAGACCAACTTCAAACAAATGTCTTATTAACATGTTCTTATAGTATTTTTCAGATGATAGAGGACATATGAAAATACATTTTTGATTTAAATTGCCTTTCTGAGTATTTCTTTATTGAAATCATTGTGAATCAGGAGATGGAAAAATTATGTCGGAAAAAGCTGACGTAGGTGCTACGATTGGCAGGTCATTAACTCCTCTGCTCCATTCTGATGCATTCAGTAGAAGACGAATAGATCCATGTAGACGTTGTTTTCCTCGTCTGAGCTGGAATCTGGCTCAAAACTGTACTCCAGTATTGCTTGCGGTTTCTGTTGTACCAGTAATGTTTGGTTGGTGTTGTGAGGGGCTGTAAGCTAGTGGGAGAGTATTAACATGGGGGATAATGGGAAATGGGAGCAGGGTTACTCCAGGTCAACAGTCCCATCCACAACTAAGAGGGGAATTTCTAACAAACTCTTGCCACTCTGCAGAAACTATATTCCATTACTGTTTTGTTTTTTTTGCTTTTTTGGCTAAAAATGACATAATCATGAATAACAGATCACTGAGAACGCTTTTAAAGTAGATCAAAAGATGATCAGAATAGGAATGTTAAGGTCAAAACTTCATTTACCCACTCTCTCAAATGTGATCCATACAGTTTTAATATGGTAAATTGTCTGTATATTAGAACGGAACAAAGAGTTAATACTTTCAAATAGGAAGTACCCGATGGTCTCAGCAAGCCAAACTCTCATAGACTTCTATAGAGAAATAAACCGCTATTTCTCTGTCATTATTTTTTTCCAAATAACATGACAGAATAATAATGTCTCTTTTTATTATGTTCTTACTAAACCTAATTTTCTTTTCATGAGATTTATTCTTTATCCCAAGTAATTCAAGTTATAAACTGGCCAATCAGATCCCTCAGTAAAAGCATGTGGTGCCCGCTGGCCCCGCCTCAAATGATTGACAGATTCTCCTGGGCTCGCTTTCAGTGGAAGGGGTGTGGCTTTCCCACAAGCTCACTCCTGATTAGCCAGAGCGGTTGCAATAGAAATCAGACCGACTTGGACCAATCACTGAGTCCAAAATGGCGAAGTCTGTATTGTAGAAAAATGGCGTCTGAATTGATTTCATTTCATTGGAGGTAAGGTATTTTCTATGGGTGATATCACAGGTGTTTGTCCATCTTTATATATGCCAGTGATATCCTGAAACTGCATTATAAAGAATTGTTATAATATTTAAAATACAGTAAGTAGTTTGTCATATCTTTGCTTTATGACACACACTGCCCGGTACTGGAAAAGCCTTTGGACACGTCGTCACTGCTCCGGTAACCATGATGTCCGTCACTTAAGCGCACATAGGACAGGAGGCTTCGCCTTTATTTATACAGCTGTGTAACCTTGCGTCAAACAAAATAGTCCCAAGACAAAAAAATATTGGTGCGCTCATCGCACTCTAACAAAACTTAAAGGTGCATTCATCGCTTCACTCTAACATAGTCATTTAAAAACCAATAACTATAAAGGAGATATTCTCACATTAATATTTTTGAAAATTAGCACCAAAAAAAATTCCCACCAAAAGTGTTGTTTCAGATTTCATAGAAGAAGGCATTTTGAAATGAGCAGGAAAAGTCCTTCTACTGCCTCTAGTGGAATGATGATGAACTACATGACAGAAAACATTAACCAAATCCTTTACTATGGGTTTTAAGGAAGATTTGAATCATCTTAATGAGATAGAAGTTTCAGATAAATTAATGGTTAAGTAGTCAGTGCTTAACACAAACAATATTAATAGCTGGTGCTAAAATGTTTTCCCAAATTCTGACTTTTAATTTGAAATGGATTAGCTCACACAGCAGAGTGAATGGGAATCTTTTACTCCTTACAACCCATTTGTTTACCACAAGTTTAAACCAGGCTGTTAAGACTTATATATAACTGTGTTAACAACAGACAAAAGAGCCAAGAAGAATTCAGACAGTCTGTGGCTCTCCTCCATGCTCCACTTTTTTGTCTTAATGACTGGGCTCTGTGGTGTTATAGTGGCAGCAATGTTGTATAATTAAGCTGACTCGCCCCTCGGTGCCCATCCCCTCCCTGAGACCTCACCACACCTCCACACTTCCACACCAGACCGGCTCCAAACACCGCCGTCCTCTTCTGTACGTCCACCACTCTCGATCCCCTTGACCCGGCTCTCTGCCGGTTCTTTTGCCAAAACATTCGGTCTGGACGATGTTCTGGCACGGCGGGTCCGAGGCAGGCATCACCTTTTTTCTGAGGAGCAAAGCTGCAAGGGAGGAGGGAAAAGGAGAAAGTGTTAGAAGGGGGGGGGGGGGTGCATGTGCTCATGCACACAGCACAAACACACACTCTGAACAGTGATGTCATCCGAAATGACATCATCCTATGGAGAACAGCCAGCAGATCTGATGGGTTAGCATCCTCCAGTGAGTTAAAGGAGACGGAGTGAGAAATCTGCAAATGAACAAAAAAAGGGAACACATTTTATTAGAGACAAAGCTTGTTACAGAAAAATCAGAGCTTCTTTGTATTAAACAAAAAAAGTCAAATATTAAGGAAATGCACAGCAGGTGCAGCCAGGCTGAGAGAAGCATGAACGGGCAATGAAAGTGCAGCCGGAGTGGAAATGAATCAATACCAGAGAGCTAACACTAACACTCGCAGAGATGTGCATGTTTACTGCAGCAGCACATTGGCAGTGCATGCACCGTCCTCGCAAGAATTCATGAGCGTGCATGCTCGTGGAGTCACAGATAAACACGCTCTGTCACTCTCCGGGTTCGTGGTGGGGCCACCTGTGCCTCTGCATGCTTCCATTGTTGTCCACTTGGCTGTGCTGTGCTCCCAACATGTCTGCCATCTGAAACCAGACACCTATGGGCCAAGCATCCTGCCGGGCTGATACACCTCTCCTTCTCCAGAGCCACTGCGGATGCTGAGGACTTTTCCCCTGGGATTACACCGATATGCGCTTCATTAATTTTTCTTTTATTTAATCTGTTTATAAGAGAAAA
>NC_050532.1:3711481-3759045 GCF_002922805.2 Oryzias melastigma | reverse complement strand
AAAAAAAAAAAAGAAAAATCAACCTATGCCTTTAATGAACTGCCTCTGGTACTCAAAGTGCTCCTTAAAGAGCCAATTGATGGAGGAAAGCTTCTAATACTCGATGATCTAATCTTCCTTCACTGCTGTTAGCAGCAGCAAACTGACTCAACAGTATAAATAGAGAGGCATGTTGCGTGGGACAAAGAGGAGCAGGAAGGAGGGAGGGAACGAAGGAGGGCTCATGGTGATGTGAGGGTGTGATTCCACAATGAGGCAAAAATAAGATAAGGTCAGCAAAGACCTGACAAAAATAGTAACAATAAAGCTGAAAAAAACGAACAACACAACCGATTTGGTTTTAAGAAGCTGTTATTACTCAGGCTTTCTACTCTCACAATAGCTGTGTTGGTAAACTGTGTTGTTAGGCAAGACAGTTTTGGAGAAGTGGAAGAGTTTAGTGAATACTTCCCCAAAAGGTCTCCACACTTTGATGGTATGTTTTACTACATGCACATTTCAGGTAGACAGTCTCATGCATTACAGGTTAATAATTCCCAACAACAAAAATGAGTATTTACTCCACAAAACACACAACCAAAATCCAGTTTTTGACCTTAAAGCTCTGACAGTCCTCATTTGAATATTTACTGAATTGCATCCCTACACATTGTCCATTTTTGGTTATGTTTGTCACAACCCGCTCCACTCATTCCAACCTTTGTTCTCTTCTCTGCAGTATTGGTTTGGCAACGCCGGCACACACTCCTCCTCTTTTCCGATCTTAGTCACAGGCCTCACTTACGAGGCAGGAGTTGAAGCTTTGCACCAGATGACATGTTTGGTCACTTCCTTGAGTTTTGCCTGTGTGCCGTTATCTTTTTCTGCAGGCTTGGAACATAACTGCAAATGGAGCCAGTGAGGGTTTTCTAAAGTTACACTGGGGCCTAAAGAAATAACAGAAATTAAGAAATAATTGATTTTTATTATGAGTTTATTTTTATTGGTTTCAACACTTTAGAATTCATTTGAGCCCAAATATGACCATTGATTCTGCTTTTATTCAGGCAGAATCCTGCTTAAGTAGAAAATGTGAAGAATATAGATAGAGGGATTTAAAAAAAAATCAAAGATGAAACTTGAAAGTATTCAAAAAATTAACTATACAGCAATAAAGAATTCTATTTTCATGGACAGTGTAAATGTAATAATTCAGTATTAACCTTGTAAATACCACTACATCAAATAACTGACAGACATTTCAAATTTGGGGGAATTAAGATGTTTTTAAACCCTCTGTTGAAATCCACAAAAAGTTTTCGATGTAGGTTTTTTTTTTTACTTAATTATGATTCCTTTGCATGATTTGGTAAGTTTTTGCTCACAACAATGTTAGCTAAAGATACCAAAATACTGACAGGAAAAAAGCATCTAATTTACCCACTCTCTGAAATTTGATCCCCATATTTTAACATGACTATATTATAAAGAATCAATTATTAACACATTATGCATTATTTCAATACAGCAAATAGTTATTTTAAAAAATGAATAAAAATAGATGAGTTATTCTCACCACAAAGTTGAGAAAATTAGCTAAACTTTTTCCCTTCAAAAGTGTTTTTGAGTTTTCATGGAGGCAGCCATTTTGAAATGAACAGGAAAAGCCCTTCTACTGCCCCTAGTGGAATGAAGATGAACTATAGGGTAGAAAACATGAACCAAGTGCTAAACAATGGGTTTCTTTGGTAAGTTTTTGCTCACAACAATGTTAGCTTAAGATGCAAAAATAATAACGTGAGGGTTCAGTAAAAAAAGCACCTGATTTACCCACTGTCTGAAATTTGATCCACACATTTAACATAACTGTGTTATAAAGAATTAATTAGGCCTTTTAATAATTGTTGCATTGTTTCAATACAGCAAATAGTCATTTTAAAAAATTAATAACAATAGATAAGTTATTCTTACCACGAAGTTGTGAAAATTAGATAAACTTTTTACCGCCAAAAGAGTTTTTGAGATTTCATGGAGGCAGCCATTTTGAAATGAACAGGAAAAGTACTTATACTGCCCCTGGTGGAATGATGATGATCTACAGGGTAGAAAACAGACCAAATTATTTACAATGGGTTTTTAAACCTTATGTTGACTTGCGGGTAAAAGTGACCCATTACCATTTTTTGTTGTAAAAAAAAAAAAAAAAAAATCCAATTTGAAATGTTTTGGCTTTTCCTAAAGCTCCATAATTAGAAAAAGTGATGCTTTGTTTGTTTATATCTGGGTTGTACATCACTAGGGTACAAAGTTTGTCTTGTGGGTCATTTTTTTACAGAAGGGTTTGAACACCAGAAGATCAAAAGCCACATATGATTTTTTTTTAATTCACACACACCTACTTACTCACAACTCATTTGTATTGTGCAGGGGTCTGCAACCTTCAACACTTAAAGAGCCATTTGAGTGGATTTCTTACTGACCACAGCTCAGGAGGAGCCACAAAGTCTGATTTCAGCCTTTAGAAAAATAAAAACACTGATTAACATCTATGTTAATGTTACTATTATCATATAAGTGAAAAAAACTGTTGTTTTTGGCATAAATAAAATGTATACACAAATAGAAAATACTATTTCTTCTAAATAAAAGACACCATGTGTCACATTACATCATCTCAATGCAGCAAATGTGGTAGTAAGTAGCATAGTGTCAATAGTAATAAAGAAAAACAGTTTATTTTACTAAATGTGGAGGTCATTTAACGGCCTGAGACCCTGGGATATTGTCAAAATTGCAGGTAAAGGGAAAGAGGAAACTGTGTTTACTTAAACTCTGTGGTCTCTTTCCCATAAATGAAGGTGAATCATTTGTGGACGTACAGAAAGGAGGCACTGGTGTAAGTCATTGTGACGACATTTTTTCTGGAAATTGTTTGGCTCGGGCCACAAGGTTACCTGTTGGTTTCTATTGTGTTGACTGACAAAGCAGGGCAGGACAAAAAAAAAAAAAAAACTTTAACAGAAGAAAGTCCCTGTGGACTCAAACTCTGTATATATGACATCTTTTATACAAAGTCAATGAGGATATGTGCATGTTTGACCTTCTGTCAGCTTGTTTCAAGTTCTGCCTTATTTGTACGAGAGCAGACATGATTATTAAACATGCGACAAATAATTCAAATATAAATCAATATTATTTTGTCCCTTTTTGAATAGTTTTCTCAGTCTTCTATAGTTAGAAAAGCATCTTTTGTTTCTGAAGTTTTTGCAAAAATGTTTTAAATTCTTCTTGTTATTTCAATGACAGTGTTTTATTTGTGATTTTTATAGATCCTCTCGATTATTGTAAATACTTCGTATGCTTTAAGTTCTGTCTCGTGAAACACAAAAACGCTGAATGAGTCCAACTATTCAAAAGGTGGAGGCTTTATTGTTGCTTACTGTTCTGTAACTTGTTGCAGCTGCACACTGAACATCTCTGAATGACACGCTTGTAACTTAAACAGAACTGTTTACTCGTAAAGAGTGTTTGGAGGAGCTCGAGATCTATGTTCTTCCACAAAAAAGGGGCAAAAGTTTCTTTAAAGTCGCACATATGAAACTGTCTCTAATTATCCCCTCGACGGAAGGCAAGAACTTTTTTCCCTCCTTTTTCTTCCCTGTTCCAACTCATCAAGCAGCCGTCTCTGTTGACCTACTTCTGCAGTGGACACAGGGAGCTTTAGAAGAGGCAGGCCTCACCCACAGTCTCCTCTCTGGTCCCGATTGATGCTTTGGATTTGGTCGCTCGGAGGCAGAGAAGGACAGAAGCGGTCAGAGGAAAAGCTAAAGGCATTCTCATCCATAACTTCATTGGCATTTTATCCATCAGGTTAATTGAGTGCACATCATTGATCTTGGATGTCCCCGGCTGACAAGGATAGCATTGACTGACTGACTGTAGTTGTTTGCATCTGGTCGAGTATTTTCATCCAAAATGACTTGAGTGTAAACTGTGTGGTTGACACTAATGCTGCATTTACTTTGAGAAATTCCCCTCATTTTGGTCCCTGCAGGACACCTCCACTCAGATTAGTATTTTGTGAACACTTATAAGCATTTTGTACACACAAAGTGTTGTGGGCTGTAATAAAAATTGTATGCACACAAACTAGCATTTTGTGCAGACAAAGTATTACTTTGGTTTCTTAAATTCATATTACTGCTATTATGTATCCACAAAATACCAATTTGTGCACACAATATACTAACGTGTGGACACAAATGCTAATTTGTGTACACAAAATGTCAATTTGTTCACAAAGTTTGTGCCCAAAATGCTAATTAGCCCTCACAAAATACCAATTTGTGAGCACAAAATTCTAATTTATGCCAACAAAATGCAAGTTTGTGCCCCAAAAAACATTTATTGTGTGCACAAAATGCTAATAACGTGCCAGTTTGTGACCATCAAACATGAAATTGTGACCACAGAAGGATAATTTTTGCTCGAAATACTAATTTACATATCCAAAATGCTAATTATTCCTCAGAATGCAAATTTGTGCCCAAAATATGTTACTTTGTGGCCACAAATTACTTACTTGTAACTACAGAATACTAATTTCTGACCAAATAATAATAATTTGTGCCTACAAAATGTAAATTTGTGCCCAAAAATTCTTATTGTTTGCACAAAATACTAATAACAGGCCAGTTTGTGGCCATCAAGCATGAAAAAGTGGCCACAAAATGCTATTTTTTGGCAAAATACTAATTTATATAAATTATTATTATTAATACTAATTTCAGAGCATAAAATTTGTGGCCACAAAATACTATTTTGTAACCACAGAATATTGATTTGTGACCACATAATGCTAACTTGTGCCTACAAAATTTAAGTTTTTTGCCCAAAAAGTACTTATTGTGTGCTTAAAACGCTAATAACATACCAGTTTGTGGCCATCAAACATGAAATAGTGGCCACAAAATGCTTATTTTTGCGCAAAATACTAATTTACATACCCAAAATGCTCATTAGTGCTCAAAATACTAATTTGTGAGCATAAAATGCCAGTTTGTGGCGATCAAAAACAAAATTGTGGCTACAGAATGCTAACTTTTGCTCAAATTACTAGGTTATATGCCCAAAATGCTAGCTAGTCCTCACAAAACATTAATTTGAGAGCTTTAAATCCAAATTTGTGCCCACAAGATGGTACTTTGTGGCCGCAAATACTAACTTGTAACCAGAAAAAACTAATTTGTGACCAAATAATGCTAATTTGTTTCCACAAAATGCTGATTATTTTTCACAGAATACTCATTTTGACCATGTAAAGCTAATTTATGCCTTCAGAATGCAAATTTGAGCCCAAAAAAATATACCTTATGTGTGCACAAAAGGCTAATAATATGCCAATTTGTGGCCATCAAACATTAAATTGTGGCTGCAAAATACCAACTTGTAACCACAGAATACTCATTTGTGACCACATAATGCCAATTTGTGCCCAAAAAACATTTATTGTGTGCACAAAATGTTAATAATATGCTAGTTTGTGCCCATGAAACAAAATTATCTTTGAGAAATTCCCCTCATTTTGTGCCTGCAGGAAACTTCCACTCAGATCTTCGCAGGAAATAGTTGTCATTTGCTTCCAAAATTCTATTTACTGAAATTTTGTAGGTTTTGTTTTATCTTAAACCGGCAGTTTAGATTAAAAAATTTTTTTTCACGGGCTGAGACGGTAAAATGCAACACACCACAACTACACACACATAAACAGACACGTGGGTTTGTGCGTTTTTTTCTTTTGACTCACACAGACTCTTCCCACACAATATGACCTTTCAGTTGCTTTACGAATTCTTAATATCCAAATGGGGTGAAACTAAACTCCTGCGCAATTAAAGTTGCTGTTTGATGGCATATTATCCATTTGATTTGGATAAATAAGAGCCTAAACTTTTACGCGCTTGGGTAAGTGCGTCTACAAGGAAATGTGGGTAATTTTAAACAACAAAACTCTAATTTTTTATCAGTTTTTTATCCCAAACCAGGAATTTTAAGGTTTTTTTTCATCTTGGTTTGTGGGAGTTTACAAAAAAACTAATCATTGGGAGAATAGATCTGCAGGTTTTACGCAAACGTGTATTTGCGCATTTTCAGTAAGTCAGGGCAACCACATTTCAATTATGAAACACGAGGAGACAGAATATTACGAGCCCACACAAACTTTCAGATATGGTTTGTGAGTTGTTTTTCTCGTTTTGATTCTCTGTCCTCCCCCACTTATGATGGACAGATATCTAGAAGACAACATCGTGTGTCTGCTTTTTCAATTCTATCCACGACTATTTAGCAATCTTACTCATCGGTGACCTTTAAGGGGAACCGCAGCCCCATCAGATAATTGCGCCTGATCACCGTGTCTTCTTTGCATCCTGACTCCCACACAGCGCGCAAATATTCAAATCCTGCTGTCTAACTGCGTGACACCGTCAGAAACAGGACACTGAACTCGTTTGTGTTCAGCTCATTCAGAGTTCATTTGCACAGCTGCTCAAGCCAAGAAGCTCATAATCAAAGTGAGTAAAATGAGCCCGTGGAGCCTGTTTTCCAATATTTTCAGTTCTGTTTTTGCTTTAGGGCGTTCGTATTGATTAAGTTAAATAAAATCCGTACCCAAACCCATTTTTTATGGAAAAAATATTGTGGATGTGAAAATTTTGGACATAATGCTACAGTGCATATGTGAATTTTGAAAAATCCTGTAAGAAAAAAAAATCCAGTTTTCTATGAGCCCCAATAAATACCCTCGTGCATTTAAAGTGAGCATATTGCATTATAAACAATGCTTAAATAGGGCTTAACCTCATTTTCTTTGCTTTTTTGTCACGTCACGCGCCACATTAAAGATTTTTGAGTTTCTATCAACCTTTTCTCCTGTTTTATTTAGTATGAGTGTCATCACTGACGGCAGCACGTGTGTTGCCTTCACAGAAAAAAACGAGAATCCCTTTGAAAAAAATGGCCTCTGCTGTCAAACTTCCTCTCGTTTTGTTGGTCTCCAATTTTGGGCTTAAAGGTGCGTTGACCTCTTTCTAATTATGTGAAAATAAAGCAGGTAAATGTCTTTTTTGGAAAGATTTCAAGAATTTGAACACTTGTTTAAATCTCTCTGCGCTGCTGTGATTCGCATAAACGGGTACAGAGTGTTTTACGCACTGAACTTTTGCTCTACTTGAAAGCGCGCGTAGTCTTTGGGGGCCTATACTTTTAATGTTTGAGTGACTGTCAAAGATTTAATATATTCAAATGCTTTTTTTCAAAGTATTATTCATATTTCTTAGAAAACATATGTGGTTTGAAGACATTTGGATACGTTACGCAGATGCACCTCTTTAGTTCCGTCTCAGCCTTTGAAACTCACTTCCCCTTTACAGGTTTACGCGCCGTCTGTTCACTTGTGCCATCAAGAATCCTGTCTGAGGTCGACGTGTTGAAAAGTGGAAGACTGGCAGAGACTTTAGAAATGGTCTGAAGGCTGGGGAGCGCGCGTGCAAAGACTCATTGGGTGGGTGGTGATAGTGACTTCACTGATACGAGCGACTTCCTGACGCAACGCCACTGTAACAGAGCGGGGAAACAGGGTGCTCACCTTTTTATCCGATGAACCTTCATGATCCTATTTCTGCATAGTAAGCCGTCTCTGCCCTCTGCTCAGGAACACTTGTCTGTTCGACAATGAGACCTTTCCTGCTTATGTGTTTGTTTATTTTCCAAATGATTTTTTAAAACATTTTGCTTTCAAAAGAGAAATTCCACAAATGTTTTGCGCTATTTTATCCGTCTCCGTGAAGACTTTAAGTTTGCAGGGCATGGATTAAAGTCAAATTTACCCGGAGTGCGCTGCACACTCGTGCGTCTGTGCTGGAGGAAGTTCTCCGCTCTCAGAATCCCGCATGCATGCGTTCATGCAGGCAGGCAGGCGGGCAGGCGGGCAGGCGGGCAACGGGATAGAAATCCGCGCCGTTGGTGCCTCTGCTCCATACGCGCGCGCGTGCGCACGGGCGCGCCGATCGCATCGGGACCGTGCGGTCTCTTTCACTTTGAAAGGATGCTGGGCGTCCGGAACAGCCGAACGGAGGAAAGCTCTCCAGAACGCGCCGTTTGGATGGGGGGGCTTCAGTGCGCACTGGAGATCTTTACGTGATTAGAGTGCGCTCAGATGTTGTTGTTTGTCTTTTTTTTTCTTCTTCTTCTCTCTCTCTCCCTCCCTCTCTTGGTCGCTCTATGCTGCCACCGCTCCGCCCCCCCTCCTTTTCGCAACATTGACGCAACCAAAAATACTGGAACAAAAGAAACAACTTCCTTGAAGCTTTGCTGAAACTGCACTTTGTCTGAGAATGGAGGCGCGCTGTTAAAACTTCCCGCGGCGCGGATGGAAGCGTCGACGCACGGCGCGGCGCGGCGCGGGGTGTCACCGGCTGCCCGGCTGCCAGCGAGGAAGATGCGTGCGGGCGATATCACTTCGGAACGCATCCACGCAGCCAAGTAAGTACCACGAAAACATTCACCGGAGTCGTCTGGACTTTTTGGTGTCAGTCACCGCGCAAACTCCGCGGTTCTGTGCAGCGGGAGAAAGTTTTTTGTTATTATTTTCCAGCCTGATTCGTGCGGGGACTTCACGCATATTACTATTATTATTGTGCATGTTTCCATATGACAAGTTTGAAGTCTTCCCTCAGCGTTGAAGCCATTGATGGCTAAACTGTCACGTGCGTCAATGTTTTCATGCCGCTTTATTCATAAATGTTTGGATTTTGTGTAAATTGGAGCCCAAACGGGACAGCACATTCTGCCGGCTCCGAGACAAACCCGGCAAATTCAACCGACACGTTTTTTAGGCGAGACTTTCGTCACGACTCATCGAGGTGAAGGAAGCGCAACTTTGGTGTTTGATGCGGAGTTGGGGGCGCGCGCGCCCGGCTTTTGTCGCCTCGGTGTTCTTACGGCACCGAACAAAGGGCTGGATGAAGTACTCGACTCGGCACGGAGCGTCGGTGGAGAGCAGGCGGGCTGTTTACAATAATAACACGATAGCCGTAACGTCACTGAGACTGACAGCGGCCTCGGCCAATCAGAGCGTCCGCCGACCAACAGCAACACGCTATATTTGGAAGGGGGTTACATCATCGAGGCACAACAGAGGAGTGCTGAAGGTGGGACTTCCGCAGTAAATCTCAATTTGTAGTCCAGAAACAAGACAATGCACACAGCAGTGATGTCTTTGAAGACTCTTTCTGATGATTTAATAATTCTATGAAATAGCAAGACTTGTTTTATTCCCCTTTATCGCATGAAAGTGCCAGTAAAACACTGTTTGGTGGCTGCATCCTGCTAAAAGGGTCAGATAACATCTAATTTAATAAATACTCTGGAGTGTCTGAAGAAAAAAAAGATGCTCATTTAAAGGCTTTTTTATTCTAATAATAATCTTTTGATTAAGGAGGAAGCTGTTATCAACAATTCCAAATTATCTAAGCAGTTACATTTCATTGTTATTGCACATTAACTTGACAATAACGTGATCTCAAATGTATTGATACAGCAGCCATAACGTCACCAGATGAATGGGTGTGTTGGTACAAAGCCCTGCACATGACATTAAAAAAATAATAAAATTTACTCTCAAATCAACGATTTGTGGCCACAAATTACTTTCTTATGTGCACAAGTTTGCATTTCTGTGGTCACAATTTAGTATTTTGTGACACAAAGTAAGCTAGCATGTTGTAGGCTCATTTAAACATGTTGTGTAGGCAAATTAGTTTCTTAAATTCTTATTACTGATATTTTGTAGCACATTATACTAATATGTGACCACAAAATACTAATTTGTGATCACAAAATATCAATGTATGCACAAAACACTAATTCATGTACCCAAAATGCTAATTATTCCACGCAAAATACTAATTTGTGAGCATTAAATTCTAACTTGTGACCACAAAATAATTTGTAAGCATAACATTTTAATTTGTTCCCAAAAGATACTATTCTTTGGCCACAAATTACTAATTTGTGACCACCAAATTCTAATTTGTGTCCACTGAATACTAATTTGGGGTCACATAATGGTAATTTGTGCCTACAAAAATGCAAATTTGTGCCCAAAAATACTTTTTATGTGAGCAAAATGCTAATGACATGCTGGCTTGTGGCCATCAAACATGAAATTGTGGCCACAAAATTCTAATTGTTCCTTAAAATACTAATTTACATGTCCAAAATGCTAATTAGTCCTCACAAAATATTAATTTATGAGCATACAATTTTATTATGTGACAACAAAATACTAAATTGTGAGCATAAAATGCCAATCTGTGCCCACAAGATGTTACTTTGTGGTCACAAATTACTAATTTTGGTGACCACTAAACTCCAATTTGGTCCCACAGAATGCTATTTAGTGTCCACAAAATACTAACTCAACTCGTAACTACAGAATACTAAACTGTGACCACAAAATTATTGTTCACAGAAAACTCATTTTGACTAGATAGTGCTAATTTGTGCCCAAAAAGTACTAATATCTGTGCACAAAATGCTAATAACAGGCCACTTTGTGACCATCAAACACGAAATTATGGCCACAAAATGCTAAGTTGTCCGCAAAATAGTATTTTATATGTCCAAAATGCTAATTAGTCCTCATAAAATACGAATTTCTGAGCACAAAATACTAATTTGCTCCCACAAGATGCTATTTTGGGGTCATAAATTATTAATTTGTGACCACTGAATTCTAATTTGGGCCCCCAAAATACTAACTTGTTACTACAGAATACTGATTTGTGATCACAAAGTGCTGAATATTTTTCACAGAATACTCATTTTGACTACAAAATTCTAATTTGTGCCAAAAGAATACTAATTTCTGTCCACAAAGTGCTAATACCATGCCAGTTTATGGCCATCAAACGTAAAATTTTGGACACAAAATGCTAATTTGTGTACACAATGCTAATAAGTCCTCATAAAATACTAATTTGTGAGCACAAAATGCAAATTTGTTCCCAAAAGATGCTCCTTTGTGGCCACAAATTACTAATTTGTCACCACCAAATTCATATTTGTGCCTACATAATGCTAATTTATGCATACAAAATACAAATTTGCACCCAAAAATCCTACTTTGTGTGCACAAAATGCTGATAACATGCCATTTTGTGGCCATCAAACACGAAATTCTGTTCAAAAAATGCTAAATTGTCACAAGATACTAATTTACATGCCCAAAATTCTAATTAGTCCTCACAAAATTCTAATTTGTGAGCATTAAATGAAAATTTGTGACCAAGGGATGAAACACTATTGTCTTTCAAAATATTACTTGTGACCACAGAATACTAATTTTGGCTACATAATGCAAATTCCTGTCTACATAATATAAATTTGTGCCCAAAAACACTATTCCTGTGCACAAAATGCTAATAAATGCACACTCGTGCGCACAAAACACTAATTTGTGCCCACAAATGATTAACTTGAGGCAACATTTTTTTTCTTTGTTCATGTCCAACGATTAGTATGTTGGAGTTTGACGCATTGTTCTCAGCTTTCACTCAATCTCACACGCTATCAGAAAAAAAGAGGAACCTGCAGAAGAAAAAAAGAAATCTAGCAAAGTAAACACGAGCAGAACTTTTTAAATGCAATAAATCACAAGAACTTCAATCATTTTTATTACTTTATTTATCAATAATTATACTACACACAAAACACAGCCTGGAAATAGGATTTTTTTCTACAATTTATGTAACATACTTGCCCCAAAGTTACATGTTGAAGCTAAATTCTTTGTACATGCCTGTACTTTAGTAAAATATGTATTGTTGACAACAAGCTCTGTGTAGTTGCAGACTTGCAGCTTAAAGATGTTGAATAACTTCGATCCGTTCAAAAAATATGTGTTGTGTACGGTGAGTGGTACACTTTGGAGAACTCAAATGTTGCTGGACAGTTCCTTCCATTCTTAGAATAATCAGAAGACTGAAGAAACTTCAAAATAAAAAGTTGTAATTTAACCTTCTACAATTTGAACAATCTTTTTTTTCACAATTATTTGTTTTTCTAATTTTCAAAACAATATTTTTTTGCCTAAGGAAAAATGCATGGAGGTTGTGTTATTAACAGAAGAGCTAAGAGTTTGGTATGCTGACAATGACGCACTAATTATTTGACAATAAGCATGTTTTTACGACATCATTATAGAGTTTCCGTCACATAATAGGAAAGTTTTGCTCCAAACATGAAGTGATGCCGTGCAAAACTTCCATTGCATACGCACTTTCAGCCTATATGAATGATTTATTCCATGTCGTCCTCTTTAACCCGTGGCATGGATGCGCTAAGACACTACTGAACAAACAGTAAGAAAATCATTTTAACCTCCAAACATAAACTTTTTGGTTGAAAAAACCTCACAGATTTTTTAAATTTAAGTGTTACCCTTAAAACGACAGAGAAAGGAACAGCAAAAACGGTGCACTGCAGACCTACTATTTCCAATAGGTTTGATTGATGGAGTGAGCCTGTATTTTGTTTGGTCTTTGTGACCCAGACTTCGATCTTTTTTATCACTTATGCTAAAACTATTTGAGAAAAGCCTGTGCGTTTTTCTTTCTACTGATGAAAATATGCATCCAACCACCAAAAATTGCCTTAATTTAGCATCTATTTGACAGCAAAAATATAAGCTGGAAATACATTCAGGCGTCAAAGCATTTTATATAAAATAACTTATGTCTTATATTCAGATTAGTTAATTTTTTTCTGTATTTTCTGACAGTTTCATTGTAAGGTTATTTAGATAAACTCGTTTTTTGAGTCAATTTTTATAAAACAGTTAATAAGTTAGGAAAAAAATGTTGTGTTCTGGTTTTTTTGGGTGAAAATTTTGACATTTAAGCTAACTAAAACTTCCTTTTCGAATTACCTGTGCTGGGTGTCAATGAAGTAGATGTTTGAATGTGTGTTTCAATGAAGAATACTTGTGGATAATTCAGTTATCATCATGACTCATGTTTTGTTAGTGGGTTGTAAATGTGTCCCAGAGTATCTTTGCTTAGGACTGCTGTCAGAATGGGAGGCGTTTTACAAAATCTCCCATCGCTGAGGTGATTATTCAGACCTGCGCATCACATCCTTCACCTCATTTTCATTGCAAAAAAGCAATTTATAATAGAACTGCAATTGAATGCAGACTTCTACAAGATTTTGTCATTAGTTTCTGACGTTTTCCAACACATGAAAAGGCCCTAAACACACTTTTCTCTGTTCTTACCAAATGCTTACTTCTTTTTGCCCAGACTTTTTCTCCCTATAATTGACCCCTATTAGGCTGCTCTATGAATTATACCCACTTAATTTGATTGCTGTGTGAAAATCTGCATGGGAGTGTGCAGAGGCGAAGCAAACGGGGGGTTTTCTTGAACTGTGAAATTCGCTGCTGCAACATGTGACACCGCAGCAGTAAAAGTCTGTTATTCGCTTTTGCCAAACATTTTGCCGGTCATGGGACTTCTTTTAAGGCAATGTTTGTTCGAAAGGAAAGGCAATATTTCAGTGCATGCACACACACAGCAAATTTACATGTGAAGGAGCGAGCGGCATGTGTGTGTGTTTTATAGCAGCCAAGGGTTAATGTGACCACCTTGCAGCCTTTGTGGTACGAAGAGGTCAGAGGTCTGTGTTGCGTTTTCAGGATGACCTGCTAGTGACTATTAGCCATTGATAAATGTGATGTCCCACAAGTGTGCAGGCCGGACCCCTCCAAAGGGGGAGGTGTCACAACACGCCCCGCGCTAACGTCCCGGTCGACCCCACCTCGACCAGCGCATACACACACAGGCGCGCACACTCTGCCCTGCTGACAGGAGCACAAGGGGGCAGCTGCTACAGATGTCTAAGAGGGGGAGGGGAGCCGCCGAGACGTCAATGGAGAGCCTCTGCAGTGTGGAGTTCTCTTTGGGGCTTATTGTATTCTCCAGAGACCGAGACTAAGGAATATGCCGTGTTAATAAAGTAAGCTCGTAGTCTTTTATACTTGCAGTGGAGCTCAGAAGGATTTGACTTTTGCTGCAAAGTGTCTAATGTTCCTAAAAGTCACAAGGGCTGACGTTCAAAAGACAGAGTTGGTGGAAAAGTGATCCGTCTCTGCAGAGTGTTTGTGAACAGGAGAGAACTCTTGACATAAAGCATTAGCATGGTGACAATTATATTTCATAACTTTGTAAGAATCCTGTTTTTTGAGTTTTTAACATATCTGTGTGGCATTTTTCTTATAAAAGAGAGCAAATGTTATAAGAAATCATTTTGTTTTTGCATTTCCGAGTATTTCTCCTTTTAAATCTGTCAATCAAACTATCTTGGACAGACTCTGTTTGAATGAATGATCTTCTTTCCATCAACAGCTCTGCTGCACATGCACTAAACCCTCATCTGTTCCTAGTGTCTAGTTCAGGTTCTGGAGAAGAGAAGATGGTATCTTCACATTGACTGCAGTCAAATGAGCCGCCGTTCACATTTCTGTGGTCAAATCAGCATCACTGGATTTTTTGTGTGAGTTTCATCCAATACTTACGGTAGCAGGACTGAGAACGCTGGAAAATCTCCACCAGACTCCACGGAGCTTCTTGATGTGACCACGGAAATGTGAACGTTGATGTTAGCTTTCATTATTTTATCAAGAACTCTGAGAAACCAATGATTGAATGTATTGATCACAGCAACGTCAATAAACATTGGAGAATTAGCTAAAAGAGTCTTTGGTGAACTGGAAGGAGAAAGAATCAGGATTTTGGAGGAAGTTCTGTCCATGAAGATCTTCACTTCCTCGTCTGAGCTGACATCCGGATCAGAGCCATACGGCTGGACATTACCAATACACTTCTTGACATTTTTATGTAGCAGCTTTGAAGATTTACGCTAGCAAGACACAAAGTTATCATAATCAGACAGGGGGTGGGGCTACTCAGCTCAGCACCAAAAGCCACGCCCCCTCAGAGGAGATTTTAGAAACAGAAGCTTCAGATCAACATGAAAAATGGCTTTTTAAGACATTTAAGTTATGGAATTTTGGTTAAATATGTATAGTTACTAATTGAATCACTACTGGGAGCATTTTTTTTTTATAAGTAAAAACATTGTCATAGGGGGACTTTGAGGATGTAAAAGAGACAGATACTAGGGATGTAACAGCTAATCAATTTATATTCTTATGATCTAACCAGACTGATTTGTCTGAGGCAAGTTGGTAAACGAATTGACCAAACAGTTACAAAATCGCTTTAAAATGAAATAAATTGATTATAATTGATCATGAAAAGTACCATTTGAATTGTGACACAGTAGGTTTATTCTACTGTAACATAAAAAGTGTCATCACATCAGTCCAATGTGTGAATATGCTTTGAATTTTACGAAGACATATGACCATATAGCAGGGGTCCCTAAACTATGGCCCGCGAGTCGGATCCGGCCCTCCAAACGCTATTAGAGATGCTTTTTTTTTCTTTTTTTTCTCAGGCTGGCCGATCGAGACCCACATAGAACGTGACTTTTTATTCCACGCTTATGACAGAAGAGGATAGATATTTATTGGCTTAAAATTTAAAAGCTTTATAAACTCACAGGCACGAACTTTCCAAACTCTTTGAAGGAAATACTTTTTAAGCAACTATTTGTGGTCTAAAACACAGTTTTTTGCTCATACTGTTTTCCTCTTCTGGAATAAGGTGTAATGCTATAGCACGATCGCCACCTAGTGGCCAAACTGAAACACCCTCCAGGAGAGACAGAACAATGTTTACAATATTAAAATATTTATTAGATTATTAACGTATTTCTAAACAAATGTGTATAAATGTTTAAACTCAAAATTGAAATAAATTGAAGGATTGAAAGAATTAGAATCAAATCGATCCAGGCTCTTTTGAATCGAATTGTTTCTGGAAATTAGAATCGATACCCAGCCCTACTATAATATTTTTTTGCTGTTTTTGGTTCTCAGTTTTGCCTGATTTTTTCCAGCTCGGTGTCTCGTGAAGGATGGTTGACGAAGGGAGAGGGAGAACCCAAATAAATGTGTAGAAGCAGCAGAGCCCTAACAGCCAAATATGCGTGCAAGTCATCGAACATGAAATCAAATTACACTGAGAATAAAACTCCACCATGTTGGCCGAGCTGTGGCTGAAACATCATGATAAGCGACACTGCGGCTCTTGTTCATCTACTAGAAGACAAGGGAAAGGCCAGGCTGGTCTCGTCCAACCTCATGAAGAGATGCATTATGATGTTATTTCATTTAGCTCTGGAAAGAAAAGAAAAGCTGTGGGATTGCAGGGCCCTCTGAGTAGCATGGTTCATTTGTGTAGTAACATGTGACTTGTGTTTTCGTGAGTCATAAGGATCTCCTGCCTAATGGAAGGCAGTGTGTGCTCATGTGACGGTGACACAATGCAGGACGAACTGTATAGTATTCACTCTGACCCAGCTTAGCTACTGTTTTGGCTCAGCTACTTAGTGCCCATATGTTTCTCTTTTTTCCCAAAATGGTTGTGCTCTGCTTATTTCTGGCACACGTGCATGTATTTCAACACTTTTTTTATCTGCAGAACTAACAAAACTTTTAGATTTTTTTAAAAAATCTGTCATATTTTTGCATTTGATGCCCACTTCATGGTATTGTTGAGTTTCTGCTGGCTCATCCCTGCCTCTCCACATGCCTTTTTAACAACAAGGAGCTCCTCCTTGGGAGCTTCCTGTCCAAACCAGTTTATCTGTAAACAAATGTGTTTTTTTCCTCTCCACCCTATTGTCCACACCACACCAGAATGCATATACAATGGGCGCCCTCTCTCTCCCGGTCTGCCTGTGTGCTTCAGAATCTAAAGAGTCTGACATGGATTTTTTGCCTCGACACTCAGCGGTCCAGAAAAAGTTCTTCTTCCTCACAAGTTCACAGGACACAAAAAGTCATCACCACCAGGGAAAAAAAAACAAAAAACAAAGACAGCTGTGGATTTATTTTAAAAGACATGCAGTTTTAAAATTAGTAGCATGCACTGGTCTGCGTGTGTGCTGCGACCTCTATTGTTGTCATCATGATTTCAAATTATTTGTATTCCATAAGTTATAAGGAAAGCTATACCTCAACTCCTATGTAAGGCAAGCAACTGATAAAGTGCTAAAAAAATGATGCATCAGAAATGAAAACTTAATTAATACTAGAAATAGCAATGTGATTTGAGAAATCAATGCTGTTCCTCAAAAGAGAAAAAGTAAGACAGTAAACTATGACCAAAAGGGAGAACCGTTCTCTCAGTTACTGTGTTTACTATTCCCTTTCTGCCTCGCTAACCACATTCTTTTTTTTTTTTTTTTGCTCCTTCAGCATCATTCAGTTTGCATCTATGGTTTCAGAATTTTACACGATGGCCTGATTACTGTATGCAGCAGATGTTATGCTGCGCGGGCCGTTCTTTGATACGGCAGCCTCGCCCAAGACAAGCTCCATTGAGCCAACTGTAAACGAAGTAAAAAAAAAAAAAATAGCAGTTTATTTCCACACAAGAAGTACTTCTGTCTGCAAAGTAAACCACCCACAATGGGACTACAAATTGTCCCTGGCCTGTTGTAGGTTGAAACTACTTTGGGTGTGAGATTAAACCCAATATTTCATGCACTAAGCAGATACTTAACCCTTTAGCACAGATGTGTCAAAATCCGGGGGCCGGATCTGGCCCTCTGGGTAATTCTATCCGGCCCTCCAGATCATTTTATTTTATTGTTATTAATGGCCTGATGTTATGTTGCGCTTTTGTATAATTTAGACAAAATACATTTTCATGGAGAGTAAAATATTGTTATTTGAGGTTTATTCTGGAATAATATTTCTGCCTTTTATTATTCATAATTATGTTAAAAAGATACAGTTTTAACGTTTTGAAAATGGGCATTCTGCAAGCTCTTTGGACTATTTTGGCACCTCCTAAGATTTTTTAGGCTATTTTGGAGTTTTGCTAATATTTTAGCTACATGCTAGCTAATTTAACCTTTTTTTTGTTTGTTTTTTTATGCTGTTTCTGAGTTTTGCTAATATTTCAGCTAGATGCAAGCTGTTTTGGCTAATTTTGACTTTTTTCAGTTTTTTTAGGAAGTTTTGAAGTTTAGCTATTTTTTCCAGCTGTATGCTAACTTTTTTGGCTAACCTTAGTTTTTTTTTTTTTTCCTAATTTGGCATATAGCTAATATTTTACCTGGCTATAAACTTCAGCGTTTTCAGCTAACAGCTTCAATGTTTTAAGCTATCCGTTTCAGCATCTTCAGCTATCGGCACTAGCATCTTCACTTGCCACATTCAGCTTACAGCGTTCACACTAGAATTGTGTCAGGTAATGTTATATGTTTAGTTCATGATTATGTTAATGAATTGTGGTTTTAAAGTTTTAAAAATTTAGTTTGAGACTGTTCAATTGTTTATCCTGTTCAGCCCACGACCTAAGTTGTATTTTGGATTTTGGCCCCTTGTGTCATTGAATTTGACACCCCTGCTTCAACACCCAACACAAAATCTGTACCGTACTGTAACTTTTCAACTGTTAACATGATCAACGTAATTCCAGAAGATTTTTTTAATCTAATTAAAAAATTACAGAAAATCAAAGAGCATAAACACTGAAGCTCCGGTGTTAAAGGGTTAAACTTCTTTATCCAAAGCATTCCTTGTGGTCTTTTAATTATGATTATGCCTTTTTTTAAGAGTAAATAAACAAAAACTGTCATTTTATGATGTAGTTTCTTTATATATGTCCTCCATTGTTAGAAAAATCCCAAAAGAACATGTTAGAACACCAAAAGCGTGGTTTTTATTAAAGTGTGTCTTTAAGTAGCGCATTCATGCATTAGATTAGATTTGCAGAGGATTTTGTAAATGAATCTACATGTTGCCTGTATGAAAAGTTTAGATGAGTAAATGCAAAGTGTTTGTGTGCTTTGCTATCCATGACGCTGTGTTTTGTAATCTCACTTCCTTGTACGGTCTGCTGTTTGTGTTTTTCAACACAGATTGTGTGCTGGCCCCCATTTTTTTTTTTTTTTTTAATTTCGAAAAGTTCTCCTACACATTTAAAATAGAGACAAATATTCAGCGAGTGGTTGTGAAGTGGCATACTGATGACTAATTGGTGTCATCATGGTGAAGCGCAGAGAGCTGCAACCTTGAGAATGAAACCAGCACACTGCTGTTTTGTTGATTACTTTGAAAGCACACCACACACGGAGCACTCTCACAAGAGAAGTTGAAGTTTGTTTATTTGTATGTTTTTAAGGATCACTTAAAAGCAAGGCGGTTGACAGCACAAATGCATAGTTGGCCCTCATAAGTTAAAGTCCTACGTCGATCACTTTTTGACCTATTCCAAAAGCGTTCCCGATAGTCTTTTAATGACGAATATGCTGTGTTGAACTAGAAATTATTTTTTAAAAGTCATTTTCTTGGACAAAGTTTCTGTAGAGCAGCAGAAGTTCATTAGAAATTTGCCTCTGAGTTATGGGCAGGATCGTTAAGGCGGAGTAAGCCTGCGCTCATTTCCCATTATCCCTTTGTTTACACGCTCTCCCACCAGCTTACAGCCCCTCACAACTCTAACCTATAACATTATTGATGCAAATTAATGGCGAGCAATATTGGGGCTATCCAGCGGTACAAGTTTGCCAGATACCAGCAAAGATGTACATGGATCTTGATGTTTACAAGCTGATGCATCAGAATAATTGACTATATAAAAGAATGGACAGAACGAGGGAGATGTCACACATAGAAAATGACTTGCTTCCGGTTCCAACCAAATGAAGTAAATTCAGTCGCCATTTTTCCATGACATGTCCGCCGCCATGTTGGAATCAGACGTCCTCCGTATGCCATGATTGGTCCGAGTCGTCTACATTTCTATGGCAACTATTCTCTCCAATTAGTAGTGAGCATGTTAGAAGGCCACACCCCTTCTGAAAGGGGGTCCAGAAGCGTCTGTCAATCAAACGCTTCTAATGATTAATGTAAGGTCACCTAATTTTACTGAGGCAGTTATTTGGTCTGGTATTAACTTGAATAACTTATGCTACAGCAACAATATCATTAAAAAAATGAAGGTTTAACAAGAATATGTTAAAAAGATGTATCAGAGCAAGGTTATTCTGACAAATAAAGTGACTGAGTAATAGCGGTTAAATTCTCTATGGAAGTCTATGATTGTGTCCGAATTCCTTTACTATTCACTAATTAGTGCACTGTATAGTGCGTTTCCCATTTTGTAGTGCTGTCCAAATCCACAATTCCCAAATTGAGTTCTCTAGAAATTTCCCAAAAGTCTTTGTGGACAACCTGGTGTGCGTCAATGCTCACTACATTGGTAAATATAGACCACAATGCATTGCTTTTGAACAATTTTTGAAAAAAAATTGTGCTTGAATGTAATTTTAAAAAGAAATCAACGTTGCAGTTTAAAAAACAAAACAAAGTAGTGAGCATGGTGTCCAACTTGTTTTTAAAATCCAAGGATTAGACAGTCCTGGACTGTTTAGTTTTTTAGTAGTTAGGGAATAGGGTGAGAATTCAGACATGGCATATGGGATTTTGGCTTTTTGGGACCAGTAGGTACTTCCTGTTTTGAACACAAGCGGGGAGGGGTCACTCGGTCCAGTTCTCTTATACAGTCAATGATCAGAAAAAAAGCGGAGCAGGAGGCTTGTGGCTTGCCGTAGTCACTTCTTCGTCCGATTTACTAGCTTTTTCCAACTGCATTTTTGCATCTTCTCCTGATTCACAACTGATTGAATAAAGAAATAGTCCGAAAAAAATGAGTTTTCAGCTTAATTGTCTTAATTTATCCCCTCCATCATGAGAAAAATGCTAAAAAGATATGTATATATACATTTTAAAAAAATAGAAATACATTTTTATCAGAGTGGGTCATCAAGGCATATAGAAAAGCATGTTTTTTTTTAAGTAAGGACACGTTTACTACACATTTCTCATTATTATCTTTATTTTTATGAAAGTTTTTTGAGTTGACGATTAATTTAATTATTCGTGTTTGATGGAAGCCGCTGTGAGTTGTTTAAGTTACGTGTCAGTAACTCCCGCTTGCGCCGCTGCGGGCCTGAAGGGGTTAACTTGTCTCCCGGTTGATAGCTGCGGTGGGCTGCGAGTGCATTCTCGGCGTCCAATCAGCGGCGCCGAATCCACTTCGCATCGAGCCAATAAGGAGAATGGGAGGATCTATCGAATTTGAATGAGGAGTGTATCTTTCGGCGCCATTTTCGAGTGAGCAGCGATTGCCTCAACAGCTGCGGGGAGAGGATGCTGCGAATATAGAGAGCTGTCGCTGAAGACGGAGGAGGGGGGCTGCCAGAGACCAAGAGATAAAACTGCGCTTTTGAAGAAAAAAAGGAAAAAAGAGGGGGGTGGCGGACCGCTTTTATTTCCAGCAGGAGACTCAGGTAAACGCGGACGTGCGCCGGTCTTCGTGCGCTCATTTCAAACGGACCGACGAGAGGAATAGGTGGTAAACAGAAGAGACCCACTGTGGCGGGAGACGTTAGCCATTTGGCCAGCTTTGGCAGGCTGTACTACTCAGAGCTGCTAGCATGCTAATTTAGCGGGCTAACAGGGATTTCTGACTTTGGTGCGCGAGAGGAAAAAAAATCGCTCATACAGCAGGGTGTTTCGGGGGGAGGGGAGAGGGGTGCGGGGGGGTCAGACTATACATATATTTATATAATATTGTACCACATTAAGGAAACTGAGAACTTTAATGAGCGGTGTCAAAGTTTAAACTACGGCGGAGGGTTTTATTCGGTGTTTTGAGCCTAGTTTTGAGCGGGAGCAGCGAAAGCAGCCGGGCTCGCGCGGAGGAGAAACGGCAGTGTCAACAAATGCACACGGCACCTACAGTGGCTTGGGAGGGAAGAGGAAAAAAAAATTTAAATGAGACACCGGGACGCGCACGGTGTCTTTAGTAGCGACTGCATATGACAAGGCTCGTGGGAATTTATGTATTATTATTTTTTTAATGTTCATTATTTTTTTTACTATTATTATGGGATTAAAAGTGTTATTCTCATTGACAGAAAATTTGTTTTTTATAATATATACCCGCGTTTTGAAGTTCGAATCAGCCGTTGGTCCCGTAATGAATAATTTCCTTTATTTTCACGAGGTTTTTTGAGGTGATAAAAAGATGACCGTTAGATGATCGATGTGGCTCCCTGCCAAGTCACTACAATCGCCAACTTCAAACGGCTTCACTTTAAAAGCTGTCTTAAAGATGTAGGCGAGAAGCTGTCACAGCCTTGAACGATACGGTGAAGTTTGTTGGTTGAAGGAAAAAAGAAGAAGAAGAAAAAAAATCGAATCTAGTTTTTGGCGCTGCTTTTGGCCCAGTGTGACGTTGGATTTTTTTCCCCCTCTAACGCTATTTGATGCAGAAGACTTTCAGGCTTTTCTTTTCTTTCCGTCTCCCTCTTTTTTTTTTTTTTTTTTTTTGCCCATGTTGCCATTTCTGTGTGCCTTGAGATTAAATAGTAGTTCAACGGATGACGAAAAAAGCATTTCAAAGTAAGAGCTTGTATCAAAAACTATACTTGCTTGAAAACAGATGCATATTTTTCTTCATTTTACAATTTTTTTTAGCACGATCAAGCCTAATGTAGCTCATGAGAGGAAAAGAGAGGCTCCAAATAATTGTGTCTAAATCCGCCCCTTCTACTTCCTTGTAAGAGGGGATCGGTTTAATGTGTTACATAATACGAGGCCTTCCCATCTTTTAGTTTTTCCTGTAGTTCTAACAAATAAGTAGCTCTATGTAAATTCTATAACTATGAAAATATTTTTCAAGTTATATTAAGAACTCTTGGCACTATTTTACATAGCATTTTTACATTTGATGAGGTCCTTTCATTTGTATTTCTTTTTTCTGGAATTTTTATTGTGGCATATATTTTACAGTGGCACTGTCAGGAGTTGCACTCTTACTTCTTTAACTATTGCACACTTGAAAAAAATTCTACCAAAACAGCAGATGTGTATTTTAGTGGAATTAGAGGTTGTGCTCCTAATGCAAAAATGTTACCTATATGGGACAACATTCATTGTGAAACCGTCCAGCTCATCTAGTAATATTATTTTTATCTTTGCGGGTGTTTAGCTGAGTAAGAAATAACCTACTCTGGCATGATGAAAAGACATTTTACAGACAAATAGCAAAAGTAGTATTATACAAAAGTGGGAGATTACAGTACAATTATATCTAGTGGCTCTGACAAGTAAACTTGTGGGTAGACTTCATATTATTATATTTGAACCGTAAAATGTGTCATGCATGTGATTATTTGCTTATGGGTGGAAAAAACAGGGTTGGTGTAAAGTGTATGATCAAGATAAACTTGCATCAGGCTTCCATTTTACTTTAAGAGTCAGATTTTCTTGCTCTGCTTCACATGGGATTGTTGTTCACTTGTTAATTTTTTTCCTAATTTAATTGTTTACCGATAATCATAATTTTATGATTTGTAGTGAAATAAATAGTGTGGGGTGTGTTTGAAAATTACTTCATTTTGGTAATGAGGTTTACACCAGTGCCATGGTTACACTATTGTATCTCTTTCAATGTGATAGCTACTCGGTGTGTTTGATCTATGTGAGCTAATTAGCTTTTTTTTGCTTTTCTGAGCTAAAACTCAAAAGGACATCATGTGTCATTGTGTCAGCTCAGTTTACTTTTTTCATGAAGTCTGAATACTTAAGTCTAATTGTAGCAATTTATCATCAAATAAAAACATACAAATTTTTCTATATTTATAGTTAATTTTCTTTTATTCATAAAAATAAAAAAATAAGTAAAATATAGTAGGATTTTGTGAAATATAATTTTATTTTGATTGCAATATGTTTTAGTCTGTTGTAGTGATCTTTTAAAATTAATTTTTAATTGTCAGCTGCAGCATACTATGGTTTTGCTTCTAATTTGGAAAAAAAATTAGTGGATGTGTTAAACCAGCAGCACTCATAAAAAGTAGTTTCCATACTTGTACTTTGATGTCTGACCAAGTCCTGTAATGTGTATCTAAGCCTAAATAACTTGAATTCATTTAAGTTAATTATATTATTGGTTTGATTTAACTTTTTTATGATTAAAAACGTATATTAATTTTTGGTGGATTTTTTATAGATTTTTATTGCATGCAGTGTCTTCCTCGTAGTGTACTGTAAAAGCTACAGGTTCATGTCCCTCTTCTGTTCTTGAGTATTTACCTTGTAGTCTCGTCATAGTTCAACGTAGTGCTGTTTTAGGTTGTCCACATGACATTCTATGACTCATCATTCTGTCTTCTCAGACCCCTCTGGCAAAATGGGCTCCCACCCCCATTTCCTGGTGAAACTGTGCCTCTCTTCATGTACTTGCTTACATGTGTTGTAGCCAGACTGCAGAGAACCCCTCCACCCCCCCTCCGCCCTTCTCTTCCTCCTTTTTGCACCACTCAGCACAAACTATAGTATTCAAATTTGCTGTGATAGAAACAGGTTTTCGTGGGTCTTTGCTGGTTGTTTTCCAGGTGTTAAACTGTGAGTCAGTTTGCTGTCCGTGCAGCATTAAACAGAAGCTGTTAAATAATCAGTTAGCTTCCCTGTACACATTATTCAAGTTCTGCAATCATAGAATGGATAGTGGTCCGTTAAGCCTCAGATTTAGATGTTATCTTAGGGACGGAGGGAAAAAAAAGTCTGTTTGTTTTGCATGATGGGTCTTACCCTAAAGTTAGTTTAGGGTAATTTCAGTAATGGCAGCCGTGCAACAAATGAGAGTGCCAGGTCCTTTCATGCTTCTTCACAGCATTTGTTCTGCTTTTTCTTTAGTCCTTTCAATACCTGTGTGTAGATACTAATTGACTTATGATGGCTACAGGTGATTGTAGTTATACAGTAAATAATTGAAGGTTGTAGCATATGTAACTACATGTCAGCTCGTGTGCTGGTGCTGATGCACATCCTTCATAAATTAAATTTTAAGGAGTGCTTCCTGACAGTTGGTTGCCCCACATGCAACACAATTTCTCTTCACTGCATAGCTTCCTTTAGATTTTATTTATTTATTTTTTTAGGTAAACACTTTTTAAAGTATCTTTATTTGTCATTGACATTGGGCTTAAGTGAAGTTTAGTTTTAGTGACCTACAAATTTTAGTGTTTTTTTTGTTTGTTTGTTTATTTAATTACTTATTCAAGCAGGCACAAAAATTAGTAGATAACATTTTGTTGTTTTTTTTTTCAGTCATTACGACCTTCTAAAAAAATTGTTTTGTTTCCAGAAGTAACATCAGTGTGTTGTGTCATTGTTCTACTTCTAATTACTCACATTAACACTTTTTTTTTACACTGATAAAGGATTATTTGAAAAAAAAAGTAAAAGCAAATACTATCGATGTGTAATAATCATGTATCATTATTATAATTATTTTTTAATAAGGGTAGTTATTTTTAAAAATTCTGTTTTGAGTTTCATGTGTGTGTGTGTGTGTGTGTGTGAGAGAGACTGTAAAAATTGAGTAAATTGTGTTGTAGAAAATGTACTGCATCTTTATTGGTATTTTACATTGTCACACTCTTTTGTCATAAACATGCTGTACTGGCTGATTGAGGAATTTAAGTTGCAAGTGTTACAAAAATAAATTTTAGTCTGTGGCTTCCAGTAACTGATGCACAAGTGTATATACTTGTGTTCCAATTCTCAATTTTTTTCCCTGCTTCCTCTTTTGCCCTTTATGCAAGTAAACGTGCATTTACAGCATACACCAACATACATTCCACTAATTTGATGGCTTATTTAAGTCAATATTTGAAAAAATGATCCAACTTGTTTTTTTTTTCTTTTTTTTTTGTATAAACTAGTTTTGAGGAAGTTCTATTTGACTGAGATAGAGTAGACTAAAAATTATGTAATGGGGAATATTTTTGCTTGAAAGTACACTATTGTTGAGTCGGGCACAATATTTGAATGTTTTTGGATACAAATTTTAGATTACACCACATAGAGGGTGTTTGAGGTAACAAACATGGCTGAGCCTTTAGGATGTCCTAAAATAGGATTATTTTTTTCAAATGATTTACAATAAACATACCAAACCTTGTCTATGTTAGTTGTTAGATATGCACACAGTCATAAAAATTAAAATATGTATTTTGTCAAATTAGTTATATTTTTTTTTCTCACATCATCTTAAGGTTGTGACCATTTTTAAATTTAATTGAAATTTCATGCTACGTGTGATGATCCTGAAGTGTTTTGCTGTTTGACCTTTGTGGAAAAGCCGTTGGTTGTGTTTGTGTGAACTTACTTGTAGCTCGTCTGGACATTTGGGTTTCTATCTTCAGCCTTTTCAGATGTATCTCAGTTCATCTGACAAAAGTTTGGCAGCAGCTCCCAGAGAATCTGTGAAGCCCTGCCTGTTCGATGCTGCATGCTTAAAAGGGTGTGCAAATGTAACACGCTCCTCTTGGATTAACACGTGCCGTCAGGGCACCTGTGTTTTGTTCTGATGTTCCACATTGGTAGCATCCCCGTACAGTTAACATCACTTGAACTGCTTGTAGGTGCCAACATCATTCCTCACACACTCTCACTCACACACATAGACACACACATAAATACATGCTCAAAGAAACCTTTTTTTTTTGCATTATAACCAGTTTGAGTTTTACGCAGAGATAGGAGGAAAAGCATAAAAATGTTCTTCCACTTGTAGAATAAATATTTATTTATATAAATTTTTAAACCGTTATACTTAGCTGTGTGTACTTGACAAGTTGAATTTGGAATTTGTCTGAAAATATCTGCTTATATTTTTTAGCATTAATCTTAAAAACGCTTAAAATAATTTTTCTATTTCCTTTTTTTTTTTACATTTAAAAAAAACAATTTCCTCCAAAGTGACTGATGTCAAAGGAAATGTGTCCTTTGTTAGTGCAACACAAGTACAATGTGTGTAAAACACAGCAGCCTAGACAGCTTGATCTGGGGAGGCGATGGGCTGTCATGTCCACGTCCCTGAACTCCGCAGGATGTAAGAGGTTACTTGACCTTTCAACCTCAAGGTCAGGTGACTCTTTGAGGTCATTTTATGTGGAGCAAGTGTCAGGAACGGGTTAAAAAGCCTGCGCGGAGAAGGTGGCATGTCTGGACATGCTTCCTTAAAAGAGAAGGAAAGAAAGAGGGAGAGGTTAGAACCCCACATGTCAACAGTTCTCAACTTGACTTGTAATGGATTAATGAACTGAAGGTAATGATGCAGTCTACCTGCTATTGTTTTCCTCAGTGACAAAAAAATATTTTTGATCAAGTTATTTTGGTTATTGTTGTTTTGTGAGGCCATTCTTACATTAAATGTGTTTAATAAGATATTTTAAAAAATTCTGAAGCATCATAGATTGCTGGTGTTTGTGTTTTCTGTAAAGTGTGCTCACAGACCACTTTTCTATTTTCTCTTACCCAGAAAATTTCACCTGCAGATGAATAAAGCATAAAATGGGTTATTTTAAAATATACACTGATCACTTTTTTAAAATTAATTATTTTTTGTTTTTTGATAATTTTTGAAAAATGTATGTATTTTGTAAATTTCTCATTTTTAGTCTTGACTGACACAAACAAAGGTTTCGGGCAACATAACATTTATGACACAATTTTTATAATTTTTGTTACTCATTTTTTGCAAAAATCAGATTTTCAGATTAAAATTATGCCTTTTCCTGTTTTTGTTACATTTTTGCATTTTGTAAATATTTAATTTGTGGACCAGGTTATTCTGATTTATGTTAGACAGCAGCAAAGGACAAGATGTGTGTTTGTACGAATGGGTTTCTGTTACTGACGAGTTTTTTTTTTTTATTCAAGTGGTTTTATTTTTGGTATTGACAAAAAAAATGACTAATCTCTAAAAATGTAGCGTTTTTTGAGTAAAATAAACCATGTTGTTAGCCATGAGAGAGCTGGTGTGTGAGAGAGTTTTGAAAATAAAGAACTGCATGACTTATCAGGGCTTGTTGGAGGGGAAGTGTGTTTGATATATTATTAGATTCTTGCTTTCAGGTCCATTTCAGTCTACGGCCATAATTATAGGTCCATTGAGACCTCTAGTGGCAGTGCAATTGTTACATCCAATTCCTTAACATTAAAGATGTAAGAAAAAACTGCAAAAGTTAAAAAAGATTGGTGTTCTAGCTCTTTCATAAAATGTTGTGGTTGTTATTTAGAATCTTTTCCCATAGTCCAGGTCAGATGTGACACAGCATTCCTAATTTAGGTGAGCATTATAGTCTCGGCTCTGTCACAACAGAACAGAGTCAAAAGCTCCTAGGAGTAGCTTTGAATTACCGTACTTTAGATTCTTAACATATCCTATTTTTTGCCTTTTAGCCCACAATACAGTACTTTTTGAGGCTTTTTTGATAGTACTTTTTAATTCAGTACATGTCACTGTGTGTGCACGAGATGCAACAATTCACTTCCCCCACAATTCCCTTCAAACCTTAATTTTTGGGTCACAGCTTTGTTTCAGTTCGATACATGATTTGTGCATAGAAAAAAAAAATCTGAAAAAAAGTTTAATTTTGCTAATAAGCAAATGCTAATCTTTTAGTTGACTTATACTAACCATGGCATAATGTAATAAAGCAATAGATATTAAACTCTTCTTAAATTTAACTCGACAAGTGTGACCGTTTCAACGTAAACACACTGTAGGGAAGCAGCGACGCACTTTACCCATGATTTGGTTCAATGGTGTAAACACAAGGTTAGGTTTTAAACCGAGAATTGCGGCATCTCTAGTATGCACATCATCCTGGTTTCTGTGGAGCAAAGCAGCTTATCTTATACTTTGCTTTCATCAAGGAAACTACCTGAATATTTGTCACTGTAAATGGACAGTCCTCTTTTTTTTTTTTTTTTTTACATCTTCGAAGGGTGATGATTTCCATAATGGGTTATCAGATTACTAGTGGTGTGAACATTTTATAAACAGCTACTGTCAATAATTTCACAAAGTGATTCGTAACTATCAGAGGTTTTTTTTCTCAGATTGTCAAATATAAATTTGGTTAAATTTTCATGTAAATATCTTGGTCTATGGTGAAAAAGGACTTGTAGATAGTGCAATATTTAGCAAGCAATCACTTTAACAGCTGTGCTCCATTTAATGGGGAATTTTGATGCATAGTGGTCAGTGGTGTGTCTATTAATACTGGATGTAAATGGTAACTGAGAGACCCCTGTTTTATCCCTGATTGCTCAATTGTGTTAGGCTGTAACTTTATGAGCATTTTTTATTTGATTTTATTAAAAAGCTGGCTAATCACACAAAACCTGATCCTACATTGAAATGGCCACAGTCTTTGGTACTTTGCTTTGAAACTCATCACCATTTTCAAATGTCTTCTCAGAATTGGCACTAGTGTGACTTCTATTCAGCTCAAAGAGGTTTTGGAATAAACCACAACAGCTGTGAGAGTTATTCCAGTTCCAGCTGATAGCAGACTCCACATCACAACTGTCACAATTACGATAAAGATATGACATCAACCTGTCACTTGTAGAGTTTATGAGCAGAGTTACATCTAGAGCTGGCCCCTGCAGGGGGATTAAGAAAATTAAGATCCCCCTTTTGTTTGGCGCACCTTACAGGTGGTGAATTCAGCAGTTTAGTGTTGACAAATGCACACTCCGTCAGGTAATCTGAGGAAAATGATCCGGTTTCAACACTTTTTCCAAACTTAAGCTGGGGGGAGGGCTTGGTGCCACTGTTTAGACTTTAGAGAATGGTGTTATTTTTTTGGTTTGTTTGTTTGTTTTTGAGGACTTGCATTTGCATTAAACTTCCTTTCCTTTCTGTTTTCTAGATGGAGATGCTCCCAGCTTTGATCAGAAGAGGATGGAGGCTCTGAACGGTCATCTCACTGTTTGTACAGATACATATTGATAAGTGGCGTCTGTAGATACACATTCGAAAGAAGAAATGCAGATTATGAAGAGGAGAACGCGGCGGTACGGCTGGAGTTCTGGTGATGCTGTAGCAGCACGGAATGGTTTGTGGGTTATTGTGAGATGCAGGCCATGCTGTGCTGCCGCAGTAATGCCCGATTACACAACTGAACTTATTCCACTTCTCCTATGAACCTCACATTATGTTCTCTGATGATGATGATGATAATGATGATGAAGGGGTATTTGGATATTTGTGAGTCACATTGCCTGGTCGCTTTACTATAGCAGCACGTAAATATTGGAGGTCAACAAACTGAAGTCTCCAGTATTGATCGTGCTGCTGAAGCAAAGCTGACCGTTCACCATCACCGCTGACTTAGTGATGCTACATGTTTACTCACATCCTGTCTGTGTGCTTCAACTTCTTTTCAGCCTCTCTGTAGCATCAGGACCGTGTTCTGTAATAAATGTACTTTTTTTTTTCAATAAAAGTTAGAACTTTCTTTGTCATCATTTGTGTTCAGAGTGTTTTTTTTATTTTTAAAATGGGATTTTAACATGTGAAAAAAACGCATAAATGTTAGTATTTCAAATGATCCACATTTTCAGCGCTGCGCCTCCGGAGGAACGAGCGCTCATCCCGGCCTGCGCGCAGCCTATGCGCCACGCAGCGCTGCGGGAGCAGCGGGCCCGCAGCCCGGCCGAGGCAGGTGAACAGAGCCGGGCTCTGCGCGCGCACTTTCAGTTGGATCAGTCATTGATACGGGCTTAAACGCATTTATTTTTACTTTATAACATATTTTTAAACAATTAGGCCTTTTTAAAAGCTCATTTTTTAGGATTATTTTCTATCCGTTTGATATTTCTCTACAAATGCGTCGTGTATAAAGCGCTCATGCTTTTTAACGAGTTTGAATTAAATATTTATATATATATAATAAACTTTTTTTTTAAACTTGGTTAGAAACCAGATTTGTTTTTTTATACCTACGAATTCAGTTAAACCAATCTAACGTGACGATTCCAGATTAACTAATTCCATCTAAACATATTTTCCTTCAAAATAGCGCGATTTTCTGTTAACACTTGCTTTTCTCATTTTTCCGCTGGCAGGCCATTCGTTTTATTTTGAAGTCCGGGCCTAGAATTATTCTCTTCAATTGGAAAAAAGATCAATCTTTTTTTCTTTGTTTAATTTAAACTATTCGTAGTTCTTCATTTTTTTACGTAGATTAAAAAAAACGCAGAGACGGTGACTTCCAATATTCCGCGTTTAAAAGTAAAAATCTAATTAAGTTTGGACGATTCTGATAAAAACCTGCTCTAAAAAGGCTGTTTGGATTCCACGCTAATTTTAGTACTTATTGGTATTTATTTTAACGAAACAAATAAAATATTTTTTTTTAACTCATGCGTCTCCCTATTTAATGTTAAATCGATGCGCTTCACGCAGAAACATTTTTATATATCTATATTTTTTTATTTCAACTTCCCTCTGGATGGGAGGACTAATGATTGAAGATATTTTTTACAATAATATCAAATTTAAATAAGAATCTTTTTGACTCATAATGTAATTTTAGGATTTTCTGCTCGCATTTTTGACGCAGTAAGTCTCAAAACGAAAAAAAAAACTGGGTCCGTTTTTGATGTCCCTTCAAAGTATATTGGCGCATCTCAGAATCAGACACTAAATGCATCAAAAAACGGTTTTTTTTCTTTATAGTGACCGTGGTTTGAAAAAAGACGACTAAAATATTTGGTGATTTTTAGGCCCATGTAGGATTTAAAAACTGAAATGACGCATTTTGGGATTTCAGTGCGTATCTGTGTCCTGTTTTTAAAAATTTTGGTGCGTAAACGTGTCTTTTTTGGGAAAGATTTTGGTGTGTTAAAGTGTCCTGATTTTTTTTTTTTTTAATCTTTTAATATTCCAGTGCGTAAATGTGTCCTGATTTATAGGATTTTGGTGCGTAAAATGTCCTGTTTGTTAAGATTTCTGTGCACAAATTTGTCCCAATTTTAATGATTTTTTTGCGTAAAAGTCTTGTTTTTTAAGGTTTCTCTGCGTAAATGTGTCCTGATTAAGATGTCAGTGCGTAAACATTTATTGTTTTCAAAGATTGTGATGCGTAAAAATGTCTTACTTTTTTATGTTTCACAGCGTAAATACGTTCTGCTTCTTTTTTAAGATTTTGGTGCGTAAATGTGTCCTTTTAGTAAGATTTCGGTGCGTAATTGTGTCCCGTTTTCTAATAATTTGGTGCGTAAATGTGACATTTTTATAAGATTTTGGTGCGTTTTGAACTTTAAAATATTAATAATGCATTCATGTATGCGTGACAGCTTGAACGTTTAGGTTGGCCTTCTCCATCTCATCCTATATTTCCCTGGTAACAGAGGGCTATATATGTACTGGCGCGTCATGACGCGGTTGCATCCTGAATTATAGTCGGTTCTGACATCACGGATTTACTTTGTCTTACGATTTTGGAATTTGTATCCCCACCCCCTCTCAGTGACAGGATTCTACCACTAAAAGATAATTATTTATAAAGCTTACAGCTTTATATATATATAATAAAGATCTGAAATTAGGGCAAACATTGATATTTTCGCACAAACCGGATGGTTGTACACGATGAGGCTCCCTGGATTCGAGAAGAAATGTGCGCAACGTGCAGTATCTCTGAGTCTGAATATTTCAGCAGGCCTGGTTACATAACTCCTGTAACCTTGAGGAGGTTGCAGCATCACTGGTTCACACGCACTCAAAGGGGGGAGCCATCGATCGCACTGTACTCCTCTGACTGCGCATCAGCGCTCCAGCCCTGAATGAAAACAGTCATATAAAGGGACTCAGTTTGAGTTTATTTGTCAAGCTCATTTTTGACAAAAAGAAACTTTAGTGTAATCAAAAACTGAACAGATTGCACACCCTAAGAACACTGATTTAGTGTGATTGCTTGAGGTGGAGTAAAAAATCAAATGAACAAGTGTTTCAAAATCTGCTTTACGCATCTCACAGATCTCGTGAGACTTTTTTAGTGGGATGTCAGAGTCTACATGACAACTTACAGTTGCCAAAAGGTTGGCCAGTAGATGTACTCCTGGTCTGCATCCATGAAACGTTTGCACAGATCAGTCATTTTCTGCAAAAACGCGGAGGTTTGAGAGACGAGCGCCTTCATGAAGGGATCAAACGTCGAGGTCACGCCAGCCCCAAAACTGTGAGGCATCAGAGGCTGCAGGATTAGTGGCAGCAGCAGCAGCAAGAGAGTCAGGCAGAAAACGATCCGCCTGACTCCTGGCATCCGTGAGCCCCCGGTGCGGTAGGAGCCACTCTCGTGGGGGACAGAAATCTTGTCGACTTCACTCAGTCTGAGGGAATCCCACTTTCTCACATCGAAATTTCGGACACAGGGGTCGATGTTGATATCTTTCCGGGAGGGCAGGGGCGTCTGTTTGAGGACCTCGAGCTTTTCTCGGAACTCCTGCATCTGCTGCAGGAAGCAGAGCGGCTTAGTGACGCTCTTGAAGGACTCCGCCAGGGCGAGCGCGCGGCTCTGCTCCTCCAGCGCCGCGCTGAGCCGGTCGATCTGCGGGTCGTACGCCTGCATCACCACCAGCTTCAGCGTTTCGAAATCGGACAGCATCTCGCTCTTTTTGCATTCCAGGGCGCCGATGAGTTTGTCGAAGTACTCCGCCACCTTTCCCGCGTCCGCGGTGACGGACTGGAGCGCCTTCTTCTTATTGGCTTGGAGGGATTGCAAGCAGGAGAGGATGTCTGCGCTCTGCCAGCTCTCCGCCCCGCGGAGCATCTCCTCAAACGCCCCCTTCTCCTGCTCATACGCATCCTCCAGGGAGCTGAATTTGTGCCCTCTATGATTACCCGATGTTGCGCAAATCCCGCAAATGAGCTTGGAATCGGTTGCGCAAAAGATGTTGAGAGGGTGGCCGCAATGCTGCTTGCAAACGGACGTTTTGGGCAGCACCTTTAACTTGCTGTACTTCTCAACTATTCCGCGGAGGGAGTAGTTGATCTGCAGGGAGTTTGCGCCGTTGTGAGGGGTCTCTTTGCGGCATGTGGGGCATTTGAGGGGATTTCTGAACACCACGCCGCGGCTCCCTTCCACCAGAGCCTCCAAGCACTTCTTGCAGAAGCTGTGAGAGCAGAGCAGCACCCGCGGGTCCTCGAACAGACTGCAGCAGATCGGGCATGTAAGCTCCTCTTCCAGCCCCTCCATGGCTCCCTGCAAACACATCCAAAACAGTGCGTCAAATTATGAAACAAGAACTTTGATCTCAATGAATTAGAGAGCTTGATACGCACCCTCATTCACATGGATGATATCCTCAAGCAAACAAATCACATGAAAACTCTACAAATTCGCCAAAGGATACAGATTTGGTGTCATGTTCCAGATGTGCTTCCATCCCGAAAGTGAAACTGAAGACCGTGCCCATGTAAAAAGACGGCGCGAGCGCTGCCAGCAGCTCCAATTACGCGTTCACCGCTGGACCACATCCTCGCTTTTAAAAAGACGTTCTTGTGCGTAAAAGTTGTTAGATATCAATAACTTGTAAACGCATAAACAGCAATCTTCTGCCTTTCTTGGACCACTCGCATGACGGAGGGGGTGAAGCTCACATCTCCAACCTCTCCTACACGAATCAAATGCGACAAGTTATCGACAGCAGGATTCGCGTGCGCGCTGGTCCTGTTGGCAAGGTACCGAAGGCAGGCTGTGACAGATTTAGCAAGCGCATAGTAACATGCAACTACTGGACCAGGAGATTCACTCACCAGCTGCTGAGGCGCTCAGCGCAACGCAATCATGGCGCTTGTTGCTGTGCAGACTTCGCCTTTTCCGGGTTTGCAGTTAACTCTTTCAGCCATTCCCAGAAAATTAGGCCACCCGTGTTTCCTCAAATCTACTCAAATCTAATATACAGTATAAGTAGTGAGAGTTATGATGCACACATCAATGCACAATTAGGATTTTTTTGAGGGCGTGTTTGAAAGAAACAGAATATTTACGGTTTTGTCAGCGCGCGTAATTTGCAGAGGATCCCTCACCGTGGGATGGGGGAGGGGCTGTTGCTATGCAAAACACTACAGCGTGAAAAACTGTCAACTGGCTTTTAGAGTCGCCTGACATCACATGTTCTAGTGCTGACTACTTCTTATAAGTGTTGTGTGTGTTTTTAAGTGAATTAGCTGACAATAAACAAGCGCGAGCCCTTATCATAAACTAAAGCCATGCATGTCCCTGTAAACTCCACCAAGGGACAGTATGTAAACAAACACACTATGTAGGAAAAAAAGATTTAAATAAAATGTTTTTGGACAAACTCTGACACATCTTGTGTGCGTAAAAGTTTGCTATTAATTAAATAAGTGGGTTATAATCCACTTTTTAGCTATTCGAGGTTATGTAACATCGACACCCCAATGTTTCTGTGACGTACAAAAACATTGACCTTGATTTTCTTCCCTTGTTTCCATGCCATCAGGAGCAACTGCCTCTCGTACCCGCTGTGATTGGATGCAGAAGCAGTGGCGGAGGCTTAGGTTGTTCCAGCTTCCGGCCGCGTGGTGTCGCTGTTGCCTCCCCTACGACAGCGATCATTGGTTGATCGGGAAGTGACGTGTTTCCTCCCGGAAGCTGAGCTCGGGTCCAGAATGGCTTCGATGTTTACTTGTTGTTTTGGATGCTGCGGAGAAGGAGGATCGGGGCATATTCCCCTCAAAGAGATGCCCACGGTCCAGTTGGACACTCATCACATGGGTAAGCGCGTCTCGCGATAGTTGATGTGCATTTTGTTGATGTACACAGTGCTACATGTTGGTTAGCTTAGCCGCGTCTGCTGTGAAAATAGCTAGCGGGTTGAGTTATGCTAGCTTTGAGGTTACATGCGTTTCTAAGGTTTAGGAACTAAATTAAAGTATTTATTTTTATGATCAAAGTTTACATAAGTGTCTAAATCAGAAGTGTGAGACCATAAAAATTTAAAGAGTCCTTCGGGTTAACAGGAACCATAGGAACCACCTTTAGCAAATAAGACATTAATTTACATTTATTTTATTGTTATTGTGATACATATAAATGAACTGTTGTTTTTTCCCTCCCCGCATAAATAAAGCCTAAACATAAAGAGGAAAAATACATTCCCCTAAATAATAATTAGTTTATAACTTTTGACAGGTTCGCTTGAGTTCCTTTCAAAATAAAAGACAAAATAGGGCAATTTCAATGCAGAGAATTATAACAGTTGGTTGTGTGATGTCGGCAGTGATTTAATAATAATAATAATAATAATAATAAATACAAACAATTTATTTTATTGTTTGTGGTAAATGTCACCCGAAACTTAAAAATCTAACTAACTCAAAATAAGTCAGAGCTAATTAAGTGACCCCCTGCCAGATTTTTGGACCTTGAATTCTGCCTTTTAATCATCATCTTTTGATCATTGACATAATCGTTGAGAGGAGTCTGGTGGTGTGATACGTTCTGTCCTTAAGCTTTTTGTGAATAAGTTGACTTATCTGACTTGGTTTTGCTTGATGTACTTTGTTGTCCCAAAAATATGTTACATTTTTCAAAATTAAAAGCATTTTTTTTTTAAACTGAGAGCTGCAATGGAGAGGTAAAAGAGGCACATGTGACTGCAGAGTTTCAGGTTGCAGACTGCTGCAATAAATAAATTCTTAATATCTTCTAAATTCTGTGTTTTTTTCCTCATGAAATCTCTTGTGTGGCATCAGTTATTTCAATTACTCTTGGACCAAAACATTTAGCTCAAGGAGAAGCTTCTGGCTTTGCTAATTTTATGTTTCCTTAAATTGTAACCTCTTATATAGTATTTTAAAGTTAATTGAAAACAAACTCAATTTGAAAAAGTACTACTCAGAGAACTATCAGAAAAAGACTTTTGTCAGCTAGAAAAAAACATTCAATAATAATTCTGTGGACACCATTCTCTGCCATTAGTACTTTAGTCAATCCCTTTGGTTTTTTGGGGATTGATCTCACAAACAGGAAATTACCTTATTACTATAGGGTCAGTAAAAACAGCAGTTTGATAATATGAAACTCTAAAATTATTAGCAACAATGATTATTGTCCTGTGTCTATGAGGTGTTATAGGAATAAAGACCTGTGAAAGCGTTCCTTCCTACAGGCTCTGGCTGAAGGAGCTCCTCAGTGCAGCCATGTTGTTATGCAGAGAAGGATGATGAAGAGGATTGTTCATGATGGATTCAAGTTTCTCTAACCCCCCCCCCCAGCAGCTGACTCCATAGAAGAGGATAGATGGAACAATGCCACCATGAAAAAAAAAACCTCTTAAAGAGTCCTTCAAACTCTGTAGGGCCTCCGTCTCCTCAGCTTCTTCTGTGATCTCTGGTTGCTTCTCTGGCAGCATTTTGTTGTTGCCAGGCGACAACAGCTGATCATGTAAACAATGCAGACCATTCAGACCCAGAAGTGGTGAAAAATAGTTCAATAATTAGTAGTGGACATGTCACTGTATTCATTATGTGTGTAAAAAAAAGTCATTTTCTGTCAAAAACAGATTAACAATAAAAGAATAACAAAAAACCAAACAAGTAAGCTAACACAGAGCTATGGTAACTGGCAGCCTGCCATGGCACTACTTTGAAAAAAATCCTAAAACTGCTAAAATAATTTTAAAAGTACAGCTTTAGTAGAGGAGATAAATATATTAGTTTATATTTTGATGAGTTTGGCCTGTCAGAAAACGGACTTCTAAATGTGTTTTGCAGGAACTGATGTCGTCATTGTAAAGAGCGGTAGAAGAATATGTGGCACAGGAGGCTGCCTCGCTAACGCTCCCTTACACCAAAACAAAAGTTATTTTGAGTTTAAAATCCAATCCACAGGTAAGGACTGTTTTTATGTGTGCTTTTCACTTTCTTTAAACCACCCAGCTGAATAACAAAAATATTTTAGAGGATTTTTGTGGAAATTCTCTAAATTACTGTAAAGTTGAATATTAATTTAAACTTTTTTGTGAAATTATTATGATTATGCTTGCTTAATATTATAAATAGGGTATGTTTTTAGCTTGTGGGACTCCACCCTTACTGTGCTTTAAATTTACTGGTAAAATTCTTTAGTTTTTGTATTTTTTATTTTTTTTTTCACTTTAAATGTTCTAAATAAGAGAAACTTAAGTTGTAGAATTGTCATATTTTGTTTGTTCAGGTGTGTGGGGAGTTGGTGTGGCCACTCAGAAAGTGAATCTTAACCAAGTGCCTTTGGGCAGAGACACAAACAGCCTGGTCCTGAGGCATGATGGGTCTGTCTATCACAATAATGAAGAGAAAAATCGCCTGCCTGCAAACAGCCTTCCCCAGGAAGGTGATGTCATCGTAAGTGTCACGCTTCCTGTTCAATCTTAATCTACCAACACCTAAAGCAGGGGTGTCCAAATCCAGGCCTCGAGGGCCGGTGTCCTACCCTTTTTCCAACCAACCTGCAATTGAAGGTTCTTATTGGCTAAACACACCTGATCCAGGTAATCAGGAACAGATGGGACAGAAGAACCAGCAGGAACCCCTGACCTAAAGTGTCTTAGCGTTTTTTGTTTGGTCTTTCAGGCAGAAAATCAAAAACATTTTTTAGTCATGTATTAATTTATGAACTGTTCACAGCTTAATCTGAAAAATTGTAACAAACTCTAAGGAAATTTGAGAAAATAAAAGGCAAATTTCTTAAACTATTCAATCCCAGTGTGTGAAAAGGAAGCCAAAGCAGGGCAGTCAGCAGACTAAAGAAAACCCAAAGTGTTTGCAGTTTCAATTCAAAAAAGTATAATGTTGATATAAAAATGTGGCTGTTTTAACGATGATAAGTAATTTTTGCCGGTATTCTGCTCTGTTACAGGTTCTTCAATAAGAATAAAATAAAGTCAAGTCAGCTAAAAAGCACAAACAGAATAACGATCACTGCATGTAACCAGCAGCAGGATTTTTATTTTTAAAGTCCTACTCTGATCATCTTTTGACCTATTTTCATCGCATTCCCAAAGGTCTTTTAATTATGATTATGCTGTTTTTAGCTAAAACTTAAAAACCTCTGTTGTTCAGGGCATAGTTTCTGCAGAGCGGCAGGAGTTCATTAGAAATTCACCTCTGAGTTGTTGGCGGGACAGTTGGCGTGGAGCAACCCCGCCCCCCCTTCCCCTCCCAGTTGCTCAGAGCTGGAAGCAGGGAGCTTGTGGCCCGCCCTGTGTGTTTTTTAGGGCACAAATACAATCTTTTTCAAACTACTTTCTTGAAATACTCAGAAATACAATTTTAAACTTAATTTTCTTTCTCTCTCTCTCTTTCACTCTGTCTCTCTCTCTCTCTCTCTATATATATATATTTATGTTATTTTATTTTCTTAAGTTATACTAAATTAAAATTATTTTTGAAATACTTGTGTTACATTTCAGCCCAAATATTTCTAGTGTAAATTGTTATATATGATTTAATTGTGATTGCAAATATTTCTGACAAACTCAGATTTCATGACATGGATCATTTCTATTTGTACTTACTTATGAATTATGCTGATACACAATTTCTAAAGCTTTCTGATCTTGAAGCATTTTTAGTATGAGACATACTTAATTCTCAACATCTATCTATACAAAGGAAACAATGGAAAGGAAGAACAGAATCAGTTTGCCTGCATACACATCCTGTTGACTTTAACTCGGGTGTTCGGTGCAATAATGTGTTCATTTGTGTTCCTCAGGGCATCACATACGACCACGTGGAGATGAATTTATATCTGAATGGAAAGCATATGCATTGTCCGGCCTCAGGGATCCGTGGCACAGTCTACCCTGTTGTTTATGGTGAGGTTTATTGTTGAAAGGATGCTTTTAATGAAGATAAAGCCTGAATTACCATCATATTTTTTCTAAACCTTCAGCTAAATTGTAATCTTTTTGTTATTTAATAAACAAATTTGTTCAGCAAAGAGGTAGATACATTTTTTTATAGAACTGTGACATCCAAATATGAAAAATAACCTGTTATATTTGTATCGTCTTCGTTCATTTATTATTGAATGCATATTTTTCCACTAGAGGGCAGTATATACTTTTCTTTTTTACTTGTCATTTCTCTTAAAAAATAAATAATTGTTTTTAATACCTTTTTACATCTTTCAAAAATGTGATATAAGGCATTTAGATTTTTTAAAAAATATAGACTTTTCTATTTGATTATGTCATTAGGACAAGCTGCTTATTTTATTTTATAACGTACAATATAGGTTCTTTAAAATGTTTTCTCTCTCTTTGCTATTTCAGTGATTTTTTTTAAGAGTTAAGGGAAAGTAACACCTTTCAATATTGGTAATATATATATATATATATATAGGAAAAGTATTACAATTTAAATTAAATCTTTTTATCAAAGGAAAATTCAAACCCCAGAACAAACTTCTTGTAATAATTGCTTCAGGTTTTGCTCTCTATGTCCATAACTCAAGTCTTTCATTCAGTACCACTAACACCAACTCAAGTGACATTTTTCAATAAATAAAATAAAAAAGATTTATTTAACTAGCTTTTAAAAAAATCCATTCTTATTTTAGTTTCGTAAAGTATAGTGTATATTTATTGAGTCTTGCGTTGCGTTCAAAGCATATTTCATTATAAACCCAACATTTATTCTATTTTTGTGAGAAAGAACAATAGATAAAAAAACAAAATGAAAGAAATTGTTTTGTAACAAATTAAGAAAGTTTCTTCTTGTTATGGCTTCAGAATCACCTGCAGAGTTGATCCAAAAGGAGTGTAATGATGTGTTTCATCCGTCTCTCATTCCAGTGGACGACAGCGCCATCTTAGACTGTCAGTTTAGCGACTTCTACCACACAGCTCCTCAAGGCTTTGAGAAGATCCTCTTTGAGCAGCAAATCTTCTGAAGGAGCGCCTCGGCCTCCACGCGTGTTCAAGCCCACCTCTGAATTTCACTGCGACCTCTGTGACACTAAAGTGACTTTCAACCAATCGATTCGTGTGACTCTAGTGCATCTCTTCATTTCTTTTTTTTTTCTCACCTCCGTGTCTGTTGTTAAAGCTGCTCTGGGTTTTTGTTGGTAAATCATTGAGGAAGTGATGGTTGCTATGGAGGCCTGTGCTGATAGAAACCTGTAAAACGATGGCCTTGTTTCAGGGGGAACCAAACTGTTCACCAAACTACTGTCAGCTGCTTTCATCCATCAGTGTGTGGATGCCAATCAAAATCTGTTTCTTCTCATCATTCAGCGTCACTTTCATGTTGTATCACCCCTTTATTAACATACTGTTATTTCCTTATTTATTTTGAGTCCATATCAAAGGAAAACACTCATTTTGATATGCTTTTGTTGTGTATTTATCTGGCTGTTTTAATACAAATACGGTCACCTGCATTTTTCTGCCTTGTTAGTATTTTAGTTCATAGGATGAAATGTAAGACTGACGCCAGCAAATCCATCCACCTTCTGAAAGTGCAGAGATAGCATTTACAAAGTCAAATACTCCTTAAACATGTATAAAAACTACCTGTTAATCCACAGTTCTGGCAGTTAATCATTTCTTTCTTCATCTGTCAGCATTTTATCACACTGTCCGATTGGAAGTATATATATTACTGTCAGCCTGTCGTGTTTTGTTGACTGTATATCTGCTTCTGAAGGGTGAAAATATTTAAACTGCTTCTCTTTTTTGTTTGCACTACTGATGATCCTGTTTAAATCCAGTTCTTGTTGAATTATTAATAAATACTTGTATGAAGGCATTGTTTCTGAATCATTTGACCAAAAAAAAACAAAACAAAATTTCACACCTGAGAGTTTTGTGCTTTAAAGACCCAGTCCGATAAACTTTTATTTTTTACATTTTATCTGATGATGGAGGACAAATGTGAAAATATTTAAGCTTAAAATAGCATTTTGGAGTATTTATTTATTCAAATTGTTGTGAATTAAAAGCAGATGGAAAAAATACTGTTAGAAAATAGTTTTTGTGACGCCAATTTTAAATAATGACACATTTGTTTAACAATTTATATTAATATATTTATTTTAAGGAACGGTGCACAAAAACTGACAAGTTGACAGTGATTTAGGTAAAAATTTATTTATTTTATGGGAGGAAAATGAAAAGTATAAAAGTCAAGATTCAATATACTTTATTAATCCCACGGGGGAGAATTCATTCAAATGTTAATATTATTAAGATTGCAGACCAAATGGTTGATCCTCACACATTTCCACCTCACCAAATCTGGTCCTCTTTTGGTTTTAGTTCTTTTAAAGTCAATTAACAAAAATGTTGGCTAATAATAATAATAATAATTGCTTGGATTTTTCTATGGTTGTGCTAACAATGTAAATCCATTTTTCATTCATACTTAGTAATGATCAAAGATCAAAAGATGATCGTAGTGGTTTTGTTTTATTGGAAATCATCTTTTGATCTATTGTAAAAGCGTTACAAATTGCTCTTTTAGTTATGATTATGCTGTTTTTTGCTAAAAACCAAACAAGCCTGTGCCGCTTTCTCTAACATAGTTTCTGCAGAGCGGCAGGAGTTTGACAGAAATTCGTCTTTGAGATGTGGGCGTGACTAATGGAGTGGAGTAAGCCTACCCATACTTCCCGTCATCCAACTTCTTGCTTACACTTCCTCACAGATCCAACTTTATATTACCAGTGCAACAAAAACCGGGAGCAATATTGGAGCTATCCAGGAGTACAGTTAAGGAAAATGAAGACGTTCATGGATCTAGCTATTTATAAGTGGATGCATCAGAATGGAGCATTAACAAAAAAAAAAGAAGTAAGAAATTTTAAGCTTAATTTTATTAATCAGAAAATGCTTCAAGAACATGTTAAAAACACTATTTTCATTTTAGTGTGCGTGTAACAATGTAAGCTCCCAGCATGACAAAAAACTGTTTCTTTTTCTCTTTTTTTTCATGGGTGACTGTCTCCGTGATGCATCTTGGGAGCCTTGGAAACCAGGGATAGCCCATCAGGTTAGGGAGGGGTGAGGGATAGGATGGTATGCTCTGGCTCCTCCCACCCCTCCGCGAGCTGCCGCGATCACTCCTCCCCTCCTCCTCTGTGGGGCCAACGGCAGCAGCAGCAATCACAAGAGGTGCCGTGCCTAGTCTTTGACGGAGGAGATCCACAAAACGGGAGTATTTACTGAAGCCCGCACAGCCATGGCAGAGAACGCCGGCTTGGAGAACCACCGCATCAAAAGCTTCAAAAACAAAGGGCGTGATGTCGAGGTGAGCTCAGACGAACCCGTGATTTGAAATATCACGAAGGGAATCATTTTCAGGTATAACTGGGCCTCGTTTGGTACCCTGGCCCCTACTGGAACCGTTCCTACAAGTCAGCTAGCAAGCTACTGTAAGCCATCAGGAAGAGTTCGCAATGAAATCTGTCAATCTGTTCGATTGCGTGTATTAACATTTTGCATTCTAATGATTGTGATTTAGTCAACACAGTGTGTATTTTTGTGTAAGTTCACGAGCTGCTGTGAAAAGTAGCACCTCACACTCAGTGATTAACGGTAGGCGACGAAGCTGTCACTGCCGGCTAACTAACTAGCTAGCTAGCTAGCTTGCTAGCTGATGGACACCGGTCGCAGGCGGGGCTGGGCCTGCCCGGCTTCATCATCGTTACATCTACCGTATGCTGGTGAACCACCACTAATCTGCGTCATTGTTACCGGCGGCAAACACGGTCATCATACCTTGTGTAACAGTTGTAAATGCTGAAATCAGTTTCCGGTCTAGGTCACATTTTACCTCCCTCTTAGCGTTAGCAAGCTAACGTCAAGCTAGCATTCATTTTCAGGTGTTTCAGGCAAACCAAATCAACAATTCATTAATTAAATAATATTTTTGATAGCTTTTATTTTCAAATTGTGCTAAGAAAAATAAATTCTAAATGTAATACTGAGTCAAGTATTTTTCAAGCTAGCTAACAGTTGAGTTAATACATTTTCACACAAGTATTTCATTCTGTCGCTTTTTGTAGTTGACAGTCGGTGGTTTTTGGGCCTCATGAGTTCCTGTACTTTATATTCAAGCTTGTTGCTGCATCATTATCATAACAAGTGAAATTACCAGGAGAAATACTTCAAAATTAATGTTTGCATCACACCAATTCATCTGGGTAGACTACTATTGGGTTAGACAAGAAAACATAGAATAATAATGCATCAAAAGGGAAAATTTAAACACTTTTTCTTTCTTCAAGGAGTTTATTTAAACAATCCAGGCCAAAGGTTTTATTAACAATTACACACTTGTGCTGGGTTATTGTGATCTGTGTCTAATCCTGAGGTAATCCCCAAACAAAAGTGTGTCTGATGAAAAAAGGGCCCTTCCAAATCCACCTGTGTTTGTAGTTCCTGCATCACTGCCAGAGTACCCAGATTGAACACACCAACACAGGTTGTTGTTTTGAAACTTGGGTCCGGCTGACGAGCACATGGCTACCATGACACACACAGACTGTGCCAGCTGCATTCCTGATGCTATTTCAGGCATCTTGGATGTCTGACCCGGGCCTCTTAGAGCCCCAGCATGAACCAGGGTTTTTGGTGGGTGGGTGACCCGTACTGCAGCATCGAGAGACATGTCCACTCAAGCTTGTTTGTTTTTAAGTCAGCCCTGCTGAACTGTTTTTTTATTCTTGACATTAATAGAAGTACAGAAAAGCTGAGACGTATTGTGATCACGTAGAACTAGATTTGTTTTTATGTGAAACCAAACAAAGTCCTTTATTCTTATGTTGTGTAGAATCTTTTTATTTGTCACCACAGAAAATTGTCATTTATATCATTTTATCCATTTTATCCCAGTATGAAATATATTCCCAATCATTTTTGATTTTCTTGAACAGCATTAAAATTCCAGTTATTCTGATTTCTTTTTTCTTTTGTTTTCTTGGTTTCATTTACTTTAAAGGAGTGGTCAGTTCAGGTCAATATGTGTATTTTTGTTGGGAGGCCCTCTCTTCTCCACTGCCTTCTCAGTTATAACAGTTCCAAATTACATAAGTGGCTATTTAAAAAGGCAACATGAACCTTTTTAGCCGTCACAAGATCTTAGGACATCTCTGTGTTTTGGATAAACAGTAAACCCATCAGCCGCACAAACATTTCATTATAAAGCTGAAAGCAGTTTGATCGTTTGGACTATTTGTTGTTTAGTTTACCTGTGTGATTCCCTGTTAGATGGTGTCAGTAGGATTTTGTGGCATCACCTTTGTTTTGCTGAAAATACTACCTGTGGGCCTCTGTCTGCATCCTATGACTGTGGGTTTAAACCTTTTTCAGGCCGCGGATTGGTTTAATCTCAGACAATATTTTCACTTTAATTCCTAACTGGCTCTTTTCTGCGAAGAGAAGCTTTTCAAATATATAAATATTTTTTTCCTTAACTTTGCTAGTTTGGAGGTTTCAATCTAGCCTCAAGAAATAAGAAGGGATTTATCTCTGAGATGTGACATGAGCGACTTGACGTGGTGGGGAGAAAATAAAACTTCCTTTCAGAATCAGATTATAAGTAAAACAGAAAAAGTAGAGGTCCTGTTTTTTTCTCTCTGACCCGGTACCAACTGTCCCACAGACCAGTACTAAACCTAAACTGCACAGGTGAATTTAAGTAATATTTGGTGTGAGGTGGCATGTATATTCCCATTGCTACTTTTCACTCTTAAACTGTTGATTTCCTCAAAATGTAACAAGAATTTGTTTGGCTGTAAACAAGCATGCAAACACTGAGGTGGCAAATTGAATCAAGGCCAGGGCTGCCAATCATTTGTTCTGTTAAAATAACAGCTTTAAAAAAAATCTGCCTGTTCTGCTGAACAGACTTTTGAGTAACTTTGCATTATTTTCTTTTTAAGAATTTTTGCAAAGTTTTCTGTTTTCCACTATTGGCCATGTTTTGTAGCTTTTCTTTTCTATTAAAAAAGTACGTTTATCGTGACATATTTGTAAAAATAATATAACTTTCAAGTACTTATAGTGACGTATGGGAATGAGGTTGAGCGTTGACCTTACGCAACACTAGTTGTTAGTAAGATGTGAGTACTGGCTGCTTACTGGGCGTGCACAAATGCTGCATGCACAGCCAGTAGGATGTCCACACACAAACTACTCTCTGATTGTCTAATATCCTCATTTCTAACACTGAGGCTGCCCTTAAGTAGCATGCACTCAACCCTTGATTAGCACTAACTTGCACAGTAGGATGTGCCTGCGTCTCACCTACTTCACCCTTACTTAGCCCAACAACCTGACCCAACGTCATGCCCATAGAAAAAAATACACACAAACTTTTTGGCCCATCGATCTCACCGAACGGTCTACAAACTTTAAATTTCCCCACACAGCTTAGCCCATTTTTGTCCCGCAGATAGCCCATATCCACCCGTAAGGGCAAATGTGACTACAGAATCATGTGTGCTGAATCTGCTTTTACATGGAAAGCAAAATCTTGAAAACAGTCTTCTGCTCATAAGAGAAGAATGTCCTGGACCTTTTGGGACGCCACATTTTTTTTTGGTTTCTATTGCAAAGACTGGAGATCGTCGACCACCATCGTTGCATCCAAAACCAGACCAACCCCGCTCTGCTTCTTTTGAAGCTTGTTCTTTGGAGAGTTTGGACACAAACATTGATGTCATTCTTCCTTTTAGTCTTGATATGATAGATTTAGTTAGGAAATATCTTCTATTAGGATGTTGCCTCTCTTGGATTTTAAGGATATAAATATATTGAAGTCAAAATCAATTGTAATTCACTAACCATTGAGTATGTTTAGTTAATGCAGGCTTCGGAAATTCAATATACATCCCCAAATCATTGTTTATTCAATTCTCATTTCAGGTTATTCCAGCTTTTTCTGTCTCAATGACACAATTATGAAACTTAAATGTATTAAAACCGTTTTTCTGTTCCTTTCAGACTATGAGAAGACATCGAAATGAGGTGACAGTGGAGTTAAGAAAGGTAAGGAGCATGTCCTTTTCTCAAGGGATGAAGGAAGACTTGTATTACATGTTGGTAAATTACTGTTGTCATGAAATACCAGAATCTCATGCAATGTTTGTCTTTCCTGGTTATAGAAAACTTAAATATTGAGAGAAAAAAAAGTTAATTTTTCAATTTTCTGTTATTTAAATAATTATTTAAACAATCAACAGAATAAAAATGTAGGATTTGCAGACTTTAATATTAAGCGTAAGTGCATTCAAATTTCTAAATAAAATCTACATGTATGTATTGAATAAAAGTGATTACTTGAAATTGCTGCTGTGGGTTTAAACTGCAGGATTTTCCATCAAGGTTGAATTTCCTTTGATGTGATCAGAAATGAGCAGAATACTCAAATGTTACCATGTTGTTTATGCATGATAATGACGCTGACATTTTTATTTTTGGTGTTATTTTA
>NC_050532.1:3688675-3711282 GCF_002922805.2 Oryzias melastigma | reverse complement strand
AAAATGTTTATTTCTGTTGAACAGCACCAGAACTTCATGGGATTCTTGTGTTGTCAATAGAAGCCTGAGCAGTGAAAACAACTGTCAGTCTGTTGCTTTACAGTCACATGTTTCAGATGCATATTTGTGGGTATTTACTGATCTCACTCAGATCATTTACTGGTTTGAATGCTGTTTTTTAAAGGATCCTCTGAGAGCTGTGCGTTTATGGTCGGTTCTCCTTGGTTTGATAAATCCGTAGGAAAACTACAGGTGTTTGAACTTTAGCTCAGTCTGAGGCTAAACTTACCAAACTTACCATGACGATCCCTCTCCATTTTGGTTTTGTGTCTGCATGCATGTGGTGTAAAGTCTAGACTCTTATCAGATGAAGGTAAGAGGTCAAGTAGAATTCCTTCAAAAGAATCCTCTGCTTTTAGGAGAACATGCACGCCCTGTACAAGAGAAAACTAACTCTTAGTTCTTAAATAGTGAGGTTTTGTAAGACGGAATGAAAAATTTCCAAGTCAGATTGCTCTGCTGTTGAACAGAATGAAGGGAAATGGTTTGGTCAGACGGACGCACAGGCAGAAAGCAGTGAAAGTACTACAGATGCTGTGGGACATTTATCTGGATCAGTGCAGCAAGAAGCTCCGCACTGCCTGATTACTCATCAATGACGCACATCAGCATGATGCACTGGAATGTAGGGCAAGGGAATCTCCTCCTACCGCTGACTCACAGACCTCAAAGCTCCATGAATGAGCATGTGCTCCTCAGGGAGGGGCTGTATGATGAGGGATTACACACTTCAGGTTCAGTAACCCTCAAAAATCAGTTCGATTTTAGATTTCTAATGACATTCTGAAAACATTTAAAGATTTAATGGGATTTTGAGTCTGTTAACTCTATCTTTTTTTTTGGGTCAGAACAAACGGGACGAACATCTACTGAAGAAGAGAAACGTCCCTCAGGAGGAGAGTCTAGAAGACTCTGACGTGGACTCCGATTTCAAAGGAGTAAGTGTGTCTGTCGGGGGGTTAGACACAGGACTTCAAGGTTGTCTGTCCAAAAATTTCAAAACAAAGAGGCTACATTTTCCATTTTATTCCAAAAAATATAGTCCAAAATTTTATTTAACCAAGGTCTTTTCAAAAATCCAAAATAACAAAACCTTGAGTGTATTATAGAAAGAAAAATCAATTGAAAGTGTATGACACATGAGCCTGGATAAGTCTAATGTCATGTTTCCTTTTTTTGTTACAAAAAGCAAATTAAAAATACACCATAAGAGTATATGTTAACTTTGATAGAATTGTATAAAACACATAAATAATGTGTTTTTGTAAGAAAGATGTGACAGTAAAAGAAAGTTTGCTGTTGAAAGGAGACCTTAACTGACATGACTTTGTTTTAAAGGGAACCTCTGTGAAGTTCCTTCAGTCACACCCTAACTCTGCTCAATGTGTGAAAGTCCCACTCCAACCATCTTTTGAGTCATTTTCAAAGCTTTCACAGTGTTTTTTTTATCACGGTCAAATTAAGTTTTAGTAACAGAAAAAGTCTACCTCATATGGGGTAGTAATATACAACTCTGATTTTTTAAGAGACCTTCGCATGCAATGAGTTCTGAGATGTTGCAGATTTGTAACATCTTGAAACTTTTTGTTGCTAATGCTAAGTCCTGCTGTGGTACTACTGATTAAAAAAGGCTCATACAAGATGAATGTGAAGTAATTGGGTAGTTAAAATTTATCTCCAACACCTGTCCCAAGAGGGTTAACTATGATGATTCGTCTTCAGCCCAAATCACAAAAGAAATCTGTCATTTTCCAGAATATAGTTTCTGCAAAGTGGCAATTGTTCATAAGAAATTCACCTCTGAGATGTGGGCGGAACCTTCGGCGCAGAGCAACCCCGCTCCCACTTCCTGCCACCCATTTGTTTACCGGCTTTTCCACTAACTAATAGCCCCCCACACCCCCAACCTAACATTATCGGTGCAACAAAAATAATAAGAACTTTGTCTATAAGTAGATGGATCAGAATGGAGCACAAATATTTATTTTTCAAACAGTATTAGCTCCCGACTCACAAATTGAATATTTGAAATATTCAGGAATGCAATTTTAACCTTAATTTTCTTTATATATGTCCTCCATCATCAGCTACAAGAACATGTTAAAAACATTTCGTCTGAGTTAGTCTTTTAAAATAAAAAACTTAAAGAGATGTAGTTTGTTTCCCAAAATAATTTAAATCCTTAAAAGTTTACAGCAACCTAAGTAATAGCTGTATTGTAAAAAGTTTTTCATGTAATTTAGGCACAAATACATATAAAAAACTCAGTTGTTAATGTGTTGCAACTCAACAAATATAATAAAATATAGTAAAATTGAATGTGTGAAAGTTTCTCTCACTGTGCCAGAATTATCATATTATCAGATTAGATTTAATCAATCAAATTAGCTTCTAAATAATGTAAATCATATTTTAATTTGACCTAATGCAATATGTTTTTAAAATCTAAATAGTATTCTGTGTATTTAACTGAAAGTTTATACTTTAACTACTTTTTTTTCATAGTACTTTTATACTTTTTACTTTTTTTTTTAAGTCTCCCTGTAATTATGATTCATTAAAAGTTTCAAATAAGATGTTTTAGGTGTTATGTTCTGATGATATTAGTTTAAGCATAAATGCCTGCAAGTATAAAAATTTATATCCTAAGCATATAAATGAAAATGAAAAAAAAAACATTTGATACATTTAACTGATATTATTCTACAAAATACCTAAATGTTTTATGGCATGCTGTGTTTATTATTTAAAGCTGATCAATTATTAATTGCTTTATTTTTTGTGTTTTTCAGCAAAATGTAACGCTTGACGACATTTTACAGGTAAAACATTATATAAACTTATTGAATTGCCTTTTTTTTTAAAAACATAAATGATCAACTTGATCCTCAAATATTTTCAACAACTTTTTTCTTTAGAATGCTACAAGTGACAATGCAGCGATACAGCTCAGTGCTGTTCAGGCAGCAAGGTAACACATAAACACACACCAGCCCGTCTTTGTGTAGTTAAAGTTTGACTAAATCAAACAACCGGCTGAATTTTTCTTCCGTCTCGGCCTGTGTGTTTTAGGAAACTGCTCTCCAGTGACAGAAACCCTCCTATCGATGACTTGATAAAGTCTGGGATTCTTCCTATTTTAGTCAAATGCCTGGAAAGGGATGACAAGTAAGTCTGCACATAGAACCGACTTCAGGTGAAGTTTTTTTCCTTTACTGCTGCAGAGGCTTTGTGTGCGTTTGTCGGTTTGTTCTGTGAGTCCACATGTGAGCGTGTGTGGTGGCATGCAGAGCAGCTGGCTGCTTCTCTCAGCTTCAGCCAATCCAAATATATCGGCATTCCTCTCTCCTACATCTCACTGAATTCCCAGGACCTCGGGTTCACCGAGGGGCACAGAGGGAAGAAACTGATGTGGTTTTATTTACTATGGTGTCCTTTAATAGTTAATGTTTTGGTTGGAAGGAGCAAGTTCTTGTTTGAACATCTAGAATTTACACCAAAAAAACTGTAAAATCTGATCTGTAAAGACACAGGAAGTAGGAGAGGAAACAAGAAAGAATTTCAAATGAAACTTTTTAATGTCAAAAAGGAATGGAATTTTTTTATTTTTTTTTAGCAGAGATGAAAAGTAAATAGTTTAGCTTTTTAAAAAAAGAAAATTGTTTTACATCCAGGCAAAAACTGTTTTAACAATTCAGAATTTTGTTTTAGAGTTTGATTTTAAAGGGAAATTGATCATAAATTTTCATATTTTAAGTATGACTTCCCTCACAAACCTCACTGTGAGCTTGAACAGCGTCAACTTTAATGTCCAAACAAACTCGTCTCAGCAGATTTAGCTTTTAGACCGGAGTTCTTCATGTCAGACAGACTGCTGTCAGGCTCGAAGGCAAAAAAACACCTCCAGTTCTGAGCTATTGAGAATATAAAACTCTCTGTACCAACTACAAATGTTTCAGCAGCCATCTGAACAGATGTCACTGTGAGATGCCAAGGAGACAAAAAATAAATATGTTCACCTACAGTGAGAAAGAAGCTAAAGTTGTGAAGACTTTCAAGTAAAACCTTCTGACATTTTTACAAATTTAACCCGACTCTGTAAATTGTTTTCTTCTTTTGTGGAATGTATACACTCAACGTTAATAACAGGGCTGTCAAATGATTGCGTTAATCACAATTAATTAATTACAGACATTTTAGCACATTATTTATATAAAAAAAAATGTATCTCGTATTTGTGTCAGATGATTACTTCTGTGTTATGCACAGCTGGAGGAGCATTTTCTCCTGCTCATACCATGGTCCTTTAAGAAAAATATAAATATTAAATAAATTAATTGCATGAAAGCACTAGATAATACCAATATAAATGTGTTTGGTTAGTTTTGTTTTACTCTCAAAACTGTTAGATAAACATTTTTTTTTAAATCAAGCAAATCGGGCTTGAAAACTTAAAAAAAACCCACCTAATTAAGATATTTAAAATATGTTTGAATCAACAAGAAATCGATGGATAGATAAAACTTTGTCATTGTACATTTTAAATAGTGCATAATATTTACGACTAAATAAAAAATACTTGAATAGACAGAAGATGCAGGTGATGGTTAACTGTACTACAATCAGACTATTATCTTTGTCACATTGTAGATGTGAACGGCATCAATGTGATGTTTTTCTGTAAATCCTTTTTGTAGAAGAAAGAATATATATAATATATGAAAAATTCAAAATCTACATAAAAATTGTTTGAAAATCAAATTAGAAGACCAAATGCTCCACCTGTTTTCAACATGATGGCTGGAGCTGTGTGTCATTTATAGTTTTTCATATTTGTGTTTGTTGCTATGGAAACCAGCGGCTTCATATCTCGCTCTGATGCGTTTCTTTTTGTCTCGCTGCTCAGCCCCTCTCTACAGTTCGAGGCAGCTTGGGCTCTGACCAACATCGCCTCTGGGACGTCAGCGCAGACTCAGGCTGTGGTTAAATCCAGTAAGTCGACCCCACGCTCTGTCTTCCAAATGCTTCGCCGTCTGTCTGGGTCAGCACCAGTCTGCACCGACGAGTTCAGCAAATCAGTTTGCTGTCTCATTTTCTGCTCGACCATTAACGATTAAATCTACCCTTATCAAAAAGTAATACACTTTAAGTTTGTTCTATTAGGTATACTAGAGTACAAGTGCAAGTATAGCAGATATTGATGGCGTAAAAAAGGTAAACTTCAAGTATACCGCCTCACTTTTAGCATAAACTAAGTATAACTGTAGTACATTTACATAAAGTAGTTTTTGTTAACGTAACTGGACAGTCTGACACAAATATATTATCATTTTATTTTCGTCTTAGTTTAGACACATTTATTGTTGTATTAAATATTGGCGTTTTCATTTTTACCCTTGATTTGTTATTTTAAAAATTAGTCATTTATCGACATACATTTTTATTCAACTGAAACCTAGATATTTTTTGCAGTAACTTTATTTTCCTTTCTAAGAATGTTTTAAAATGAGTTGTTTTGAATGACCCAGAATCCATAGATGTTGGTATAAAAATACTTTATTGTTCCCACAGCTGTATCAGGGTAGTATCAGCTGTCTTCCTTTTGTTTTTGGAGTTAAAGCTGGAATGTTTTAAATGGAACCTCCCTTCATTAAGGGGGAAACATGAATATAAATAGACAGTCTTCACTGAGATATGCTGCTGGTTTACATCCACCAGCAGCATATCTCACTTATCTTTATAAGATGGAGATTATAGATCAAATGTCTGGCTGGGATAATCAGACTCAAAAGTTTACTGATTTGAAGAGATAACGGTGTTCCCTATCTGTGTTGTAGATCACTTTCTGGTGCAACTTTGCTGTTTTTTTATTTTTATTTATTTTTTTATAATGTGGCACACTGTGTTTTGCCCTTCTCAATTTCCTCTGTGCTGTGTCTCTTGTACTGATGTCACTCCAGAGTATAAGTCGTGAACTCAAAGAAAAGAAAACATAATAAAGAAGAAAAAAAAATTCTATATAAGTTGCAGAATTTTAACAAAATACGGGTCAAAGAATGGACGTTTATTCTGGAGAGGAAAATCATAATAACAAAATATCTAACAATCATATATACATGCTTCACTACCGTAACGTTGATGCTTCTTTAGCTTGATGAAACATAGGAGGAATTTAGTAGTGCAACATATGAATAATTATTCAAATAATCATAGCATAAAGAACATGCTAACAAGTCAACTCGAGTGTTTTCATCACTTTAAATAACTAAATTAACTGAATTCTTCATCCTCTGTGAGGATGACAATAAAACCCCAGGATAAAGGATATTGTAATCATCCATCTTTTTCCAACGCTCTTTGGAACAAAATATGAGAAACAAATCAATGTCGTCTGAGACCGGGGGAGACACATTCTGACTAAGTGACTAATCAACTTATTCTGGTAGCCCTATTAATGTTTGTTAAAATAATAAAAAAAACAACAACAAAAAATCATAGGAGTTTTACCCCAGCCAGACTATGCAAAGCAAATATGCAATTTATACACCGAAAAATACATTACATAAATGTTAGATTGTGATCTGATTGTTTAATTCTATAATCCTGGATTTATTTTCTAAAATGGTTTGAACTTTGAGAGTTTAAACAAGAGAAAATATGGTGAAAACATTCATGTCTGTCTGAGAAAAGTCTATAAAGTGTGGAGTTTTAAAACGTTAGCTTTACCATAACATGTCAGTTAAATCTCGTCATATTAGCTTTTTGATTGTTGACCCAGATGCAGTGCCGCTGTTCCTGCGACTTCTACACTCCCCTCACCAGAACGTATGTGAACAGGCGGTATGGGCTCTAGGAAACATCATAGGTAAGTGCTGCGCTGCAGTGAGGGTGTGTACATACATATGACATTGTCCAGCGCGATGTTGACATGCCACCTGTCGTACGGTCAGGCGATGGGCCACAGTGCAGGGATTATGTCATCTCCTTGGGTGTGGTGAAGCCGCTGCTCTCTTTCATCAGTCCATCAATCCCCATTACTTTCCTCCGTAATGTTACCTGGGTTATTGTTAACCTGTGTCGCAACAAGGATCCTCCCCCACCAATGGAGACTGTGCAAGAGGTGGGTGTGTCTGGACCTGATTTACATGCTTTTGTGCTTCAAATCAGCCTCATCACCTTAAAAAGTCTTTTACTTTGAAGGACTGTTAATTTATCTGTGGAAATTTCTACTCAAGATCTTTCTTTTTTGTTTTTCCGTCAGATTTTGCCAGCACTCTGTATGCTAATATATCACACCGACTTGAATGTGAGTATCAAATGAGCATCTCTGATAACTTCAATCGTTCGTTTTTGTAACACAAACTTGATGTTTTAGATACTAGTAGACACAGTGTGGGCTCTGTCTTATCTGACGGATGGAGGCAACGAACAGATCCAGATGGTCATCGATTCTGGAGTTGTTCCGTTTCTGGTGCCTCTCCTCAGCCATCAGGAGGTCAAAGTTCAGGTGAGGCTGTTTGTCAAAGGTATTGATCCCCCTTTCCTTTCTTGAGTACATTAAAGTAGTCCCGCCTAACTTTTAGGGTAAAGTTTATCTTAATCCTCAGCTGCTTTACACTTTTTGTACGTTAGATTTCATGCAGGAACCATTAAAGTGTGATCTAGATTTTCTTTTCAACCATAAATGTCAAAGTGGAGGCTAAAAATTTAAACCCCAGCATCACTTTCATTCGACTATTTAGGTGTGACAGATAAATACAAGAAAAAAAAAGATAATAAACGTGAACTTTATCAGTATCATCCTTGTAACATTATTATGATGACGTGTGAGAACAACTGTCACAATAAATCTATATTTGGAGTAAAGACTCCAAATTCAGAATTCTTTTATTTTGAAGTCTTCTGGCTCTTTTGTGACAAAAGAAGCGTTCCAAATCAATTTATTTTTTGTTAATCATGCTTGGACAATTAATTATGTAGGACAGTTCATGATTTATGGACAGAATTTCTAGGCGCAGCCATGGTCCGGAGGGGGTCTGGTTTGGGGACCACAGGATTTCCTCTCTGCTCTTTGCAGATGATGTTGTTCTGTTGGCTCCATCGAGCCAGGACCTCCAGCATGTATTGGAGCGGTATGCAGCCGAGTGTGATGCGGCTGGGATGAGGGTCAGCACCGTCTGAGGTCATGGTTCTCGATCGGAGAAAGGTAGTTGTGGAGTGCTCCTGCCTCAGGTGGAGGAGTTTAAATATCTCGGGGTCTTGTTCACGAGTGAGGGAAGATCGGAGCGTGAGATCAACAGGCGGATTGGAGCGGCGTCCGCCATTTTGCAGTCGCTGCAACAATCCTTTGTGGTGAAAAGAGAGCTGAGCCTGAAAGCAAAGCTCTCAATTTACCGGTCGATCTTCGTTCCAGTATTCACCTATGGTCATGAGCTCTGGGTCGTGACCAAAAGAACGAGATCCCGACAACAAGCGGCTGAAATGAGTTTTCTCCACAGGGTGCCTGGACGCTCCCTTAGAGATAGGGTGAGAAGCTCGGTCACCCAGAGAGAGCTCGGAGTAGAGCCGCTTCTCCTCCACATTGAGAGGAGCCAGTTGAGGTGGTTCGGGCATCTGATCCGGATGCCTCCTGGACGCCTCCCTGGAGAGGTTTTGCGGGCATGTCCCACTGGGCGGAGGCCTCAGGGAAGACCCACTGGAGAGACTTATGTTTCTCGGCTGGCCTGGGAACGCCTCGAGGTCCCCCCAGAGGAGCTGTAGGAAGTGACCGGAGGGAAGTCTGGGCATCTTTGCTTAGACTGCTGCCCCCGCAACCCGGTCCGGGGGAGCGGAAGAAGATGGATGGATGGATGGATGGATGGATAATTATGTTAGCTTGCAGGTTTCAATTTTAAGCCGTTTTAAGAAAGTAGTGGATTGATTTTTGACTTGTGACCGACCAACTTGAAATGCATTAAGAATGAGTCGAATGTGATGGGAAGAATCCTGTAGTTTTTCAAAATAAAACTTCCTTCAGATTCAGACTATAAATAAAACAATAAAAAGGTTGTTTGTGGGTTTTTTCCTCTGAACTATTGGGAAGTACTGGTCTAAAGGAGTAGTCCGTGGCCCGTACCGGTCTGTGGGTCATCTGGTACCAGGCCGCACACAAAAAAAAAAGGAATAAATGCGCTAACTTGGAATATTTCCATTTTGTTTATATTCTGATATTGAAGGAAGTTTTAATTTGAAAGAATTCCTGTTTCTGTTCATAACATCCGTCTGGGTCATGTTACCTAAAGCAGCTTACTATTGCTAAGCTAGTGGCTCAATGCTAAACATAAAAAACAACCAAATATGTAAAGTTTCTTCGAGGAGAAAAGAGCCAGTGAGAAAACTGAAGAAGAACTTCAAAGAATAAAGCTGCTGTTTACAGACAAACCCAGGAGTCTTCCTCCACATACAGAATTATGGAGACTCTTGTTCTCATGAAGCAGAAGTTGCTCTGTCTAATACGCAGTGACAGACTCGACTGATTGACACGCGCAGATTATGTTTCAAACACAGTGTATTTATGTTTATATTATATCTAGAAAATACCAGTTTTATGACATTTACGTCATTTTTTTTCTTTATTTATCCATCACACCTTAAAAGAGTCTAGTTCTTAGCCTCCACTTTGATGTTAAAGGGAAAATCTTAATCACCAAGTAAAGTTGCTGATTTGTGGAAACTTGTAAAAGGGAATTTTCCTACAGCAAAGCTGAATTATTTAGATGTCTGTTCAGAAACTTAAGCACAAAAAAAATGTAATTTTGTGTTGTGTTTAATGAATGAGGATTTATGTAAAGTCAAAATTTGATCAATCTTTTTGCCCTGAAGGATAATCTGGATTGAGTGTTAAAAAGACATTCTTTGGGGAAAAAATCATATAAAGTTTCTTTTATAGAATATTTTCTAATCAGAAAGGATTTCTACAAATCAACAACTTTGTTTCATTGAATCTTCATCATCTGCATTAAAAATATCAACTAATATTTTTATAATTTTATAAGCAACATTTCTTGTAGTGGCATTTTATTTAGAAAATTGCGGTCAATCGGTCAGTGGCCTAAAAATGTTTGGAGCCACTGGTCTAAAGTTTTTCTGCTCTCTCCGGGCCCGCAGACGGCAGCTCTGAGGGCAGTCGGGAACATTGTGACGGGCACAGACGAACAGACGCAGGTCGTTCTCAACTGTGACGTCCTCCTACATTTCCCCAACCTGCTCACACACCCCAAAGAAAAGATCAACAAGGTAACGACTACATTTAAGGAACAGAATTTCACTGCCAAGAATGAACAAATTATGAAATGTTTTAGTCTTTTTCCTGTATGTGACTTGTTTTTCTGTGTAGCTGGCACTAAATCCAATTATAATTTTGATCCTGAAGAACCTTTCTGTCTACATGATGGTCTCTGATGGGGTCTGTTTGCAGGAAGCAGTCTGGTTTTTGTCCAACATCACAGCTGGGAACCAGCAGCAGGTCCAAGCGGTGATTGATGCTGGACTGATTCCTATGATCATCCATCAGCTCGCTAAGGTTTGTGGATTCTTGGGGAGCATATTTATTCACTTCATTCACCAAAAATTAAAAAAAAAAAACTCCATAACTGAAGAAGTGTTGGACTAGTTCTCACTCCGCTAACAGTAAGGGTGTGGTAGTAGATCTCAGTAACAGCTTGGCTCTCTGCAGGGGGACTTTGGGACTCAGAAGGAAGCAGCTTGGGCCATCAGCAACCTCACTATCAGCGGCAGAAAAGATCAGGTTTGTTTCTCTTCTTACTATTACTGTATTTGCTGGAATAAACAATCAGAATTCATATTTAAAGCTTTCAGAAAATCCTTGATTGGCTTATTTGTTTTTAACAAATGAAATGATGATCCTTGGTTCTAAAATGTGTAACTAGGTGATCTGCACGTATGCTCTCCTCTTGAAACGGTGCACTTGTGTTGTAACCAGGCCTGAATGTGGCGCGTGTGTATGCGTTTGTGTAGGTGGAGTTCTTGGTGGAGCACAACGTCATCCCTCCATTCTGCAGCCTGCTGTCGGTGAAGGACTCTCAGGTGGTTCAGGTCGTCCTGGACGGCCTAAAGAACATCCTCATCATGGCGGGGCAGGAAGCCAGCACTATTGCTGAGATCATAGAGGAGTGCGGAGGTTAGCAGCTTTATATATAGGATCCACTCCCATCAAAATGGTGTTTTTAACATGTTCTGGAGGCATTTTTTGTTAATGGACGACATATATTAAGAAAATTGAGCTTAAAAGTGTATTTTCAAGTATTTCTTTATTCAAATTGTTGTGAATCAGGAGCAGATAAAATATCGTATTTAATCAATTATTTAACTTATCAGAAGCTATGGAACATTGGACATGATATTCAAGATAAATACATAAATAGTTCACTTAAATTAATAATTTCTTGCCACAAGCTGGTGTTTTATGGCAATAAAAAAAAATGTAGTGAAAAAAAATTAGGGCTGGGTTGGTAAAATCGATTAATCGATTTAAGCTTAATATATCAATAATCAGTCCATAAATGTAGAGCTTGATCTAACGCATAATGCCAAATTCGCTAGCTTGATGCTAACGTACAATGAAATTTCCCATAGGACGGCTAATGCTAATGCTCAGTCAGCCTAAAAATACATTGATGACAAAATAAACAGCTTTTATAAACACGCAGGCATGAATTTTACAAACTCTCTTTTTTTAAAGCACAGCTTTTTGCTCATACCCTCTTCTTCTGGAATTAGGTGAAATGCTATAGTGTGATCGCCACCTAGTGGCCAAACTGAAACGACCTCCAGGAGAGACGAAACAACTGTTGGAGTTTCTCCATTTAAGAATCCATGAGACACTGTATGATATTAACAATCTTATTATGAGTTCACTAATAAACTTCACAGTCAGTGAACTGTATCATATGAAAATCTTCAAAATGTATATATAGATTATTAATGTATTTCTAAACAAATGTGTAAACTGTGTAAACTCAAAATTAGATTGAATCAAGTGGATCTAAAAAATTCTGAATCGAATCGATTCTGGAAATTGCCACAGTGCAAAAATAGTAAATTGTGTCCACAAAATGCTAATATATGCTCACTAAATGCTAATATATGCTCACTAAATACTAATTTGTGGCCACAAATGGGAACCACATTTTTTTTGCTGTTTTTATGTTTTTTTTATATTAGGATGGAGACAAAAAAAAGCTTGAAAAAGAGTGAATTTGTGATGTAGAAAATACGCTGGGCGGGCCAAAAGCTCTCTGCTCCTCTCCATTCTGATACATCCACTTACAGACTAATAGATCCATGAACGTCTTTGTTTACCTCGTCTGAGCTGGAATCTGGATCTAATCTGTACGGCCTGATAGCTCCAATATTGCTATATTGTTTCCTCGGTAATGTTACGCTGGGGGTGTGAGGGGCTGTAAGCTAGCGGGAGTGTGCATAAAAAATGATTGGGGCTGGCTTTTTCCCTACCAATAGCCCCGCCCACAACTCAGGTGAATTTCTAATAAATTCCTACCGCTCTGCAGAAACTATGTCCTAGAAAAACGACACAGGTTTTTTGATTTTAGCTGAAAATATCATCATAGTTAAAAAACCACTGGGAACAATATTACAATAGAAAAACTATAGTTGGAGTGTGCCTCTTCATGGATACTTGTATCAGTGTTACTCATTAAATTAATAGCATTCTCATTGTTGTGAATTTTCTTTCATTTTTAAGGTTTGGAGAAGATTGAACAGTTGCAGCAGCATGAAAATGAAGACATCTACAAATTAGCCTTTGAGATTATTGATCAATACTTTTCAGGAGATATTGTAAGTCTTATTCTTTTAAAAAATAAGGTCATTTCTTGCCTCCTGGCCAAACACTAACTCTATGATTTTGATCTTCCAGTTTGATGAAGATCCCAACTTGATTCCTGAAACCACTCAAGGAGGAACCTTTAACTTTGATCCGGCTTCTAACATGCAAACGAAGAAGTTTAACTTCTAACCGCCGGGCCCTGTCACAGACACGAACCCATCCCTCCAACAATCTGGCACCTTTTGGTCCGAAGGATTTTCATGTCCGCATCCAAACTCACCACTTAAGGATTTACTCACACCTCCTCCTGCACTGTGGGGTGATTTTGGTTTAGGTTTTTTTTTTTTTTTTTTTTTTTTTAATCGCCGTGTTTTACGGAAGATTGTAACGTCACAGGAGTCCTGCTATAATATAAGCAGCACCAAGAGGAGGCATCGGCCTCTCCCACCACGTCCTAATGTAACTCCAAGGTAAAAACGGAAGGAAGAAGGTTTTTGCCAAATGTCAAGTCTTCACAAAGACACGAACAAGCACACGTTCTAACACACGTATATGTTCAATGAGTGGACACTTTTTTTATGCTACAGACCCTACATTCATCTGTCAAATCACTAACAGGGATGATGAAATCTTGCTTTTTTTGTTTCCCTTCCTGGATTGACTTTGGTTCACACACAGATGTGAACAGAGTATACACACCCCTCTGTCTAGTTTCAAGAGTTCCCCCCAGAGCTAAGCCATGATTAACCACAGACCCTCGCTGCCTTCCAGGTGGAGGGGGAAAGGGCTCTAAGGTAAAAAAAAAAAAAGGACTCTGGCAAAGTGACGGACTTGGCACCAGAGTTTTTAAGGTGACTTCTGTTGGATTACTAAAATGTTTTATTTGATAAAATCATCAGAAATGTGAAGAAAATGCCATTTTTTTGATAATGTAACTGTAGGACTCGCCAGCTGTTTGCTTCTGATGGAGACTTTTTTTCTTTTTAAGTAAATGTAAATAGCTGTCACAGGAGGCGGCACGTGGGTGAGTCGCAGAGAGGAGGAGCACATCAACTGTAGCGTCCGTTTCCTCCACAGGACATTTTGGGTTTTTCTTTTTTTGCTGCATTTGGTCACATCCAGTGAACAGACTTCCCCAATAATGTGAAACTTTGAAGGAGCGATTCACTTAAACCTTCACGCTAAAAGTCACACCCTGAAAAGTTATCAGATGGAGGATTTTTTTTTTATTCAAACCCTCAAAGAAAGCAGTTTTCTTTTTTCCGGTTAAGTCTGTGGAAATTCTTTTTATTCGACTTTTTCTTCAGTCTTATGCACACGTCTGCGGGGCTCGCTCTAGCCCGCAGAAAGGGACCTACGCTCACGGAAAGCTGGTGTCAGGGGGTGTACAGGTCCTGATCTTTAACAGAACTTAATCCTTTGCTTTCAGTGAGGTCGGATGTCATCGCTCAGTTTCAATAATTGTAAAAAAGCGATGTTTGTCTTTGCCATCTAAGAAACATATGAATATATTTGACATAAAGCCTGTACAAAGCTGCTGCAGCTGACAGTCATTAGATGGACAATAACTGTCAAAAGATGGCAGGGTGTTTTTATTTCTTTTTTTTTTAAAGAAATGTTTGTTTTTATTTTTGGTTGGCATCTATATAAATGCATATATGATATAGTGGCACTCTGAAAGTTGGAACAGATTTAGCCTCCCCTCTTTGTGGTGACGGGCTGTTTAAAATGTACCGTCTTGTGTTGCCGTTTTTTTGGGGGGTTAAAGGCTGGACCCTCGGCCCCGCCCTCGCCGATCTACCGCCCCTTCGTTTTGGCTGCTAATGACTTGCAGGGGTTCGGGAGCGGGGGCGGGGTCACGACGAGGCTTTAATTACGGGGTAGGGTTGTCGTGAGCAGCCCAGGCTTGTTAATGGGACTAGCTTTTTTTTTAATTTTTAATTTTATTTTTTCGAACAAAACTTTTGAGGGTGTACAGTCATGAACTAGCAGACCAGACCGAGCCACTTTAAAGATTTACAATTTTGTTGCCTTGTATCTGATCTTAGATACAAGCTTGTTTGTTGCAAGATTTTTACTTGCTAATAAAAGAAGTTGTTTTAAATAAAATAGAAGAAAAGCAACAGACAGCATTTTGGCCTCTGATTGTTTCTATCTTTTTATAAATTTTAGATTGAATTCTTCTCTTTAAGGTGGCTCATTGATGCTTTCAACTCCTGTGCATATTAAAGACGAGAATGAGTTGAAAATCATTGTGCCTTTTGTTTTTCATTTCAATTTAAACAAAGTTTTATTGAAACGGCGAACTCTCTGCGGATAGGAGGGAGATGTGGCGAGTCGGTTGTGAAATGAGCCATGAAAATGGTCAGTGCTTCTCTCTGCTGTCCAGAGTAACTCCTGTCCTTAATCTTATTACCTGAACTATGTACATTTGCAATTTTTGCCCCCCCCCCCCATCCTTCCCATCATCCTCGGTACCAGACGTCATCCCTCCCATTGTGGCGGGACGTGGGGATTTCCTTTCATGTTACCCTCAGGACATCATCTGTGTCTCTAATCTTGATCAAAATAAAGTTGCTGTTTAGCTGTTGGATCGTTTGGTTTCATACATGCAGCATCTGTTTATGTTGACTCTGAGCTGGTTTTAGAAAGTTTTTGGAGCAAAGATCTCTAAATGTCTTGAAGGAAAACTTGCAGATTACAGGAGGTAATCTTGAAGTGCTAAAAAGTTCAGCATTTCAAGATTTTTAATGTTATTGTTAACAAAATGTGCAATTTGAGATACATTTGTTACCAAATTACTATTTAAAGTGCAATTTAAGTTTTAAAAAAGTAATTTTAACTAAAAAAATAAATAGTGTACAGGTAAAAAGGATTCTTTAAAAGTCTAAAATTCCTTCTTAAATTCTGGATAATGACCCTGAAGGAGCTCCATAAAGGAGGAAATCAGATTAGATCTCAATCTGGAAAACAAGCATTATTAATGTAGAGTACAGAGCTGATAAATAAATAATGCCAATTCTGTTGCTTTACGTGATTTTTAAGTGCATAAAATTCTGCAGCATAATTTGAGCTTCTTTCTGAAGAACTGGAGGGAACCACTTTTCAACCTACAAAACACATGTAATGGTTTCAACCAAATTATTGTTTTTTTAATGGAAGTCCTTTAGATTAGTATTTTTAAAAGTGACCACAAAATCCTTTGAGTTTAGAAAGCTTTTATTCTCTGGATTTCAATTTTAGCTTTTATTATGTTTATTACGTTTTTGTTTTTTGTGGTACTAAAATAAAAGTATGCCAAAGTGTTAAGATTCGACATAAAAATCTAAAATAGAAAAGATTAATGCAGCATTTACAAATGCAGTGGTTAGCGCTCTCGGCTCACACTGAGAAGGCCTCAAATTCCAACTAGGTTCCTGCGTTTTGAGTTTGCATGATCTCCCGCCGAGTTGCAAAATGTTTCTCCTGGTACTTCCTCCCACAGTCCAAAAACACACTTTATAGGTTAATTAGTGACTTAATCGTCCATAGGTGTGTATGTGGAACAGAAGCCAGGATAGGCCCCAGCAACCCTGTAGACCTGAAAGGTAAAGCATACAGCAGGTGGAGAAGATGGGCAGATCTGTGAAATAGTTGTTTGACAAACATGTAGGTGTTTTTTTTTTTTTTATTAAAGTAATGTGTTTCCAAATCCAGGATTCTATCAGTTTAGGTCTTACAAAGCTTGATAGCAGAATCAGGGAAAAACTGGTGCATTTAATCTGCAGTAATGAAACAAAAAATACTAAATGACACATTTTGGAGACCCTTTTATAAATATACGTTTTTATATTTTTCACTAAAGTCTTCTGTATGCATTAGGTTAGAAGAATATTTAATATAAAGTATTTTTTTGTTTGATTTTAAAAAAAAGAAACCTCATTTGAAGGATTCTAAAAGCTCTTTTTTCCCAATGTTTATTCCAGTAATGTTCATTTAAATTCAGGTAATCTTACTGACGTCAGTGATTAAAGATTAGTCGAATCTGCGTGAATTTTCTTTATTTTATTTGAAGAGTTTTCCACAACCCGAGTGTCGAAAATGACCTACATTTCTGGCACTTTGATCTCATCAGCAGATTCGATTGTTGAGGTCTTGTGATCACGTGACTTCCCCCCCCTCTGATAAACGTCATAAACCCGACGCTCCAAACGGAGTTAGCGGTCCGTCCGGTTCACCTGTGGTCGCGCTTGGACCGGACCGTTCTCCCTTTTCCCCGAGAGGCTCATCTGTACCGGTAAGAGAAGCGGTCACCGTGATAGCTGACGATAGTCCGCTTGAAAACGCCACAGTAGTTAGCTCAGATTAGCTCGGCTTCCTCTGGAACGGATCAGTGTTGTTCTCGCTCTGCTCTCGATTGGGCCGTGCTGTCTCGCGGGATTATCAGCTGGAAAAAGGGACAAAAGCAAACGTGATTCAGCGAGTTAACGGCGCTCGTGCAGCTGGAACAGCCTGGCTGTTGTCACGTGGCGGGACGGTGTCATCATATTAAGACAAAACCAACTTAATTTGGTTAAATTTGGTACATATATAGTCTTTACAGTGAGCTCGCGGAGATTAATCTATTGTTTCTCCAAAAATAGAGTTCAGTAAACTCTAAACTCCGTGAACTCTGAAGCGGAAGCCCCGTCTGCTTGTTGTTTGTCTGACAGGAAACTTCCTCGAATTCTTTTTTCCCTCTTATTCTAAAACACTTCTCATGTTCAAAGATTCAAGAAAAACATATTTTTATATATACCTGTTTTCAGTCTAAACGTTGGTAAAAACAAATGTCCTGTTTGGTTTAAAATTGTGAGGTTCCTCTCAGTTTAAAGACCCATTCCAATCATGTTTTTGACATTCTTTAAAATTGTTTCCAGTGCTTTACCATTTTAGACAAAATCAAATCACTTGTGTTGTTTTCTAGGACATCGTTTCTGCACAGTGGCTGAAGTTCATTAGAAATTCATCTCTGACGTTCTGAGTTGTCTGTTTGCATGCATGGAGTAAGCCCCCCCTCTTCCCATCACCCACCTGTTTACAGAATATTAATTTGTGCGCACTAGAGATGTAACAATTCGTTTTAACTATTCAATTCATATCATAGTCTGATTAAATTAATTAATTGACTTTTTTTCTCACAAAATAGTAATTTGTTCTCTCAAAATATTAACTAGATCGTGGCCACAAATTATTAATTTGAGGAAACGATTTAATTTTTTTCTAAATGTCACATCTGAGGTTCAATAGCTTCTGATTCACAATGATTAAAATAACAAAAATCTAATTAAAGAAATACTCTGAAATGCAGTTTTAAGTTTATTTTACTTTGGCCTCTATGTCCTCCACCCTCAGAAAAATATCAAAATAAAATGTTAACAATTCTCTTTGGAGCGGGTCTTTAAAAACTGTTCCTGGCGTCTGGATGTTTAAGAACAATTATTCCTTTTTGCTAAATTAACTTTTGTTCACATTAAAAAAAAAAAAAAAAAAAAAACAGACTAGAAAAACAAAAACAAACAATTTTGTTAAAACCTGAATTTATATCTATAAATAGCTTTCTAATCATATTTTATAGTTTTTGCTTCTGTCTCCATGACTTTTTATTTATTTATTTTTTAGATTTGATTGAATTAACCAGAGGATATATTTTTGATATTCTGTGACAGTGTTTGCAGCGCTGGCGGCATTGTCCGTGGAGCCCGTCCTCCTGGCCCCGCCCCCTGGCCTGCCTCATCTGTGAACTCCCTGTTTTCACCACATCATGGTGGACGTGACCAAGTGGCCCATTTTTAGCCTGATGGGGCTGGAAGAACTCTCCATGATTCGGAAAGCGTGCGTGTTCGGCTCGTCTGCTAATGAGGCCATTTACATCACCCACGATGACGAGGTGAGAGGTCAGAGGTCAGAGGTCAGAGGAGGGAGAGGAGTTCTCCATCAGAGGAGGAGGAAAGACTTTGTGTTGTTTCAGGATTCAAAGCTCGTCTTCTTCAAACATATCAATAACAATAAAATCTGAATTTTTTACATTTACAGATATTTCTTCTTATATAAAATGATTCCGACCCCATGAGTTTGTGTTGTGAGGAAGTACAGGACTTCTGCTTATCAACAACTGAGCTGTAGATATTTTTACTTTCATTTAAAGACTCGTTCTACTGTTTTTATTATGTTCTTGTGCAATTTTTCTAATCATGGAGGACATTTATAAATACATTCCTGATTAAAATTCAATTTCTTTAGTGAAATCTTTGTGAATCAGAAGTAAAAAATGTTGTTTGAAGATGATCATATTTGTGACAGAAAATAAGCTGAGTGGGTCACAAGCTCCCTGTTCTGAGCTCTTATCAAGGGCCAGTAAAGGGGGGGCGAGGTTGCTCTACAACAAAAAGTCCCGCCCACAGCTCAGAGGTGAATTTTTAATGTCCTAGAAAACAATACGAATTGTTTGATTTTTAAATATGAGCTAAAATATGATTGGAGTAGGACCTCAGCAGCAGATGTATAATCACACTGACATGCATTTACAGACACTTCAGTTGTTCTGGTCCTCCCCCCAGGTGTTTGTTCTTGGACTGAACTGCAGTAACTGCTTGGGGACGGGGGACAGCCAGAGCAGCATTGTTCCCAAAAAGCTGGATTTCCTAAGTGGCAGGAAGATTGTGAGCCTCAGCTACGGCAGTGGACCTCACATCCTGCTGGCTACTGAAGGTACCCACAAAAAACCCAATGATCACCTTCACAGTTGGAGCAAGCCACGCAGGAGAATGACCGACCGATCTCTTTGTGGTTCAGACGGAGAGCTGTTCGCCTGGGGCCATAATGGCTACAGCCAGCTGGGGAACGGGACGACCAATCAGGGCGTAGCTCCAGTGCTGGTGTCGGCAAACATGCTGAATAAGAAGGTGGTGGAGGTGGCCTGTGGGTCGCACCACTCCATGGCTCTGACGGATTCAGGAGAAGTAGGTCTCTGGAGGTTTATGGAAACAAAACCAGACCCACAGACGGAAATCTGTGAAATCCTCTCATGTCATAACCCAGAGGAATTACTTAGTCATTGTGAGGATTAAAGTCCAATAAGATCTGCAGCTTTGAGCTGAAAAGACTAAAAACTGATCTGAGTAACAAGGAGTCTATTGTACATAACATTCCATGTAAAGTTTCCAAAAAAGTCTGAATTCCCACCATTATGTGAAGCATTTCAGATTTTGATGCTTTGAACATTTCTATCGCTGATTTATAGTGATAATGCTGGCAAACTCAAGTGTGCATTTCCATGCACTAAAAAACTTTTATTTACATTTTTAAAAAGCTTTTATTGAGAATTGCTTCTTGTAAAGAAGTAGAAATGTGTTCAGAAATACAAGATAAAGAGTTTACGCCTTTATACTTTCAAATTCAATGGAATACACCTGAATAAATGAGAATCTTCACACTTATTTCTGTTTATTTGGAAGCAGTTTCATTTCATAGAAATTTTGGGAAAGACGTACAGCTGAAGGTCTTGTGTGATTGGTTAGGTAGCATTTTCTGTTTGCCTGAGCTGCAGAACCCAGACAGCAGTGACAGAGCTCAAAGTTGATTTGGATACTATAAAATATTCCATATTAAGGGATAACCAAACCCTAAATCAACTTTTTCTGGCTGTTGACCCCTATAAATGGGACTTTAAAGATGTTATCTGTTGTTCATTGCTACATTTTTTGATAAACTAAAATAGTTTAATTCTTGAAAAACAGTTAAAAACTGTCCATGTGCTGCCCCCTACAGGTTGAATCGAGGTATTACTGTTGAATTTTCTGATTGGTCAAACCATGTAAGTTTGATAAGGCCCACATCAGGATCTGTAGCTCCAATAATGATAACAGTCCTGCCCCCCAGCCCCCCCCTCTGACTGGATTTTCAAATTTCTTCTGTGGGCAGAGTCAGCCTCCAACTGTCCTGTTTGGTTACCCTTTAAAGGTATATTTTTAATTCAAAATCTCTTGTAATAATCATAGTTCTTCACATCTCCTTCTCTGTCAGGTGTACGCGTGGGGATATAACAACTGTGGGCAGGTGGGCTCAGGCTCCACGGCCAACCAGCCCACCCCTCGCCGAGTGTCGAGCTGCCTGCAGAACAAGGTGGCGGTCAGCATCGTCTGCGGTCAGACTTCTTCTTTGGCTGTTGTTGACAACGGAGAGGTAAGAACTCATCCAGACACTGGAATTCTACTCTGACGGCCACGCCCCTCACGGCGCCTTTGTCCGTCTGCAGGTGTACGGTTGGGGTTACAACGGGAACGGGCAGCTTGGACTGGGGAATAATGGGAACCAGCTCACTCCCTGCAGGCTCGCCGCCCTGCAGGGCTTTTGTGTGCTTCAGGTAGGAGGGGCACGGTTGAAAATTAGATCAAATATTTCTGATTCGTTTTTCTTTTTAATAAACAAGCTCTGTGTATAAGATATTTAATACTTGTACAACTGTAATTTATATTAGTTCAATTCTGATGTAATGAAGTAAAGATTTTTGGGAGGCAGCGGCTCAGGAAAAAAATTCTTCTCAAGCTACAGTAGGGCAAAAACGTATTTAGTCAGCCACCAATTGTGCAAGTTCTCCCATTTAAAAAGATGAAAAAGGCCTGTAATGTTCACTATAGGAATACCTCAACTATGAGATGATCAGTATTTGATTACCTACAAATAAGCAAGACTTCTGTCTCTCACAGACCTATAACTTCTTCTGTCCTCCACTCATTACCTGTATTAATGTCACCTGTTTGACCTCGTTATCTTTATAAAAGACACCTTTCCATCAAGGCCATTGACATAAATGTTAGTAATATATCCTTGAAATAATACATAGAAAAAGAGAATTAAATCATGTATTAAAGAAAAAAATAATCAAAATGCTCCTTTGAGTTTTTGATGATTCAGAAACATTTTTTTTCTGGAACAGTAGACAGGAAATACTTAAAATAACTTTTTAAATTCAGGTTTTCTTTAACTGGTTTAATTGATTAAATTTTCTGTCATTTATCTGAAAGTGGCGGTTCAGGATCAAAACTACCGTTTGTTTTTTTTGCATGGTCTCCCATGTAAATAATGAAATGGCATCTGTTTCCGTGTAGATCGTCTGTGGGTACGCCCACTGCCTGGCTCTGACAGATGAAGGAGTGCTCTACGCTTGGGGCTCCAACACTTACGGACAGCTGGGCACAGGCAACAAGAGCAACCAGCTGAGTCCGGTTCAGATCATGGCGGAGAAAGAGAGGTGAGATCCCACCGGTCCACGACGGATCTTCCTTTCCCTGCGGTGCTGAGGGCCGCTGACGGCTTTATTCTGCCCGTTCTGCAGAATCGTGGAGGTCGCCGCCTGTCACTCCACACACACGTCAGCTGCAAAGACTCAGAGCGGGCAGGTGTACATGTGGGGCCAGTGCAGGGGCCAGTCTATAGTTCTACCTCATCTAACCCACTTCTCCTGCACCGACGACGTCTTTGCGTGCTTCGCCACTCCCTCAGTGATGTGGAGACTTCTGTCTGTGGGTATGAGACTCGGAAGTGCAATTTTAAGCTTAATTTTCTTCATAAATGTCCTCCATTATGTTAAAAACAAAAATTTTATCTCTAAAGAAATGCTTTTGTGGACATTTGACCAACTTGAATGCTTGTAGTTAGCTTAAGGGCTAATGAGTCAGTA
>NC_050532.1:3683899-3688610 GCF_002922805.2 Oryzias melastigma | reverse complement strand
TGACTTCTTGACGGTGGCTCAGTCTCTGAAGAAGGAGTTTGACAATCCAGAGACGGCTGACCTCAAGTTCTGCATTGACGGGAAGTACATCTACGTCCACAAAGCGGTCCTCAAAATCAGGTTGGGATTTCACCTATAACTAAAAAATAATACTAGTGTGAATGCTTTTTGCTGAAGCTGTTTGTGGAAGATGCTACAGGCATTTATTTTAATCACTGAATTAAGCAGAAAGTTCTCAAATAATTTGAAGAATTTCTAGGAAAAAAAAATCTCAACATTGTTTAAATGTTAGCATAACATTATTCCAAAAAAAACCTCAGTGGATGCCACTGTAGCCATAAAAGCTAACACGCTACCAAAATGTTAGCTTAACTCAGAATTAGCCCTAAAAACCACAGTAGATGCCACCTTAGCCAAAAAAGCTTGCATGTTGCTAAAATACTAGCTTAACCTCATAGGATCCCAAAAAACCTCATCAGATGCCAAATTAGTGAAAACAGTTAGCATGGTGCTAAAATATTAGCTAAAGTCAAGAAAAGCCAAAAAAAAAAGACTTCCGTAGATGCTACATTAGCCAAAAACGATAGCATGGTGCTAAAATATTATCTCAACTGAAAATTAGCCTTAAAAACCTCAGTAGCAATAATGTCCTTACCATGCTGAATGTGTTGATACCAAACTTGCATAATTTGCAGAAAGTGTACAAATCTTTGAAGTCATACCTGGCAGAAAAAAATCGCTAAGTTTGTGTAAAGTTTCAATAATTGCGTAAAATTTCAAAAAGATATGTAAGCAAGAGTACAAGCAGTAAAGTTCTAAACGAGCTGAACATTTTGATACCAAGATTGCAGAAATTGCTGAAAATGTTATTGAGTTTTTGCGAATCAAAAACGTACGTAAGAATAAATAAGGTATAATGAAGAGAAACAGGATCTATATCATGAATGCTGACAAAGCATCCACACATTTAAAACTCCTCATCCGCATGGACAGGTACACGTTTAGATTCTGTCCCTCTGCTTTGTAGATGTGAACACTTTCGATCAATGTTCCAGTCTCACTGGACCGAAGACATGAAGGAGGTGATAGAAGTAGACCAGTTCTCCTATCCGGTCTACCGGTCCTTCTTGGAGTTCCTCTACACGGACCACGTGGAGCTGCCTCCTGAAGATGCCATTGGTCTGATTCCTGCACACCTGTCGGCCAGATTTCTGCTGAGGCGTCGTCTCTGACGGCGTGCTCGTTCGTGTCTCCTCAGGGCTGCTGGATCTGGCCACCTCGTACTGCGAGAACCGCCTGAAACGTCTGTGTCAACACATCATCAAGAGAGGAATCACCGTGGAGAACGCCTTCTCCCTGCTGTCTGCCGCCGTGCGCTACGACGCCGAGGTCAGGCTCTGCTTAACTTGTTTATTTTGACAGCGCTTTATCTGCTGTTCAGATGGCATTCATCTTTCCAGATCTACATAAGTCTTTGATCGCGATTAGATCTTTGTTTTCATTCTGTAATCTTGGACTCTCTATGAACTTTGAGAGTTTAAACAATAGAATTCCAGTAAAAATGTCAAATGGACAGCAGTGGTTTTAGGAGAGAAATTATCTTTTTAGGCTGCCTGGTACCTGAAACATCATGGAGCTGTGAGGTCTGATGTTCCTCTATCAACAGAAACTGCCTGAATATTTGTTTTTTGTATTTTCATTTCAAAAACATGTTGATTAGTTTGACGAAATGTATTCTTGTTGATTTTTATAAAATGACACGACTTTACATGACTTTAGAGAAATGATAACTCCATTTTTGAAATAGTTTTAACCTCATCTGAGAGTGACATGGTTTTACCAACTTGAGGTTGAATGTTTCTTTAGCTGTTCTGTTGTGTCTTTCAGGACTTGGAGGAGTTCTGCTTCAAGTTCTGTGTGAACCACATGACTGAGGTGACCCAGACTGCTGCTTTCTGGCAGATTGACGGAAATCTGCTTAAAGATTTCATATGTAGAGCCAGCCGCTGTGGGGCCTTCAGAAACTGACCTCCGCCTGAGGCGAGGACGGGACAACTGTTGGGCTCCAGAGGTCACTCCGAGTGCGTCATCGTCGCCTGAAGTCCTCTGCAGAAACTCTTAAGATGTTCTACACTTCAATCAGGTTTGAGTTCCAGTTCTGGGTCGACTCGGATGGAAGGAGATGCTGATCCGTAATGTGCCTCTAAGAATGTACACATGTCACGTTTTAAAAGACAAGCAAACATTTTTATTTAGGAAAGTTAGGTCTTTGTAACAAAGCAAAATTACTTCCCAGATGCTTCCTGTAATTATTTTTTTAAACAGTTTAATTTGTAGTTACTGAGTTACTTTATTTTGGAATTATAGGGATTCCATTAAAAATAATAAAACTGTAAAGTTTAAGAAACCAAAGTAAAACAAATATTAGATGAAGAGATTTAACAGATTTTCATCTTTTTTTTTCCACTTATTTGCTCATTTTAAAAACATTTTTTCTTCCCTTCTTTCTGATGGTAAAGTTAAGGATTGTTTTAAGGTCAGTTGTATCCCAAAACTTTTGCTTTTCCATCCAGAAAAGACTCAGAGAAAAGTGAGACAAAATGACTGAAGGTAAGAAAAAAAAGTAAACAAATTAAGAATGTAAAATAATAATTTAAAAGCTTATATTTATAATCAAAACAAATAATGTTACATTTTTTAAGGCCTATTTCATCATAGTCTTACTATTTAATCTTTTGGGATTTAGGTATCCTGTGGGGATTTGCTCTAAAACTTTAGGGTTTTGTAGTATTTTTCAGTCATTCCAGAGATTCTAAAGTTTGCACTCTTATAACATCCTGAAAACATGGCACCATCCTTTTTTAAGATCCTCTTTGCACAATTGGATGTTAGAATTCTAATAGTTTAAACACTAATGGTTTGGATCCTGCAGTATTCTAAGCTGAAACTTTTTTATTTTATTGAAATAGGTCAATCAGGAGATTTTTGCTGAAACCTTAAATCTCAGAGGGGAATAAACCCACAAGAGTATTTCAGTCTTAAAATGTTTCATGTTAATGGTTCATTGCTTCACTTTGGGCATTAAATTTAAGATAAAAGGAGCTTTTTTTCTTTTTAAATAAAGTTTTACATCATAAAACACTGAAGTGTAGACAAAGTGTTACAGGAGGTTCATTTATTTTAAAGTATTTTCTTGTGACTGTAAGAAAGTATTATGCTGTTGAACAGTAAAGACATGACGTTACTATTGTGGAGTGCCAGTTAAATTTTGTAACTTTTGCATTTGAAGGAATAAAGATTTGAACTTTCTTTTTTTCAAATCTCATTGGCTCCTGATCTTCTCAACTTGAATTTATATTTTGTGTACATATATCACTGGGTTACAGCGCTAAATATGCATAAAATAAATACATGTTATCAAAGTAATACAAATCCCAACATAATTGTTTATTCGTACATTGTAAAAAAATGGTTTACATTCAATACATTTATTTCTTGCACAAATTCCACAAACATTCATACAGTGAGGTCTTCCTTTAGTCCATTGATGATGTAAAACAAATTCTTTTTACAAAGTCCTTTAAATAAAAAAAACAAACTACATGATGAGATCTAAGAGGCTCACTGATATTGTTGTTTTGACTGTAAGGCCACATTGATGGTTAAAGCATCTGCAACAAACCACAACAGTTTTTGCTTCAGTCACATGCACCCGCGCGTAGAGGGTCGTAACGAGGGTCATGACAACGGAACATGTGGTAAGTGTCGTAAAGAGCACGTACTGGCTCCTTACCTATCGTGCACACTTGGGGTGTGCAGGTGATGCGTAAATGCCCGTAAGTCACCCCCACAAATAACACTCTTATTGCTAATAATCGAGCTGCCTGTGGACAGCACTAACGAGAACCTGCACGGGTTTTGGGGAGGTTGACAAAGAAAAACCTGTCTGTGTACTTGTCTCATCTACTTCACCCTAATGTGTTGTTTAAAGCAGCTACTAGAATAATGTCATTTTTGTTCTGTTGTCTATAACAATTTTGTACCAAATAGTCTCACTGCTGTTCATGTTTACTATTATTAACACTGAATTTTACAGATAATTCCAATTCAATTGGTGTCAGTGCTTGTCAAAGACAGTATTACTGATTTAAGCAATGTTGCACAAAAATGTCAATTATTTGTTACACAAAACAAGTTGTTTATTATGATTGTCTTCTAGCTAAAAAAATAAATGGGGATATATTTTCCTAAAGTATGTTCTATATAATGTGAGTTATTAGACGATTTTTACCAATTATCGCGATATCATGTGCCATGTATTGCGTCGTATCGTGAGGTACCCAGTCATTCCCAGCCCTCGTGGGAATGAAGCCTAAGTGTTCACTACCACCTGTCTCCTGCAGCATACCCATAGAAAGAAAAATAACTCTTTTGCTCTAAAGGCTCACCAGGTTGTCTACAATCTAAAAATGTTGCATGGCCCATCTGTGTGCTCAAAGTCTACATGTAGTAGGGCTGGGCGATACATCGATTTTATCGATTAATTCAAATTTATAGTTTGAGATGATTGGAAGGAGTGCGGCTCAATATCAGACGCTATTGCTCGCACCAGCTCTCAAAAAGCAGCCGAAAGACGAGCAAGCATCTTTTTCACAAGTGTCACCTTGTAACGAGTTGCATGAATTACACTCTTTACCTAAATCAGGGTTTA
>NC_050532.1:3683615-3683818 GCF_002922805.2 Oryzias melastigma | reverse complement strand
AAAGTCTACATGTAGTAGGGCTGGGCGATACATCGATTTTATCGATTAGTTCAAATTTATAGTTTGAGATGATTGGAAGGAGTGCTGCTCAATATCAGACGCTATTGCTCGCACCAGCTCTCAAAAAGCAGCCGAAAGACGAGCAAGCATCTTTTTCACAAGTGTCACCTATGATGAAATGAGTGTCGGGTGGAAAGCAATCA
>NC_050532.1:3652885-3683485 GCF_002922805.2 Oryzias melastigma | reverse complement strand
TACTTTTGTGGCAATGCTACAACCTATGATGAAACGAGTGTCGGGTGGAAAGCAATCACAGATGAAGTCATGACCAGGAATCTGCTGCTGAGTTGGAAGTATTTTGCAGCCGTGTCTGAACAACAGCACACGAGAAGAGTTTTTACTCTGCAACAGCAGACTTATGGTACAGTCGAACAATGGAGTTTAACAGCTCTTTATATTGACGAAAATTTAAATGTTTTACAAACATTTTGACAGCTTGTATTTAGTTGCACTTTTAACCCTCATTCTTTCTTATGGGGTCCAGATGACCCCACCCTTATAATGATGTGTGATCCCTTCCATGACAAAGGTGGACAGGATTTTATGTCTGCATCGGACACCAGAGAAGATACAAAATCCTTGAAAAACAAAGTGTGGTCCAGATGACCCCACATTTAATGTAAACATGTCTAAGATAACACAAGGGTTACTTAAACTCAACCTCCTATGGAGATGTTACAATAAAAAGGTTCATATATTCTGCCTTATTTATATTTTGTTCAAGACAGTAAAGGGAGGAAGAAAAAAAATCTGATTTTATTTTTTTGGCCATATCGCCCAGCTCTCACCTGTAGCGCTGAGAGTCATGCATTTCTCCTGGAAACTTGAAGGAGACCTAAAGTGACTGCTGCAGCTTGAGGAGTGGAAGGCAGGAGGAGGACTTATTGAGTGAGCCAGAAGGATGCAGACGAGAGGGTTGGATGGAGGTGGATGATTGGCTAAAGAGAGCAGTTGAAAGGTGAAGAAGAAGACTTCTGCTGGACTCATCTCAGCGCTGAAACCACCTCCTCCATGGCTGCTGTTGCTGCTTGCAGCTCTGTGAGCCGTCTTTGTAAGTCTGGAACCAGAGTGATCAGAACAGGAATCAGCTCTCAGATTCTACAAACAAGCTGGTTTCATTTGAACAGGAACTGTCTGAGATACAGGTGTACTTCCTTTTTTTAAGAGAGGAAGATGTGATCACTTAATTTGGTTTTGCTCATTTTCTCTACATAAAATGATTGAAATACTTCCTGACTGAACAACTGTTATGTTATATACACTCAGACCATGTGATGCATGTTTAAGAATCCCTGTTTAGTGCATTTAGCATATGGTGGTGTTCACACTGGACACTAGCGCATGTCTGCCATCTACAGTTGGAAGAGAGTCAGTGCAAAATGTCAAAAATTTCACAGCTCTATTCTGATATATGAAAGACTTAGTGTTGAATAATTCCAGCCAGAAAAAACCCTTATTTTCTCCTGCATGATCAGTTTCAGATGGTATTATTCATGAGTTAATACCAAATCAGAGTGCTTGATTGGTCAAACAGAGTTCCTTGGAGGTCTTAAAAGTCTTAAGAGAATTGCATTTATGAATTTGAAAATACTTTTAAATAGCCTTTTAAAAAAGTCTTGAATTTTTCGTACTATGTTGTATTTTTCTGAGTGTCATGGGTCCCTGGATAAAGTCTCACATGTCCCAGGAATGGAAGGCTAAGTGTACAGTATCATTTTTTAAGGACATTTTTTCTCAAATTCCCAAGTTTTCATTCATTTTCAAGCATATTTTTAGGATCTCCCTTTGTTTTTTATTTTCACTTTTTATATCCAAGAATGGAGAAAGATGTTTGGATGGACATGGAGCTGATCATGAATCACAGAGCAAACGTCAAGTGTTAGTGGTCTTATTTAGCTGACAGGAGGCGTAAGTGATGCTCCAGATGAGAAATGTGCAGACCTCACAAGAGTGAAAAGGATCTGTCTTCTATGCTAATCTGCTGAGTCATGGCTCAGTTCCTCATCCTTTACATCAGGGACGTCAAACTCATTTTGGTTCAGGAACCCGTCTGATCTCAAGTGGGCCGGACTAGTAATATCATAGCAAAATAACCTCAACTTGTTATCTGTAGCTTTGTTTGTGTTTTGTTTTTCTCAGTTGGACAAAATGCCTCAAACAACCTAGTAACCTAATCACTTATCTGTTTGACAGACATTTTGGTATTTGTGGTGACAATTTTTATAGCAAATTAACAGCAATGATGCTGGAGAGGAGCCTGCATCTTACCCAGATGTGGCGCGTACTTGCAAATAAATCCTGTTTTTTTCTTGATATCTTGTTATGCTGTGTTCTTTCCTTTTCTTCCCCTAGTGGCTGAATTGCGCATTGCGACTCAACATCCTTATATTTTTTTTCTCTTCATGAAGGGCCGGATTAAACCATCTGGCGGGCCAGATGTGGCTCACGGGCCGCATGTTTGACACCCCTGCTTTACATCTTTACTAAATCAGCAAAAACTTTCAGTGCAGTGACCGTTTATTTATTTTATCAGGGCACAACTGGAAAAATGAAATAGAAGCAACCATAAATATTTGAAACCCCAATAAAACATTTTGAAAAAAAATATTGGAAAAAAAGAGTTGAAACTGGAAAAAGTTTTGAAATTGAAATGTTAAGTTTTGAAACCTAAAAAATATAAATAAAAATAGAATTTTTTTGTTGTCTAAACACCAATATTTTTTTCAAAATGTTTTATTTGGGTTTCAAATATCTATGGCCCCGATATAGCTCCACAGCTGGCTCCCATATCCGACGTTCAACAGATTATGGAGCGATCTCTGCTTACTGACATCGTCTGGTTCCAACATAAACACTAACAATTGAGACTGAATTCACTTCTTTTCATTGAAGCCACTCGGTCCAGTTCTCATATACTGTCTCATATAGAGCAAAGCCTTTCCCACAGGAACATTACCTTTTTGCTGTGCAGCCACAATGTTCTCCAGCTGACCTGAAGCCTTCATCACCGACAGAGCACGCTCACATTCTGTGCAGGAAAATCGTTTACATTCCAGGTTTTGATTCCTGTCTTGGGTAAAGTGTCGTTCTCTTACCCTCCTGACTGGCCTCGTCTGCCTGAATTCTACTGGAGACAATATTTAACCATCTAATGAAGTCGTTGAAGATGTCCTGCGTGCATTTGGCTGAGTTGCATTTTCTCCAAAAGCTGACCGAGTCGTTTGTGGGCCCCTCATTGGGGGGCGGTGGTGACAGAGGTGGGGGGAGAAAGGTCGAGAAGGGGACGGTCACGCTGGTGGGTGCAGGTTCGGCCACGCCGTTCTGGTCAACGGTTGAGGCGGCACAGGAAGGGACATCGAAGGAAGGACTGGAGCGACGTGGAACAGGAGAGTAGTCGGTGTAGCCACCGACGTCTTCTCCTTCAGGTCTGTGAAAATGGTCGACCGGGATACTGAACTCTAGAAGTGAAGGGAGATCAAAGTCGTATGAGGGTCAGGTGATTTTACAATCCACTGCTGAGAGACTCCTATTTCCCTAAAGCACATGTGTCAAAGTCAAGGCCCGGGGGCCGGATCCGGCCCTCCAGAACATTTTATTTTACTGTTATTAATGGCCCGATGTTATCTTGCGCTTATTTCTAACTTGTATAATTTTGACTAAATATATTTTCATCAAGAGTAAAAAAATTGAAAGTTATTTGACGTTTAAGTTAATTTATTCTGGAGTAATAATGCTGCCTAATTACTGTATTATTCATATTTATGTTAACAATTTACGGCTTTAAAGTTTTAAAAATTAGCATTCTGCTAGCGTTTTGGACTATTTTGGCGTTTACTAAGATTCTTTCGGCTATTTTGAAGCTTAGCTAATTTTTCAACTACATGCTAGCTGTTTTGGCTGATTTAGTTTTTTAGGCTGTTTTGGAGTTTAGCTAATATTACCCTGTAGCTGTTTTGGCTAATTTAGGCTTTCTTCAGTTTTGTAAGCTATTTTGAAGTTTAGCTATTTATTCAGCTACATGCTATCTGCTTTGGCTAATTTAGTTTTTTTTTTTTTTTAGTTTTTTAGGATGTTTTGGAGTTTAACTAATATTACATTGTAGTTGTTTTGGCTAATTTAGGCTTTTTACAGTGGTTGAGTTCGACACCACTGCCCTAAATCATGTTTTGAACCTTTTTTTCCTTGACTTGACTGATCTCTGCTTTTAAAGACGCCCCTAGTGGTGGGCTGTGGTACTGCCCACATCATTAGAGGAGCCTGCTGTTATCTGAGAAGTTTTCTAGCTAAGAATGACTATCTTTTCTCTTCCAGTATCTCTAACTGCTTTCACGGAGGCTGTAGTAGGACGTCCTACTCTTTCACTCCTCTTGCGGCTTTAGGAGCTGTAAACTTTCTCCTTTCTCCCTGCAAAGTGAACAAATGCCCTCAACCAGGAATGAGAGTGGAGGAGGCATGTTCTGGTCACAGACTGGATGGAGCAAAAGAAGAACAAAGAGCTGCAGTGGTGAGAGGAACCATCAGTTAAATTATTATAGTTGTAGCTTTATTTCAGAGGATCCTGTTGACATTTTACAATGCTGCTAAAATCAAGATTTTCAGCTAAAATCAACATTAGTACATGAACTAAATTCTGAGTCAGAATATAATGAAATAAATGTTCATTAACTGTACTTGTTTTCACTAAAACTCACTAAAAGTGATTTTGTTCATTTGAAATGCTAATGGAGCCGTCCTTCGTTTAACACGGGAGTTTTGTTCTAAATATGACATGCAAAATATAACCATTGATGAGGAGGAGTTTGACTGACGATGCACAAACCACAATGCAAAAAAAATTGCAAAACAGCGAGACTGTAAAAGATGAACTGCCATTTAATGATGAACCATGTACAATAATCAATGTAAAATCAAGGGTTGAGGCTCTAGTATATATTACTGGATTGGCCCTCATGTAGCATACAGACATGCAGCATTACTATGATTTGAGTCTTCCCAGGTGAAGAACGGAGCAGGTCTGAATAAGTACGCAAAGAACCACAAAAGCAGACGCAATGTTTTGCAATCAACTTCAAAAACGACAAAGATGAAGAAGAATCATCACAGGATAGGAATCGTATTTTTATAGAGAATATCATGCAAGTATCATGCTAGTTTGGGTCATCGTCGATGGATTTAATTATTTATTAACTTTAATGTTTGATGAAAACAAAAATTTTTTTTTTCAGTTTTTTCATTATTAATTTTAAGTTGAATAACAAAAAAAATAAATCGTTTTTTTGTTTTTCGATTCTAATTTGAAAAACTAATGAATGATACACAGATTAAGCTAAAATCTGCAGCGTTCACGTTCTGCTCAGAGACAAACACTGAAGAGAGCAGACGTTGGTCTGTCAATGCAAAAGTAACTACAGATGTAGTTTTAAAAAAAATATTTTTTATGATGGTAGATTTTTTCAAATAGACAATAAATATTCAAATATATCTCATAATAATTTTCCAAACTTTAATTGAAGCCATATTTAGTGAAAATTGGTTGAGAAATGAGGGAGCTAGCCCGATTTCTGCCTGTCCTCCACTGGGACAGCTGCGACTCAATGCATAACAATAGTGCCAGCGTGCACGTCTCTGTGTACAGCAGCAAACAGGCAAGGCTCAATCCAGTAATATAGATCAATGCTTAAGACCCACTCAGATGGAAATGCAGATTTTCAACATGTTTTTGTTTCATTTCATGCTGTGTATGTGTTGGACTGTCTCACCCTCACATTCCCTCTTGATGGTCTGAACCGCCACGCTGAATTGAGCGCTTTCAGAGCTGGACCGACGCCTGGAGGAAGTCATCACATGACTCAGCAAACTCTCTGACTCAGCATCCTGAAAGGAGAGGCATCACGACCAGCAGCTTTACTTCCTGTTTGAGGCTGGATTGACCGCCGCCGAGTCAGTTCACAGAATAACCACCAACTCCTTCATCCTTTGTACTCTAATCTTATCTGTCCTAACAGCTGAGAGGAGTTCTGATGAAAGTATCAGGAAACTCACGGATATGGTTTTGTCATCATCTTCATAAATTCCGTTTTTGTCAAGGTGGTTTTCTAAGAGAATAAAATCAGTTAATGGACTCATTCTTGAAGGTTGTAGCTCTGGTGTTGCCGTGACAGCTCACCTGTTTCAACAGGCGTCTGTGACACGCTGCTGTGAAGGAAAAGTGATCCTCGATTAGATTTAAAAGTCTGAAATCCCTTATTTAAAGCTAAGACGTGTCCTACCTGGTGGGCTGTGGCTCAGGTGACTGAACGATGAGGAGGTTCATTCAGAAAATAAACACACGGCGTTAAATCAAACGTCTTCAGACCGTAGTAATTCTGAACCGCTGACGGACGGACGTACCTGCTCCTCTGGAACAGAGTTCAGGCTTTCATCTGATCCGATGGGTGCAATGAGACCATCACCGGCTGGAGGAGGGATGTGACAGCAGAAATCAGTGAAATTAATCCCAGAGGAGGGATTCTTTGTTTTCTGACACAAAGGTTCTACCCGAGTCAGAAGAATCGTCTGTTAATATTCTTGATCTTTTATGCCTCACTTGGGAGATATTTTCTTCTTCTTCTTCTTCTCTGTAACAAAGTGTTAAAACATTATAATTTTGTTCTTATAATGAATAAATACAAAATTAAGCTTTTTTTTTTTACTTTTTATTTTGAAATCTAGCTCACAAACAGACTAAAAAACATAAAAACTAACATAATATAAGATTATCACTTTCTGCTCTAATTAACCAGCTTACATCCCACCTTTCACTGTCTCTACGCTGGTGTTCCACAGGGTTCTGTTTCGGGGTCTCATCTTTTTTTTGCTGATTTTTCTCATCTTTTTCACTAAATGACATGAAAATATCCCCATGGACTTCTGCCTGTCCTACAAAAATCTCTATGGATTAAAAAAAATGTCTAAAATTTGAATTCAAACATCCTTATCTTCTCTGCCTTACGCTTACAAAATTATAAACTACTTTTCAGCTTTTCAACCCTTACTGTGCTCTGTGATCTGCAGCTTTGAGGTCCACAAAGGTGAAATAAAACCCCAAATTTTGCTTGTACCTCACGGATGAAAAGAAAAGTTACATCTCTGCTAGAACCCCCCAAGTTTTAACCAGTTTGTAAGTCAGTCTGGATACAAGCACAGAAACTAAATCCATCAAATATTTAAAATGTTATTTCCCTTACATTTGATTCAGCATTTCAAGATTTGTAATGAATAAAAAATATGTTTACTGCTTTGGTAATAAAAAACAAACCAAATTTGAGATTTCACATGACAGGGTTACAGGTGAAGGGATTCAAACTTACTCGTTACTGGATGTAAAACGTCTCTAAAAAGAAAAAAAAACAGAAAATAAACAGAGTAAAAATACAAAATAGGGCAGTTCTTTGTTACCACAAAAAATCTAGCATTTTAAATTTCAATTTTTATATTTTTTCAGAATCTAAGAGGAACATTAATAATAAAGTATTTAATTAAATACACAATTTAACTTTGAAAGACATTCTATAAGGTTATTAAAAAAAAACCTTCAAATAAACATTCATAAACATTTTTTACCCAAAAAATAACTTAAAAAATACCCTCTTGGGGGAGGTGGAGAACCCGCTCCATGAATGGCGGCCGGGGGAAGACGGTCCAGCTGCTGACGCATCTTCTAGAGCACAAACACAAGAAAACTCTGTCATAAAACTTTATTGTCCATATTTGTGAGCACAAACCCCCCTTCACACTCACCATTACTTTTTCTCTTCTGTGATGGAGCCTTTTTGTCAGAATAAATCCCTAAAAACACACAACAGTTTTGGTTAGTATTGTGTAGAGATTTTCTTCTTTTTAAGTGTGCGAATACTCACAAAAAGGTGATTTTAAGGCACTTATTTTCTTCTCCTCTCTCACAGCAAAGACAAATAAAAAGTTAGAAAAATCTAACTTCAAATAAACTCAAAATTGACAGTTCTGTGAACCAAACCTTCGAAAATCGGCCGACGCTGGGAGTTTTGGAGGAATGAGGCTTCACATCTCCATTGATGGACTCTCCATTTACTGATAAAACAATAACATTCAACTTCAAGCAATAAAAATTGAATAAATGTTGCACAAACACTTACCCAACTCCCTATGATCTGGGCAGTATATCCTGTCGCAACAAACAGAGAAAGTTCAGGATCTTCTGCATCGTCCAACAGCAAAATAAATTTCTCCACATGCAGAGTTTGTCCGACTGACCCATATTTGCCCTTCTCGTGATCCTCAACAATCTTAGCTCCACGCTCAAAGGCACAGGGGTAATGGAACGACTTCTTGCACTTTCGGATTTCACAGCCTGCAGTTGCGCCACTCTTCTTACAATGGCAGCAACTCTAAATCAAAGACAGCGACAGGTTCCATGTGAAAACTCAGCCCTGTAAACGGCCCGTGCAGTCAGTCAGCAGGGGATCTTTACCAGTCTCCGTCCTCTCTTGTATTCCTCCAAGACTTTCCTCACTGCGAAACCAAACAAGTCGTCATACTCCGGCGAATTCTCGCAAAAAATCCCAGAAGAGAATAACTGCAAGACAAGGAAAACAAATCGTTGACTTCTTAAATGTGAATGCAAAAACCTGCTGTGTGCACCAGGATAAAAGGAAATAACCCACTAAACCCCTTTAAGTGACCTGGGGTTGCTGGGGCCTATCCCTGTTGGTTGAATATGGGGCACACCCTGAACAGGTCAACACTCTGCTGCAAGGCCAAACACACACAAACACATGCAAGCCTAGGAGCAATTACACTTTGAATGTTTACACGTTTTGTTCAATGAAAACTTTTTTTTATGATTTTATGACAAATTCTTGCAGAAATCTAATTGATCCTTAATACTTTTTCTTAAGTATACTTACCTTTTGCTAATCTGATTTACCAAAGTAACCAGATTACTTGAGCCCACATAAGTGGCACAACCGGAAGCCCGGGTTTACCTCATACAGGCATATAAACTGATTGATTTCCTGACTGGTGCGCTCGCGCCTTCAAGATTCAAAGATTCAAGAGGATGTAGACGGGGAGGAAAACCCCTCTGAAAACACAGCTTTTATTTTGAAATTCAAGTCGAACCTCATTGGTCGAAACCAACCCCCAGAACTGTAGGTTGTGTGTTTTAATCACTAATTGCTCCATTAGGATGTGAGAGCTGAGGTTGTTGTTAGGTTAATGCAAACTTAAACGGCCCTTTTCTGCATCTCGGTGTTTGCATTTAGCTAACACTCCGCCCCCATTGTGTTGTGTTCCTCCCATTTACATATACAGTCTCGTCTGCGGATTCTCCTGAGCTGAACTTTACGCCGGAGAAAACGCCAACTTCGCTTTCAACCTGCGCACAAACAAAATCCCGAAGGAAACGCGACTCTTTACTCACCAAACAGTTTTGATGCGCCGTGACTTCCTGTTTCGTCGATAAAGCTCCGGTTACCTCCGTTTCTTCCGACCGCCGGCACAAAATACAAGAAACTTGATTCATTTCTAGTCACGAGTTTACAGGATAACGACGTAATTTCATGAAATACGAACTAATTCAGCAAGGTTGTTATGCTAAAGAGAAAAGGTATGGTTGGCCAACCAGGGATTCTGTCCAAGTTGCCAGGTTCTTCTTTTACCAACCCCCATTCGGTTTAGGACTCAAATTAATCTCGTGTCTTCGCCATGAAGACGTTTTATTTTCCTCTTTCGCAAATGAAACTATATTGAAATAAATGAATAACATATTTTAACACACTTTTACTTTAAAGTACTTTCAGTTTCATAAGTTTTAAAGCAGGATTCAGACTCATAAAATGTTGAGACTTGTATTTGTAAAATGACAACCTTAATTCTTTTTTTTTTTAACAAATACATACAGAAAATAATAGATTCATAATCTAAGTTTGGAGTTTGTTTTTAAAAATTGTTAAGTTTTTTTTTTTTGAAGAGACACTTTGATAAAAGTAGTTTTTAACGTTCTTCTAGGGTTTTTTCTTATTATGGACACAGTACATAAAGAAAACTAAGCCTAACGTTGCATTTCTGAATATTTCTTTTAAATCATTGTGAATCAGATGACATTCTGATGCATCCACTTGCAGACAAATAGATCCATTAATGTCTTTGTTTCCTCGTCTGCAACAAAATTTATGTTAAGTTAGGGGTGAGCCGGCTTTAAGCTGGTGGAAGAGAATGTAAAAGAGTGGATGTCGGGATGTAGGGGCTCCCCACCAACAGTCCCATCCACAACTCAAAGGTGAATTTCTAACTAACTAATGCCGCTCTGCAGTAACTATGTCTAGAAAACTGCACTTCAAAAGAAAAAAAAGCCCCAAAATGACATTCATAATGAAAACAGCCTTGAAAATAAATATTAAAAGCAATCAGAGTGGGACTTTAAAGCCAATCTTGCAATGAACATTTGCTCTTAAATTTAACCTCTTAAGACCTGGCATCCACATCTGTAGACATTTTGAGATATATTTCCACATCAGTTAATTATGCTTATCTGGGGCCCAATGACTACATGTTTAGATGGTTATCTCAAATATTAGCTTAAATGCAACAACCTTTATCATAGGAGTCATTTTTGCCAAACTTGATTAAATCAAAACCTGGCAACCCTGTTTCACTTTCATTTCTTGCTTTCTTCAGTGCCCCTCCCACAAACACAAACACACACTGATGGAATTATCCCAAGTCATTTATGTAGAAAAATGTGCAAGTCACCAAAGTGACGTCACTATGCGTATTTTACAATAAAGCCTCTTCATTAACAAACATGTCACATCATGACAGCATATCTACATTCAGAAGTTGAAGCGTCCACAGGGATCTCTGATGGATCACACAGGAAGGAATCTGTTGGGAGTGCAAGGCCTGGTGGGAGATAAGGTTTCTACAAACAGGCTGACAATTTACAGACAGAAGTGGAGACTAGGAAATAAATGAATGGTTTTACAAATAAATAACATTTAGGGAAAAGAAAAACATTCAATAAACAAAACGTTTTTCTGACTAACAACATCAGCTGAGATATGGACATAGAAGTCCTCAGAACCTGAAAATAAATACATCTAGAAAATGATATGCTGGCCCATCTGTATGTACACTTATTATTTAACTACCAGATACGTTTGCAAATAGAGGAAGATCACTGCACTATACTGTCACGGTGTGATGTAGATTCGTTTGTTTGATGGCGTTTCAACTCCTAAAGGAGCGTGCGATCAGGAAATATAAAGGAGATTTGTAGATACTCTGTGCAAACTTTGATTCAAGTACTGATCTTGGCAATACAACACAGATAACGTGATGCAGGCGCTCAGGAGGACGGCTTCACTGCAGAGCTGGAGGTTTGATTTCGGAGAAGTTGGTGTAGGTCTCGCTGCAGCTGGATGACGTGCTGAGGTTCCCCGAGCCGCTGCCCTCTGTTGTAGACGAACGAGTATAATCAGAAGCAAATCTCGTGTGCAGATTTCTGTGTTCATTTTGAGAGGTTACTTTCAGTACCTGAGCTGGTGAGAGACTGGCAGGACTTTGATTTCTCAATGAGAGTGAGCAGGTTGGCAGCAGCGATCCAGCCCTCCTCAGAGGAGTTCAAGTTACGGACAAACCTGAACACAAAGAAACTGTTTTTATTTCTGCAAAATGAGAACCAACTGCATTAAAAGAGTAATTGATTATTAAATATTTAGTTGAACATTCAAAAAAACAAGAAGTATGCTAATTATTAGTCCATTATATCATAGTCTGGATGAATACTTGATTCTGATTGGCTGCACCTAAAAACAGTTTCAGTTACTTGAAAGATCCAAATTATTGAGCTTGCCTGCACGCCAATTATTAACCAGAGCAACAGAAACTGTAACATAGGTGAACATGTGTTATTCCAGTTTATCACAACAGCAAATCAATAGAAAAGATCCTTAAACAGCAATTTACCTTCAAATTTAAATACTTTGTTGTTTGTCTTACTTACCCTATTGCTTGATACAGAGTAAATACTTGTTTATAAATAATTTAACTGTTAATTAATGAAATAACTGGTTTCATTTTGATACAAACTTCATGATCAGAGTGAATAGTGGATATTTCTTGCAACAAAAGCAATCTAGGAAACTATCAAAAATACATTTTGGTTGGTTCTCTGGTCAAAAACGAGCAGGAAGATGATGGTTAGTATCACTTAACATGATGTTCAGCTTTTATGCTACTGTCCTCTAATACACCAGCAGCAGCAGCAGCAGAGAGAGGGATGCAGGTTCTGTAGATGTTGTCATGACAACACATCAATAAATAACCAGTTTCTTGTGAAAAACAACTTAAATAAAAAAAAACAACTTTAAAACAATAAGACTAAAGTACTAATTAATGATTTTATATTTAATTTTTTCATAAATGATTATAGATATAAGTGGGATAACCCTTTTGAGGTGTCTAAGTCTGTTCATCGGGGCTGGGACAGATTGAGCAATATTGACAGTAACTACTACTAATTTTTGGTAAAAAAAATAAGTAAAAATGTAAAGCCAAAGATCCCATTTCCATTATCTGAAACAGTTGATCCCAAATTGTTTGAATATTCAGATATATGTTGAGAATGAGAGTAGTGATAACATTTGTTTTTCTTGAATTTGTGCAATTCAAAACAAAAACTGATGTGTCTGATAGCAGTTTTCTCACCATTGACCATCGTCTCCCTCTTTGACCAGCTCCACAGAGTCTCCACTCTTGACCGAAAGCTCCTCAGCTCCTCCTTTCTCGTAGTCGACCAGCACAGTGTATTTTCCAGCGCACTGTTAGCAATCACAACCAGAAGAACGTGAAGCATTTAAAAACTGACTTCACAACTTCACACGTTAGCAAGTACCATATTTTCCGCACTATTTTTTTTCCTAAACATGACGGTGTGCCTTAAAATCTGGAGCCCCTTAATGATTGTTTTAGCTGTATCAGTCTGTTTTTAGGTGTTGCAAACAGGTATTGTGAATACGCTAATGCCGCTGATGCTTCTTACACAGCTAACATGTAGCAGTATCAGGCTGTGTTCTTCACATGTTCCAAACATGGTTGGGAGTTACAGGTATTGGGAATATGCCAATGCTTCTAAAGTGGCTAATGTGTAGCATGCTACAAACGAGTTCGAGAGTTACTGCGAAAGCAGTTAAAGTCGGACTGACTGATGGGTTAATATGGACAGAAAATAGTCTCATCCGATTTGTGGGTACGTAATTCTTGATTTGTAATTTGTGCCTGCATGTTTAGTCTTGTTTCCACTAATGGGTCCAGAAACTCAGAAACTTAGTTTAAAATATGTGGCTCCAAAGTGCGACATCAGTTGTTTTTTAAAAGCATAATTTGAAAACAAATTCCAATAAAATTACTGGTAAAAAGTTCCAAGCTGTTATTGCTCTAAAAATAAAAGTGTTTTAAAGAAAATTTGTCTCAGCGCTGTTTAAAATCTGTTTAATAAAGTGGGAATTTGTCAAACTATCACCAGATAATATTCATAATCTAAGTTTAAAGCAGCTGATAAGAAAACTCTGATGACCCAGCATTCTAGCAGCATTTAAACGCATCACTTCTGGAAAAATATGGGGACGTGAAAAGAGTCTCACATCAGATTTGTGCGTGAATGCGGTTGTGTGTGTGTGTGTATGTGTGTGTATCAGGTGATTGGTGTGTACTTTTCAAATATTTGTGTGTATAGTTAGGTTTAAGATGTTATAATCTAAAGTTGTGCATGTGTACATTTTGTATTTTTGCATTTTTGTACATGTGAATACACAAGTGCAACAATTGTAATTTATTATAATTATAATTTAGTGTGGAAAATACAGTAACTGGGACGAACTAACTTTCTCACCAGCTTCTTTGTGTTTTCGTCCTCGGGGTCAGAGTTGAGAGGTTCCTCAGCGCTGGAGTAGCCGTCGTTCTCCCCGGAGGCGTCTAGCGACAGAGTCGGCTTGTTCCAGCCTGAACAGAACAGAGAGCAGAACAGTTCACATCTCCGTCCTCTGTCAGCTAATGTGTGGGTGTAACCAGCTGGAGATCCTCTAGAGAAAAGACAGACAGGAGAGAGGAAACACTGCAGATCCCAGGAACCCCAGTATCACAATCAGTTCCCCAACTACATGTCGTGGTGGCTGGCATGCTGTTCCACGATTCTAACCAGAGCATAGAGTCGTAGAGTCGAGAGGAGCACTCCTACAGAGGAGCGGAAAGGACCAATCCCAGCATACCTCTCCACTTTGTCTGTAAGAGACTAGAGGTACTGAACCACCTGGCTCTGGTCAGGTGGGGAGGAGGACCTGCATCTGAGGGACACGGCAGTCACAGCCAATCACACTCTCGCTAAAATCTGTTTCGGATGAACAACCAATCAGACGAGGGGCAGGACGGGTTACCTTTGTAGCCAAACGGCGTAGGGTCGCTCTGGCGCTTGGACTTGTGATCGGGGCTGGTGGGAGATCCTACCATGGAGGAGGAAAAGAAGACGAGTCGTGAGGAACATCACAGAGACAACACATCACTGACTGATGGAGGAAACACAGGAAAACAAGCAGCGAAGGGGGAGGGGCTTTGCTGCGGGGCTTCTAGGATGCAGGAGGCTACACCACACCCGTTTTTCACAACCGACAAATTCATTTACAGATTGTCAGAATTGTGAAAAAGCGCTGGCTACTAGAGCGTGTGGGATACCTGCTGATGAGAAGATTGTCATGGGAAGAGTAAAACTTCTGTCATTAGAAGCTGAGGGCTCTGTGGACAGAGAGACTTCTTCTATCAGAGACTGAGCAACAGTTTCTGATCAATTTAAGAAAAAAATCTGAAGATGTTTTATTTGAAACAGAAAAGCTTAAAGGGACCATACCATGAAAAAACAACTTGTTGAGCTTTTAAGTGAATAATACTTTTCATTCCTCACTATAAAGAATCCCAAGTGGCATTTTGATAACAAAAGTCACGTCTGATTTTTTCATAACTCTCCGTTTGGAGGATAAATGAAGGGGAAGGGAGAAGGGAAGAACTCGGATTGGGCCCAACACTTTCTCCCCAAAGCTAGCAGCTCGAGCTAGCAGTGATCAGGTAGCCTAGCTTGAAGTGGGCTTCATCATGAAGTGGGTGGCACCCTCAGAGCTAAAGGCGGAGCCTCTGCAAAAATAACTCATAAATAATTTGCTTTAAGTATGTCAAAGGTAATATTTGATCATTTATATGGGTATAGTTTACTCAGAAAGCTTAATAAAAGCATGGTACGACCCCTTTAAAATGACAACTTCTTTCCAAAGTGATGGTTGAGGAAACCGATGACTCGCCGTTACCTTTCTGAGCTTTGAGGTTACTGAAGCCCTGTAAGGTAAAGCGCTTTTTAGCCACAGCAGCTCTGTCTGAGGTCGGGCTTGTCACAGCCCCGTCTGACCCAGAGGGAAAGCAAGAAGACGGGAAAGACAGACAGATAAACAAACAAACGGAAGGAAGGAAGGAGGTTACAGGAGGAAATCATTCAAGAGGGAAGATGTTAACGACAGTAAAACGTTGGGTCAGTCATTTGAAGAGGGACGGAGACGGGTACAGTTAGAAGAAAAAAGCACAAACATAACTCTACTCACCTTTCCCTGCGAGCTTTGGGGAAGAAGAGGAGCTGACATCAAGGGCTGGGAGCTCAGCTTTTTTCTCCTCTCCCTTTTTCAAAGTCTTCTGGGTGGTCTTAAATGGACTGTGAGGACAACAACAAATTCATGCTGGAACTTAGCACCTGCTTGGTTTTAGCTCCACATGTGGCTCTTTTATCCCTCCATGGTGGCTCCTTGGCCGAACATAAAATAAGTCATGGAGACTGCTGACCCAGCCATGTCCATCAGAGTCAGCAGCTCCTCTAACCATAACTACCTAAAGAAAACAAATAAACAAAGCCTGCAAACTAAGACTAACAAGGTCCAACCCCAAACTAAAATAACAAAACCCAGCAGTGTAAGACTGCTGAGGAGAAAGAGGAGAAAAAGAATAAAAATAATAAATAAAAGAAAAATAAAATAGTAATTTTTTTAAGCCAAGATGACTTGATTAGCATTTCTTTTATTTGGATTAGTTACATTAATAAATTGATGGCTGAGGTTCACGTAAATTATAAATAGGTTTATAGATCCCTGTTGATCTGAAGACGTCTTGTTTGCTCAACTCTACCTCCAGAATGAACAGATTTTGCCCCGAGACCCGATCTCTGTACAAGTTTGATCCAACTTTTATTAAATTGACTAAATTCCAAATGAGTCCTTTTATATATCCTTTTATATAGCAGGATTCAGATCTATTGATTGTGTACTATGGGTAAATAAAGATAATATGTAAAATAAGTGCTTTGTTTCCTAGACTAGAATACTAAATATGCCCCACATTATAAATATAGATTTATTTTTTATTTCTATCTTTTTTGTTCATCAATAATTATGTTTTTATAGAAGCGATTTGCTTTGTTTCCTAACTGAATGTAGGACAGACTTACCTTAGACACACAGTCACACTGTGCACAGGAGGTGCTTGGATGACCTGGTCTGGCGCCCTCTGCTGGCTGGCTTCTGAAAGTCAAAAACAAAGAACATCCATGTCAAGCAATTTGTCACTTCAGCTGCAATAAAGATGGAATTTTATCAATGCAAATGATGATAATTTTGATTTATACATTAAATATGATATTTGTAGTGTATATGTATATATTTTACCTCTGCATGCCTCCAACTGGGTTGTCAGAACCTTCCTGATCTCATTTACCCATGTAGTTTTTACGTCAGCTGTTGGTGCCTGGCATGCAAAATTACAGACAACTTTCAGAGTTTTGTCAAATTATTTTGGACGCATTATTTTCATCTCTTTGTATTAGCTTACCTGAACAATATAAACCTCTTCTCTGGAGTTGCACCAGATCTCAAACTTTTTGTTGTCTCCTTTTGCATTTTCGGTGATACCCACTGCACTCATCTGTTCCAAAAGCAGCAAAAGAGAAATAATAAATGTCTCTGATCCAGACAAGAACATAAAAGAATATTTGAGTGTAAAAGCTAACACTCAGAGACTGCTTGAAGCTGTAAGAGGGAGCTTTTTCATAGCCCTCTCCGTTCTCCTCCCTCCTCTTGCAGAAGAGCAGGGCCTTCTCGTGGAGGAAGATGTGCCTCTGCATGGGCTTGAACCGAGCCAGATCCTTAACCTTGGCGTGACCTTTTTTGTGTTCGGTCCACACGCTGAAGGACCCCTGCATCAGCAGCTTACCCAGCTCAGTCAGATTACCCTAAAAAAGAAAAAGAGACACCACAATGGCACAAAAAACCCTAAAATGTTTTCATAAAGTAGTTAATAAAAGGGCAACTGGAGTTTACCTCGTATCCTGTGATAGCGATGAGGTGCATAGAATCATTGACGGCTTTCAGAATGCCTAAGATGGAGGTCAGCGCCTCCTGCAGGTCGTCAGCCCCCTCACAGCTCCTGCTGTACTTCAGCATTTCCTGCAAACGCAAAAACAGTTCAAGGAAAAGACGGAGAAACCACCAAACTGGTCAAAGAACGCATTCATACCTTCAGCAGCAGCTGGTATTTGGTGATCCTTTGAACAGGTTTGAGCAGATACGAGTCTAAACCCAACTTATGCTCCAGCTTTTTCTGACACTCCTGATGGAAGAAAACATTTTCAAAATAAAAGTTGCGGTGAGACGAGTGTAAGGATGGTGCAGAGGAGGAGCTCACATGAAAGAAGGCGCAGTCGGAGCACTGCCTCCACAGGCTTTCTGAGCGAGGCTTGTTGTGACAGTACTTCTCATAGATCTGGAGGTCTGTCATCTGCAGGAATGTCAAATAAATAAAAAATCACTGTCTAGACCAGGGGTCTGCAACCTCCGGAGCCACATGGGACTCTTTAACCTCTCCATTGTTGCTCTTTGGTTAAAATAAAATATTTTAAAACATTTTTAAAAGTAACTGCAAAGGGAAAAATAAGTAAGTAGTAAAGTTAAAAAAAAGGTACATTAACTCAAATTATATTTAACTTATTCACAAACACTTGAAGGGCAGAGTGAATCATTTGGACTGAATTTTATCTTCATTTATCACAGAAAATCAATTTATTGTCATCAAGCAGAACCAGAATTAAAGCTTTAAGTTACAATCCACTGGATTATAAAGGAGATCTTCTATTTTTCATGAAATTCAAGGATTTAAAAAAAGTGTTCTTCGTGGTTTTAATATATGGTAGAGATCACTTCATTAGCTCTGAATTACTTCTTGTTGGTTATATTTATGAATTTGTGGCTGAAATGCTCCAGAAACAGTAAAATAAATATATTTTTTTAAATCACTGATGACTTTAGATTTCCTACTGCATTTGCTGCATTGACATGATTCTATGGTGTTGGATGACTTTTATTTTGAAAGGAGGTCATGTAAAGCTCTGGTAAAGTTCTGTCAAAAGTTATAAAATATATATATATATATTTTTAAAAAGCTATTTTCTCTTCATGTTTTATTTATGCCAAAATCACACATCATAGCTTTTTTCATATATCATGTCAGTAGCAAAAACATTATAAATCAGAATCTTATTTTTCTAAAGGATGAGTGAAGACTTTGTGTCTCCTTCTGGGTTTTGGTTGGATAGAAATCGACCTGAATGGCTCTTTAAGTGTTGAAGGTTGCAGACTCCAGTCTAGACTGACAAGTTAACGATTTGTTTTACCCACCCTCTGTAGGAAACACCTCCCAACCAACTCTGGGCAGTCTGTGTACTGCTCCAGCTCTCTCAGGAAGGTCCTGGGAAATGAAAACATCAGAGAATGTTAGATCAGCATCTGTGACCCCCCCCCAACAGCCAGGTGGCACTCTGTCACCTTTTGTGGAAGTGGTAGATTTCTGGCATGTTTCCGAACAGAACCTCCTTCTTGTTCTGCAGAGACGGCGGGATGAGGTGAGACATCGCAGGATTATCCATCTCTGAGGCATATCCCTGTGGATGAGGCAGGAGGGCTTAACAAAAGTAAAGGAGGCCAGGATGAGCCTTCCTTCCACGTTGTGAAGACTCACCTGCAGCACACAGAGCAGCTCCTCCACGTAAGCTCTCTCGGTTTCAAGCAGTTCGTTCATGACGTGTCTGCGAACAGAAAAGGATGGTGAGAAATAAGAATCACCCCAATTTATGCGGCATAATTCTTGATTTGTGCGCAATTTAGGATTTGTTCGTGTGTATTCTTTTTTTGTGTGTACGTAAGTCTTGATTTGGAACCTTATTTAATGCATAAAAATTTACAACAGCTTAAAACTAATTACACATGCAAATCTTTAAAAATTACCCACAAATGAATTATTACACAAGATAAGAAAGCTCTGATCACCGAGCATTTTTGTAGTACTTGAAGAGTCTCAAGTGATTTGTCAATTAAATATTTGCGTGTAGTTAGTTTCAAGCTGTTGTAATTTTAATTTGTGCATGTGTAAATTGTACCAAATTTTACCAATGCACAAAACTTGTTTGTTAAGTTACAAATCAAAAATTCTGCACGCACAAATCGGAGCTAGTCTATTTTAAAGGAAAGTGAATGATGAACAAGCACAGCATAACAGGATAAGACTTTTTTTTTTTTAAACCGTCTCATAATTTGGTTAAACATCAAAGAGCTTCTGCTGACCGCCTGAGCACTGCCAGGTTCTCCTCCTCTTCTGACAGAGACGCGTGTCTGCTGTTGCCGTCTTCGCTCTGCTGCTGTCCCTGGTGAAAACAGAGACGAGTCGGATCACTCGGTAAACGTTCGCTCATATTCGTGGGGCGGAGTAGAGAACTCAGCAGAATCTGAGGGCTTACTTTTCCACAGCTGTTGTCCGAGTCCGAGCCGTTCTTCTCCTGCTGTGCTCTGTGAGCTGCAGATCGAAGGATCACATCATTTATGTGCTTTTAGGACACTTGGAATACTAATTTATCAAAGTGTTTATGAATTTTGCTTTTGGCTGAGTTGCAGCAGTGGATGCAGTTTATTATCACACACAGAAACTCATCAGTTTGTGCTTCGATTTATTATAATTTTGTAATTGTTAACTCAATCACTCTAATTCCAGTAGATTTTGAAGGAGAAAAGCGGCTCACGCCGCTTTTCTCCTTCAAAATCTACTGGAATTACAGTGATCGTGTTAATGGCTGAAAAGATACAGCCAACAGCCGAAATTTGAAAATCCAGTCAGAGGGGTGGAGCTAGGGAACAGGACTGTTCTCATTACTGGAGCTGCAGATCGTGACAATTTGAATACTCAGAAATGTAATTTTGTGTGTACATTTCTTTATATATGTCCTCCTTCATCAGCAAGATTTTCATTGGAGTGGGTCTTTAAGAAGCAAGAAGGCTTTGGGTTTCATTTTTGTAATCTGACTGTAGATTTGAACACATTATCCTCCAATTTAAAGACAGACACTTCTCCACTAGACCATTAAAGCAGTGTTTTTTTCAACCTTTTTTGAGCCATGGTACACTTTTTCCTTAACAAAAATTCTGCGGCACACCAGTATCTAAATATGCAAAACAGGAGAAACTCTATAGTCTGTATTGAGGTACAGTCCCTCCACAATCTTGTGACAATTTTTGTAATAATTCAGGCAGAAAAGCTGGAAGATGCGATTGTTTTTCCTAAATGTTGTAATAAAAGTTATGATAGTTTTTTATTAATAATTTTCAACTAAATGAGTTAAAAATTTGCTCAACTACTTTTTTCCCTTTATTAATGTATTAATAACCATATTGTTATGCAATTTTATTTGACCTCACAAAAAAAAAACAATATATTCTTTCCAAAGAGTGGTTTAATTGTTTTTGTAGATTTCTTTAAATGTTAAAAAATAATTTTTTAACATTGATATGATCACAATATGCTTGTTTTTTACATGCAAAACCCCCCCCCACATTATATTCATGTTTATGTTCAATTGTAACAACACACAAAAGTGAACATTTTGAAGTTTATTACTTTTTATTTTGTCTTAGTACAAAATTTAACTTCAATAAAAAATGTTTTATTTATTTTTGGGTGAAATAATAATTTTATTTTAGTAGTATAGTGCAGAAGTAATGTCACTTTAACCCAATGCATTATGGGAGATGCAGTGCAAAAACTGACGCTGATGCTAGACAAACTCTCTGAGCTTCATTATTTTGTTCACTTTTTCCCGCAGGAATCTACACGGCTAAACACGAGCTTTAGCTGTTGTTTTTGTTGGAACTGTCAGACTTAATGAGCCAAGTTGCAACAAAAAAGTGAGGATGTTAACTTTTGATTGGTCAGACTGATGACATGATTAAGCCTCCAAGAATGACTGGTGGAGACAACTGGAGGGGCGGAACATTTCCAAAATCTAAACCTAAATTGTTATCAAAAAGTCTATTGGAATCAAATAAACACAAATAAAAAAAGTATTTTAGTAGAGTAACTTCTCTGCGTTTGTGCTGATTACAATTTTAAGTTATAAATACAGATTTATTAATACAGGTCTTCGTTTCTCCCATCAGCCACACACAATAGTCAGTAAATCTTTAGATCTGGAGCATGATTCAGACTTTAAAGATTAAAATAACCGAGCGGTCTTTGCAGACAAGTGTGAGCTCACCAGGAGAGTTGAGCGGTGACTTGATGAAGGCCTCGGGTCTCGGGGCGACCGGCTGCACAGGCCTCATCTGTTTGGCTGCTAGCTTCTTGAGGCTGACCGTCCTCTTGTCAAACATCTCCTGCATGGACGCCTGCTTCTGGTAAATCTTCTCCACTTGTTCCTGATCGGTGAGAAATGAATTTTGGTCCCATCGCAACTTTTTACCTAAAGCATCAAACTCAAAGCGTTGTTTCTTCGTTTGGATACATCTTTGGCTTTAACTGACCTAATTTGTGGGCATAGTTTGAATTTAAAAGGCAGCATGCTGGCTCTCCTACCCTGAGCTGCTGGTTCAACACCCCCTCATACTCCGTCCAGATGCTGCCGAGGTCTGTCAGTTGGCTGCAGCCGGCATTGTCCAGGTAACGCTCCAGCTCCTGCAGGGCCACCTCCGCCCCCTCGTGTGACTGGCACTTGTCTACTGGCTGGGATGCCAGCAGGTAGATCCCATCATCGACCCATTTAGACGTCTGACAGAGATAACGGAGGAGTAAGAGGATGGAAACTTAAGAGCAGAGAAGCAGAGAAGCAGAGGAGCCTGTCCTCACCCTCTCCAGGCGGTGGTGCAGCTCGATGGCTTTGAGGAGGTGGTCCTTCCGGGCCCTCAGGCTGCTGCTCGTGCTCTCGGTGAGGGCTCTGAGCTCGCAGCATTTGGGCTGGATCGAGTCTTCGGCGTAGTGGGAGTTCTGGATGAGTTCATCACCCTCCTGAGACAAGGCCGAGGCTCTGTCCAGAACCTCCTGAGGAGCAGACGGAGCGATCGTTCAATCATAATGAGGGTGAACCTGAAATCCACCAGGTTTTAAAGGAAATGAAGAACTTCATGATGATTTGTTGGGAAAAACATTGAGATTTAAACTTTCCAACAGACTGAAGACGTTTAGATTCCAAAAAAATCCCTACTTAACAATAGTTTTTTTTTTAAATTTTGTTGAGGTTTTCCAAGAATAAACTACTAATAAAAAGCTTTTATTTTTAAAGAAATAGAAATGGATGAAATCACGTCATCTGACAGACTCACACAGACTCTCTCCTCAAAGGTGGTGAGTTCACTGAAGATGTGGTCAGCGTGGGCCGGACTGATGCCGACCTCTGAGAAGGTGGTGAGCTTCTCCGACAAGTGATCCAGCAGAGCTCTGACCTGCAGCAGAGGAACCACATTCATCAATCCACATCAGAAGAGTCGGGAGGTTCAATTTCACTCTATTCTTTGACATGTAATCAACTTTCTAAACAATTTCATGCTTAAGGTCCCATTCTAATCATCTTCTGATCTAGTATAAAATTATTCCCAGTGATTTTTAAAATTATTATGATGCTGTTTTTAGCTAAAATAAAACAAATAAAAAAACTTGCATTGTTTTCTGGGACATATTTTCTGCAGAGTGGCAGGAATTTATTAGAAATTCATCTCTGAGTTGTTAGTGGCACAATGAGCATGGAGTAAGTCTGCCCTTTTTTCCCATCATCCCTTTGCTTACACTCTCTCTCAATTTGAAAAAAATGCTCAGAAATGCAATTTTAAGCTTTATTTTTTATTATTTATTTGATCTATCATCAGAAAAAACACTATTTTCATCAGAGTGGGTCTTTAAATGAGTTCTGTTTTCATTGCTGTCTTGAGGTCCAGGTTGGGGCTGAGCTCTCAGACTCACTTCTCTGTAGTTGTGCTCAAAGTGACGCAGTTGGAGGCACTGCTGCAGTTTGGTCTGATGCCTCAGCCAGAACTCGTCAAAAGCCCTCTCCGTCTCATCCAGCTGAGACAGCAGTCTGACATGAAGAAAAAAAAAAGATGAAGCAAAAAGCAAGAAGAAACATGTTAAACCAAGCAGAAAATGTGATGCTGACTGAGGTATTTTAATTTGCTGTTTTTCTCTGCATGTTGTGTGGAGCTAATGCCTCCTGACACGCTGTCACTGCTGTGATGGTTGATGAGGCCGACGGGCCTGAACGCAATCCGACACGACAGCTAGAGTTAGGGAGACCTAAAAAACGGATTTGAGTTCTAGTGCTGAAGAGAATCTTCTTTACATTTAGTGACAATTAATATAATTTGAAGCTTGAACACAAAAATAAAACATGACTAAAAATGAAGCAAATGCATGTATCAAAACTGCATTCTACTTACTGGCCAGCAGAGGGCAACAGTGGTGCAAGTCTATGATTCTGATTGATTTTTTAAGAGGGCATGGGTGATTTCTGTGGAATTTCATAGCTTTAAAAGTGTTTTTGTAAATGAAAATTAAACTTTTAAATATTAAACTGATTACTGAGTGCAGTGAAATTCATCAACATTTTCAGAGAATGAATTGTAGTATTCCTTTCTGAATCCTTGGGGGAAACCTTCATCCAGCATAAAGTGCTACGCTCTAACCTCTGCACTGTGGCCAGGTTTTCTAGTTCGTCCTGGTTCATGTTGTGGTCTGGGTTGTGCATGATGGGTTCATTGATGCTCTCCAGAAGCCTGCTCCCCTGACCCAGAGCCACCAGCAGGTCCTCCTGTAAACACAGACAACATTTCAAATCAAGAACAACTATAATACAGAGATAAAACAAACGGGAGAGACGCCCAGACTCTGTTACCTTCATTTTGTCCCTCTTGTTGGTGTGCGTGCTGAGCAGGACGGTTGTGGCCTGGATCTCGTTGGGGAGTTCGGTCTCTGCTAGGTCGGTTCCAAACGACTGCAGCGCCTGAGCCGTTTTCTTAACCATCAGAGCGAAACCTTCAATAGCCTGGAACAACATCGAACGGACATTTTTAGAATCCAGTAAACCAACACCTCTGTTTTTGGAATTCTAATTTAAAGAGAATCCTTCTGTCTTTGTCACATGGGATGACTTGTACCAATTGAATTTCACCTATTTACCTATCTACATAATCAACTGCCCTCTCGGTGGATACAGGCTGTCTGTGGGCAAAAACAGGGAAACCTATGGGCATGCTGCAGGTGACAGACAGGTCGTAGTGAATTCTTAAGGGAAGTGAAGTGGGTGGAGATCCCACAAATTTCGTTTGGTTACATATAACCTGCATGCCACATATATGCAGAATTTGTGCAGAAAGAAATACTTTATTCTTGTCATTATCGTTCATCATAACAAACTGTTGTTTCGTAGCTTCTCTTTTATCAGTAACACTTGTGCTGTCTCTTCATGGCCATGAAAAAAGAAGCTTTTCCTCAGCCTGTTGGTCCGAGTTATTCTGACCGAGTCTGCCATGATGGGTGAATATAGAGCGTCCTGGGTGGGTGGGGTCACTATGGAGGAGCCGGATGAAGTTGATTTCTTCCAGCTGGAGAAGTTGGGAGCCAATAATCCACTCTGGATACCAGCTGTTTTAAGATCTAGAGCAGCTGGCGTGCCACACTGTACATCCGTAGGTCAGGACAGTCTACTGTACATCGGTAGAAGTTCTGAAATGTGAAGTCTGAGAAAGGGTCAGTAAGGCGCACCTCACTAATGACTAGGTGTAAGTTCACCGTACAACTGCATCACCTGGACATAGAACTAAAATTATCCTTATAAATATTTTACAATACACTTATCACACACACAACAATGGTACGTTCCATTTTCAGGACCATCAATTTATTTTCTTCCACTCAAAGATGCCCAGACTTCCCTCCAGCCACTTCTTCCAGATCCTCTGGGGGGACCCCGAGGCATTCCCAGGCCAGTGGAGAGATATAGTCTCTCTAGGGTGTCCTGGGTCTTCCCCGGGGCCTCCGCCCCGTGGGGCATGCCCAGAATACCTCTCCATGGAGGCGTCCAGAGGCATCCTGACCAGATGCCTGAGCCACCTCAACTGGCTCCTCTCGATATGGAGGAGAAGCGGTTCTCCAGGTGACAGAGCTTCTCATCCTATCTCTAAGGGAGTACCAAGCCAGTCTTCAGAGGAAGCTCATTTCAGGCACTTGTAGTCAGTATCTCGTTCTTTTGGTCATGACCCAGAGCTCATAAGCATAGGTGAGTACTGGAACGAAGATCGACCGGTAAATTGAGAGCTTTTGAATGACGTTACTTAAATCGTCCACATGAGCTCTAAGGGACTCCCTTTAAGATGCTCCACAGGTCCAGACAACCCAAAAACTTGCAGCACTCGTGCTGGTCAACCTTCCATACATATGCATGTGACCAAGGGAGCCCGGGTGTGTCTTGCAGTTTCCTTGAGACTTGCACAATCATCATAAAAATAGAACGTACCATTATTGTACCACACGTATGTTCGACTACTGTGTGTGGTAAGGGTATTGTGAAGTATTTGTAAGGTAAGATATATGGGTGATGCTGTCGTACGGTCTCCTTACACCGCACTCTAGTCATTAGTAAGGTGCACATACTGGCTCTTTAGAGACCGTGCACAAAAGCTCCAAGCATTAGGTATGCACCCATACGAACTAGACTGTCTAATTTATTGTTCTTATCACTTGAACAGCACTAACGGGCTCCCTTCACAGTCTGTAGGATTTTTTATCTAAAATCTGTACAGGCCACCTGCATACCTGCCCGTATCATGAGGGAAGGAAGTCTTTACACAAGTGTAGGATTAAGTACCTGTGACCTCAGTTAAAATACAAAAGGGTAGAATTATGCACACATCCTAATCAGGTTTGCTTTGATTTGTTCCTCTTACAGTTTCCTCTTGCAGCTGGGGGAATGCAAATTTGATCAGCAGGACTTTGCAATCAGATGAGGTAGAAACCGTCTTAAAGTTGTGTTGGGTTCATGCTTTAACGCTTTAACACAACATCTTTAATATACTTTAAATTTTCAACCTTTAACAGGATTGATGTAATTCCAGTAGATTGATTAGTTAACGGTTGAAAAGTTACAGTAAATCAAGGAGTAACTACGTGTTCGGTCAGTGAAAATGGACTGAAGGGTGAGTTCGTACAGTGCGATGGGAGATCCACTTCTCGTGACAGTACTCCTGCGTCCCTCCCAGCTCCTGTGTCAGCTGAGAGCGATCGATGTACGAGTGCAGCTCGGTCAGAGAGCTCAGCATGATCACCTGAGACACAAACATCCCGTTAGAAGCATGTCATAAACAGTTTTAAATGAGATCGCTGAATCGTTATAATATGTTTTATCGTATATTACGGAGTATAAGTCGCAGTTTTTTTTCATAGTTTAGCCAGGTGTGACTTATTTGTGTGTGTTTTTTTTAAGATAGGCTCATATATTTGTTATTTTGCCAGTAAACACCTGTTGTCCTCTACCTGTTGTTTAATCTAACAGCCAGGGTGCTGCATGTGAGTATTAAGTATTTAACACTGGCAGAAGAAGAGGCGTCCAAAACAAACATGGAGGAGAATCTGATTGTTTTCGTCTTAAACTTTGATGTTTTTCTCATACAGATCAAACGATTAGTATTCTTGTACTTATTTATTTTTTTAGCTACACTGGGCAGATTTGTTCTGAAATGTCAGACTTTTCTTCCAAAGGTTTTCTTCTTATTGATTAGACATTTTTTGCTCCTGTGACTTATACTCCGGAAAATACGGTATTTTTTTTTTTTTTTTATGTAAAGAAAGACAAATTTGACCTATTGGACAACATGATACTCATGAAAATGAACCAGACTTTGATTATTATATGACGTTACCACGGCAACCGTGTTACATTAACATCACTGACTACATTTAGCAGCTTAATAAAATCATTGTTTGTGTTCCTCATATTGAAATGAGCATAAAAGTGACTTAAAATGACCTTTTAATGAGATAATGGTGCATTTGAACAGATTTAGTTTGCTTTAAAACTTCCTCCTAAATAATACAGTCTAAGTAGTTGCATTTTACTGCGCTAAATCCTTTATATATGACGGTGGAGACGCACCGGCACTTTCATTTTGAAATCATCCTTGTTGAATTTGAAGAGAATGTCTGACAGAGTCCGCTGCAGGAGGGTGGTGGGCCTCAGAACCAGAACCAGCTGGAGGTTCCCGGGGAAGGAACCCTGAAGAGACAAAAGGAAACCAAATGAGGTTCTTATGCAGCAACGATGAGGAAGTCCTCCTCTACGCAAATACATTTTTCTGTTTTTAAAAGCAGATTTTAGCTAAGATTTTTCTCTTTTTTAAACTCTTGATGGAAACATGCTTCTCAGAATTTAAAACAATTTTAACAGAACTATTTGAAATTTTTCTCAAAATGTATAAAATGTGTGTTTTTATGTAATTATCAATATCTGACACTAAGCATTAACTAAATCCTCCTAATACAAATGTATTTTATAAAGTTATTCATTTTAGAATGTATTTATTATTCTTGGTTACTGCTTTTAAAAGTATTTTTTTTTTAACCCTGACAGTGAATTTGAGTTAATTTGTATGTTTTTGGTTTGTTGATTTTTCCAAAATATATACATATTTTTGCTGCTATCAACAAGAAAAAAGGGGATGTATTGATAATGTGTTAAAAAAGTTGTTTTTTATACCAATACAATATTGTAGTTTGTAAATTAAATGCTATTTTATAAAAACGCTAAATTATTTTTCAGTTGAAAACACATTTGATCATTTTTATCATCATTTGATGAGATTTTTAACACTGAACAATATGTTTGATTAAGATTCTTTAATCTTTAATGACTATATAGCCATAAATAAATTATTGTTTTTTTGTGTATGTACAAATATATGTGCATATATGTATGTGTACACGTGTATTAGTGCGTATACATGTGTATATAGTATATATGGGTATTTACGTACACATGGATTCTCTTGTTTATACGCTGTTTTTTTCTTTTTTTTTCCCCTTTTGCCTTCGTTGTCCCAAAGTGAAATGGGAGGTTGCAGTAAACTTAATTTAAGTTAGTCAAGAGGGCGAGGTTCAATATTTTTTCTTTTAACTTCTTCCCACCCCTTTATTAACACTATATTCTGTTATTTTTGTTCTTTTGTTTTCTGTTCTGACTGTTTTCAATGTTCTAAATAGTGTTTAAAATAAACTGAAACCGAATATCTCAAGGGAATGCATTAATAACCTAATTTTTAACGAATCTTTATTTATTACTATTGAGTGTTCGTTAACCGCATGAACTGTTTGAATACTTTTTGGAGCATCTCCAAGGATCTTTCTATGTTTCCAGGACACTAACGCAGCAGAAATAATTAGGAAAATGTCCTGATCCTCACAAGGAAAGCGACTTCTGTAGAATCATCTGGACAAAGAAAAGTCCTGCCTCTCATCCCCCTCATAGAATTCCCTTTAATAAGCAAACAACCCAAATGTTCTGCAGCGACGCAGCTCCACCTCAGTGATCCGAGGAGCGCTGGTCTCAGCAGAATTCACATGTCCTCTTGTTCATGGAATTAACGGCTCAAATGTTTGTCTTTGCTGATGTGGAGGAAGGTTACAGAAAATAGAAATTTGTTACTGAAAAAACACAAAAAAAAGTTTTTTAAATGAATTAGCCATGAAAGAAAAGGAGATTTAGAAATGCATGTGTTAAGGAAACATGGTGTATATGGTGAATAAAACAGTTTTTTATAGTTATGTCTCACTGTTTTAATATTTTTTTTCAATCAAAAACCTATTTTGTAGCATTGCCACATATGTTTACGTTTGAGTACTGGTAGGAATGTCTTTTTACTGATGGGATAAAAAGAGAATTCAGTAATGACTTTCCATTTGATAACCCTGGTTGAAATGGTCCTGTATGTTTTGTTTTTCTCTGAGTTTATGTTTGAAATAATTGTGTTGGACTTTTTATCTACATCATAAAAAGGAGCCTTGGACTACAAACATGGCTACCTGGGGACTTCCTGTCACACGGGACTACAAACATGGCTACCTGGGGACTTCCTGTCACCCAGGTGCCAGACTGATTACAAACATTACAGATGAGAGGAGTGTCTCTCGGAACGCGAGGGGTGAGAGGCCTGACCTGAGTGAGAGTTCCTGGGCGAGCCCCACATACAACGTTGACAGCTGCAGAACACAATCTTAAGGATTACCGAGACAGAGGAGAAGAGTACCAACCTTGTTGGTGGAATATGGAGGAAATCTATCGACTATTGGGTGAGACCTTCACATGCTTCGTCACTGGACAGATCCGGTAAGCCACATTTGTGCAACCTGCGGACGGAACGTTGATGACCCGCAAATCTACTTTAGACTGCTTTCGCCTTAATGGAGGAGGACGCCAAAGGGACGCGGCGATTGTGTAAATAGGAACTATATATAAAAAGACTTGGGTGGGTGCACCTCGGTGAAGGACTGGGAAAGACTTGTGGGGTTTATCTGTCAACTGAAGAAAAAGCTATAAAAGAAAAAAACTGCATATTCTTGAGTCATTTTTCTTGAACGTTGGTAGTGTGCATAAAGAGAAGGAAAGCAAACTATAACTTCTTGTTTTTTGTCCGTAAGACGTATATTTATGCCCCTGTTTCTTTGTTTTTTTTGTTTGTAATACTTTGCTGTACTGTAGAGTGTTACAATTTTACTTCAACATTTTATTTCCTTACTTAATATTTCAAAGCAAAACTATTATAAAGATAATAACTTCTCAGTCACAGTTTCCATATTCACTGCAAATGATACAGTTGGCTGCATATGGAGTTATCTACTTTTAAGCACCAACCAAATCACTTTAATACTGTCAGTTATCAAAAGAAACTATGAGGGGGCGCAAGGGGGCAACAGCCCCGCACCAAAAAGCTTTGCCTCCCAATTTTTTAGTCAACATTAGCATCGTTATTGAAAAAGGTTAACGAATTAAAGCATTAATTAAATAAAACTGTTATTAACACTAAATACATATGACTTATGCTTTTATTTGTAATGGCAATTTCTCATTTGCCCCCTTCCAAAATATTCTGCCCATCTGCTGCCCCTGTTTTAGCTCCGCCCCTGAGAAGAAATATTTGTATTTATCATCAGAAAATGATTTTGCCTGCTTGATCTTCATTAGAAGCGTGCTGTTTTTCTCCTGTTTCTTATTGTAAATCAGTTTTGAAAAAGAATAGTTTTGGATTAAAAAAAATCCCTATTTCTGAGATAATATGATTTATTACTGTGTTTAACACTAGAAGTCCTAAGCCTGCGCAAATTTGCGCAGGGAAGAGTACCCCCCCG
>NC_050532.1:3651945-3652725 GCF_002922805.2 Oryzias melastigma | reverse complement strand
TGTTAAAACATTTTTTTCAAATCAGTATCTGAAGCTGTAACACTCCAGAATTAAAAATGTTGGAATGATACCCAACTTGTTTAAAAAAATCTAAATGTTGCATTCTTTTAGATGTTTAATTATATGCTCTGGATAAAAATGTTCCTCTAAGATACATTTTCTTTCATTTAAACTCAGCTTACAGGGTACATAGGCCTTTTTCTCCATAGGGTTTTAATGACAAACATATTAAATAACAGACGTAAGCTGCAAACTGTAGGATAAATGTTAGTTTAAAGCATATGTAAACATGCAGGAGGAAACATTTAGAAGCCAACATCATGACATCTGATCTATGAGAAAGAAGAGCCACTTCAAAATATTTTGCCACTGGGATAAGAACAAATACAAATATATAGTTGGCTATTATTAGATATGATACTTTGTTTATTATGAGGATAAAAGTGATGCATTATCCTAATTTTGCTTGAACGTTTTACTGATTTGTCTTTTTTCAAGCAATTTCTCAAATAAAAACAAATAAAAGACACAAACAAAAACTACAAAAATGTATGAAATCTATTTAAAATATTCATCCACAAACTTAGAAAAAATGAGAAAATGAATCTATCTTTTTGAGATTATAACTGTCCCTAATCATAAATGCATATATCCACTCTTTAGGACACAGTAAGATCAAGACTTCATTAAATCAGTCTGCATCCTTCAAGGGAATTGACCCACATTTCTGCAGCAAAGACTAGGGGTGTTGCGGATCACAAAACTCACGGTTCGGATCGT
>NC_050532.1:3563084-3651859 GCF_002922805.2 Oryzias melastigma | reverse complement strand
GAAAGGGTCAAAAAAACCCTCAACCTCTCATACATCCACACATGCTCACCCTGACTGAACTGGAAACTGCTTATATCGTCGTTTATTTAGCAGACAGGCAAAATCAGCTGGAGCAGAGCTTCATTTCAGGGCTGGCTGATGCCGGCTAACTTGATAGAAAAGGAAAACCTCGGGGATTAATGAGGATAAATTTCATTAAATGTCAGAGCGGGTCTCCAGGATCCCTGAGGGATGATATAGAAGCTTATTTTCCTCTCTGATACTCCGTCTGCGGTTTGTTCCTTTTGGAAATGTTTGTTTTTCTGCTTTATTGATTGACATGTGAGCATCCACATAAAGTGTTTCAGCTCCATATCAATTCCACTGAAATAATGAAACATTAAGTGTTTCACATCCTACAGAAATTAGAAATATTAATCATGAATAGAAAACAAATGGTGGCTCATTTTACAGAAAAACAATTGCAGATTCTACTAAAAATATCGCATCAGTGATTGTGAAGGAGGACTGTTTTAAGGAGGTTGCTAGATTGACAGAAGAGGACCTGGCTGCAGACAACAACATGGCCCCAAGATGGCGCTAGAGCATCATTAGAAGGAAGTCCTCAACCGAAGTTCGAACAAAGTTTACCGTCTTCTCCGAGAAAAACATCGGAACCGGGTTACGGTAAGGATTACAGATAGGGTTAGGAATCTTCTAGTGTAGATACCAGATCACAATAGGCTAACAGGTTGCTGTGTCGCATTAGCCAGTCAGGAACTCAGCTTTGGTCACGTGACCCAATCAGCAGGTCACTGAAAATACGAGCGTTTTGTCTTGTCGCACCGTGCAATTCTCTGGCTGTAAGCCAGACAGCCTCCCAGACCTCAGTGAAGCTCGCTCAATACGCCAGCAGACAGACAGCCAACCTTCAAACTAAGTCACAGAGACACAGAAACCCAGTGGAAGCGGCTGTCATGCAGACACACACCCCAAGTGAGATAGAAGCCCTGGTAACCCCTCAGACACCGCGGCTGAGGGGACACGGTATATAGCTCAGGATCACAGGTTTGACAGGCGGTGAGCAGCGAATTCACCGCGCAGTGAAAAAGGGGGCGGGTCACCGGTTTGCGGCTCAGAGAGTTCTGATTTATTAGGAACAGCCAGCACGTCAAAAAATGACGACACCCAAAACATTCATTTTTGACCCGGAGGTCTTAACCATGTGATGACTATTATTTTTCATTAGTACTGAAATTGGCACCGATTGGGAACCAAAATCGAAACAAAAGAACCACTTTGGCACCGGAACCAAATAAAACCCAGTCGGTGCCCAACCCTACTCCCTTCATATGTAGGTAGATGTTCCACTGGATGTTCCGATCCTTTTTTGATCTATTCTAAAAGTATTCCCAGTGTTCTTTTAATTATGATGTATTTTGACAGAATCAAGAAACCAGTCATTTTCTAGGACATCGCTTCTGCAGTTAAAAATTTAAAATGAAATTCTGCAAGCCTGTCCCCACTTCCCGTCATCCATCTGTTTAAATGCTACCCTACAGCCCCTCATGCCTCCAACGTGACCTTATCGGTGCAGCCCAAATGCTGAGGAATATTGGAGCTGTCCAGCTGTACAGTTTTGAGCCAGCTGTTAGCTCACATGAGGAAAACAAAGACGTACATGGACCTATTTGGTTTATTCACAGTTGTTTGAATAAAAAATACTCTGCAATGCAGATTTAAGCTGAATTGTTTTTATATGTATCCTCAATCATCAGAGAAATAGAACAAACATTACAAAAACACGGAGCAGGTCTTTATGCATAAATGAATACCAAGTACGTTTATAGGATGCTGTAACATCTTTATGTTTGCCAAGTGTCTATTTTTTTAAATCCTTGCTTTTCTCAGTACATATAAACTTAAAAAAAAGTACTTACAGCAATCCGGAGGAGCGTCCCCTTCACAGCCGCCCATCTGTCCTGCCGCCGATCGATGACCAGAATGAAACCCACGTCTGTTGACGACAGGCTGACAAAAACAGAGATATTGGATCGGTTACAACGAGCGCACGAGTCCGCTTTCTAGAGTTCAGGATGGAGGATTTAACGTTAGAGAGTGAAGGAGGAGATCACAGCTGCCCCACAAAGGAAAGTGGAGAGTCCTCCTGAACAAAGGAGCTGACAGTGACAGAAGTGAAGCCAAATCACAGTTTGCTGCTTTGTTATGCTGCTCCTTATCTCCACAGACAGCTGCTGCGGCACTCTGGGAGAATCGGTGGAGATTATACAGATTCCTCTGGCTATCAAACCCCCCCCTCGTCCTAAAACATCCAACATTGAACACATTTCACTTGTAAGAAGACATGTTTCCAGGTGAAGATGATCCCTTTACCTTTCATGCAGAGAAATCACTGAAATCTTTCAGTGTCCTTTGATCCACAAACTGTATCTATTCACTGTACGGGGGGGGGATCCCAGCAAGACGTATTGTTTAAGGAGGAATGGGGTAAAAATTTTACCTTACGAGAGAAATCCAGCCCATCTTTGAACCAGCCAATCAGAACCCAGGAGCTGTGTTTACTGCAGCCAATCCTCACATCAGTGAAAAGATACACTCCAATAGAATCTCTGTGGATTTAATCCACTGTCAAATCTGAAAAACTCCCCTCATCTCAAGGTAATTTAGCATTTGATTGTTTCCTTTCCTGTCCATTGAAGGATTTTCACAGGGAATGCAACATAACCTGCTTTGTGCTGTGACTCAGCTAAACGGAGATAAGGGGGGGTGGCGCTGTGGATCAAAGAAAAACAGAAACTTTTTGCGGCAGATCTACGCCGCTAGAGCCAGAGAAGAAGAGGCAGAGATGCTTCTTCAGAGCTGAACTAGAACCAGCTGAACGTCTGCTGCTGTTCTAGGTTCTGCTGCCTTCACTGCAGGATGGAAGCAAAGTCAAGGCCCGAGGGCCGAATCTGGCCCGAATCCGGCCCTCCAGATCATTTTATATTATTGTTATTAAAGGTCTGATGTTATGTTGTATTATTGTGACAGGATATATCAAAATCTTTTGGGATATTTATGAATTCATTTTTTATATAAAGTGATGTAAAAGTAAAGAAATTTGACGTTTTTTTATTTTAACGTTTATAACTTTTTATTATAGAGAGAGCAAAATATTGAAAGTTATTTAAAGTTTAAGTTGATTTATTCTGGAATAATATTCCTGTCTTTTCTTACTCATATTTATGTTTAAAAAAGTGACATTTTTTAAGTCTAAAAGTTTGAACAATTTCATTTTTTATGTGTTCAATAAATGTTTGTCGTGTTTGGCCCACGATGTACTGTGTGTTTTGGATTTTGTTGGACAGCCCTGCTCTAGAAAATCCAGTTTACTAAAACCGCATCACAATGCCGCCAAGTATAACTTACGCTTTGTCCACATGTTTCATTTCTGGCTTTCATGATACATTTGTGATATAAGTAATTCATAATTGCGTTCGTCATTCGTTGATGTCTATTGAGCGTCTTGGTCTTTGCGTGAATTTGTTTTTGAGCTGTTGAAAATTTTTGGTTGCTTGAGAATTACACAGTTTGTGTGTAGTTTATGTGGTTTAGATGTAATTATTACCTAAATCTTGTGAGATGCATATGCAAATTTGTGGGTTTCAACAACTGTCTCACAAATTTTTCACGTATGTACAGCCAATATATAACTTTCATGTTACCTTTATGATGCACATATAATGTTAAAATTACATAATTGATGCACAAATCACAATTGAATTGCATTTAAACAGCACAATATTCACGTATGGATCATTCATTCGCGTATTGTGTGATAGGTACATGAATCGACTGATTTTGTGTCTCAAAGCAGTGTTTTAGTTATGAATATGCAGTTTTAGGCCACAATCTTATGACATATCTGTGAATTTTGAGTCAAATTATTCATGAGCAAATGCAGCTCTGCAGAAGCGAAAGCTTCTGCAGAGCTGCATTTGCTCATGAATAATTTGACTCAAAATTGTGGGCGGGACTATTTGCACAGAGAAACTCCTCCCCTTTTTCTCCCTGTTGCTGAAGCATGGACTTTGTGGTCCGCCCAGCGTATTTTCACAAATGAGCTCTTTCTCAAACAGCAGTTTGTGTTCTGCTTATGATTCACAACAATTTGAAGACTCAGAAATACAATTTTAAGCTTCATTTACTTTATAAATGTCCTCCATTTCATTACAGAGGTTGTCACTTATGCAAACACAGCAACACAAAAAGATGCAAAACAAAACCAATGTTATGTAATGTAAAAGTTGTGTATTGTTTTTTGCCATAATTTGCTTGCAATGTGGTAACAATGTGGTTAGAATTGGAAGGGACATAAGGTGTTTTGCGTTTTTTTGTATCTTCTTATTATAAATTAGTGTAACTTAGTCAACGATAGTTGCCTGTCTTTTGATGTAAAACGTTGCGTTTAACTTTGTTGCTTAAAAAATCCCTACATAATTAAAATATATATATATATATTATACACATTTTATTTTAAATTAAACTAAAAAATGTTGGTTCAAAATTTTGGGGATTTTTGCAATAAAAAATGTCTGATTTAGATTTTATTTTGTGTGTGATTTTAGGTCCAGTTTGAAAAATTTACAAAAAAAACAGGTAAATTAATAGAGACTAGGTGAGACACAAAACAACACAAAGTACACATTTTTTAAAGTAAAAACACATTAAAATGTGACAATTATGACTAGCTCTTTAAACTCCTTATAGATTCGTCTTTTGCAGAATAAACCGAAGGAGTAATTTTGCAGAAGTAAATTCTACCTGGTGGAAAGACCATTAAACGACAAAGTTAGAACAAATTTACTAAAAAATAAAAATAAACCAAACAGAAAATGTAAAAGGATACATTTTCAATACAGTTATTTCAGCAAAATATCTGCAAGATCGATGGATGTGAAAACTTTTGCTTCAATTTTTTTGTCTTTTCTGGTTCGACTGAATACATTCATAAGATTTACATTTTGTATTAAATCCAGAAGTGCGACCAAGAATGTTTTTAGCCTGCACTGAATCTTCTCCTTTATATCTCATGTGATTCTAGTCAGCTGACCAACAGGAAGTTAACGTGGAATGACGTTTTTTCTATTGTTGACCCAAAAACTTCTGCACCTTTGCATGCCCCCAAACCCATTATGATCCCTCACTATTAGAAGGGATATCATAAGGGTTTAAATATTTGTTTCTCTTTTTTAGCTGGCTTATCAATCAAAGTACGGAAACAAAAACAAAAAAAAAACTTTATTAGCATCTAAACTATGTACTAAAAAATAAAAGGAAGTAACACAAGAGCAGCTTATAGTATAAATACGAACTTTGGATGTACTGCTGATGAAATTTTCTGGATAAACTTTACCTTGGCACACTTGTAAGGTAGGTCAGGACATTGTGAAACTCTCTGTCCGTGATCTCGCTGAACGCAGGGAATTCTGGGAACACGATGACGGGGCTGCCATTATCCCCTCTACCTCCTGAAATGAAGCAAGACAAAGAAAAAGACCAGGATTTATGTCAAATATTCAGTTTTTATGATAAAAGTCCTTCCTGCAGTTGATATAGGAAAAGTAAATTAAAAAGAAATTTTGCAAAAAAAAAAAATGACGCTTTACTATAATCGACATGATTAATATGCAAATCTTACCTCAAGCTAAAACAAAAATAAACAGATTCAAAATAATTTGATGAATGTTATCTGTTAAAGAGATGACTACACACTTGTGTGGTCCTTTTAGCCGGAAAGAGGACAACAAATAAATGTATAAAATAGCTATAAGTATGCTGAGTGACTATTGAAGCAGCTTTTATAGAGCATCGTGTCTGAAGTGATGAAGTGCTTTCATGAATAGTCTGACATCCTTTTGCAAAAACAGGCAAACACTTTCTCCTTCTCTGAGCAGAACAGCCACTCTATCGGAGCGTGTGGCAGGAATTTCAATGTGTCTGCCTTTTCTTCTCTCATCTCCATAGCAACAGCAAGTGCACGGTCATGCTTTCTTCTGGGATGTTTTTTTTCTGTGAGATGCTTCTAAACCTGCTGTTGGAAGTTGAGGATATGGAATGCTGCGAGTGACCAAAGAAAAAGTCAGAGTGTAAATGCACCATGAAAATGATCAGCTTAGTAAAGTTTGTAACAGAACAGAATTCCCTAAACGTAAGCCAAATCCAAATTCATCCCCTCTGGTTCTTCCTTATTGCTCCAATTGTTGGAGCTTTAGCTGTGTCAAAATTTGTTTTTTAAGGAGGAACCGTAGCGACTTACGTCTGGGTCTCCCTCCCTTGGTGGGGTGATCTGTGTCGCGCAGGAGAAACTGATTTTTTCATTTGGTGGTTCTTAAATGCAGGTAATGACTTTTAGCACGACTTTTTAAAGTTATAAAACCAAAGTTATGTATTTTCCGAACTCTGGCAGTGACCAGAAACTATGGATGACATCATCCAGTGGTAGTAGTGTAAGGATTTGATGACACTATTTTCCATAAGCCCATAAAATAAAAAATAAAAATTTTCATTAAAAAAATATTTTTTTGCGAGATTATTTCATTATAATTCATTTTTTCCTAATTGTATTTATGTATTAATAATATTTACTTATTCTTTTTTTAAGTGTGTCTTTAGTGTTTTTAATGTCTATCTGCTCTTTTTAATAGATGTATTCTAACAAGGTGATTTCCTCTTTAATAGAATCAATAAAGTTTTGTTCGATTCTATCGGTTTTTAAACACTTTCCTGGACAAAATTTGGTCAATTTTGTTATTTCTTCTTATTTTTTTATCAAATTTAGACTCAACAAATTTAGTACATTAAATTTCCACTCCGTGTGCAAAATCTGCAAAACTTTTGTAAATGGAAAATTAACTGTAAACACATAAGTTATGATTTTAGACTCTCTCTTTTGCTGTTGATAATGTTTTTTCTGTATCTACTTCTCGTTGTCTTTTCTCTATAAGTCTCTCCTTTTGCTAGATCATCGTTAAAAACAAGAATATTGTTCTTAACCTGTCCTGACTGATACATAAAGGTTACATAAAATAAAAAAGCAGCCAGAATAACTAAATTAGATGTCAAATGTTAAGGACTGTAGAATGTGTTTCTCTTATTTTGTAAGAAAAACAAAAAAAAATAAATTTCATGTTTTTTCATGTTCAAGATTTTCTTCAGCAATAAATAAACAAATAAATATGTGCATTTAAAAAAAAAGTAAAATATCACCATACTTTGATTTATTTTAGTTAATTGTATACTAGTAAAACTCAGTACTGTAATAAAGAATTAGATAATCATAGTTATTTTATTGGTTTGTTGCTACCAGTTTTGATAATTAGAACTTATAACTAAAAACAACAAAGCTGGACAAATAAAGCTCGTATACTGTACATTATTTTTGAATTTTGCTTTTATTTTTTACATAATCTTTGGAAATACCATTTTTTTCTTTTTAGTATTTAAAAAATCAGTTCTTCATTTTTGACAATCCTTTTACTCTAAAGTAGATCCACAATTGATAGAAACTAAAGATAAATACTATATAAAGCTGATACTTTAATGTTGTCCTAAGAGTTTTTAAAGTGATATGAAGACCTTAGAGAAGATTCAGATGGTTTGAAAAGAGGAGTATAAAACCTGACAGGTGTTGAAAAGGAAAAACAGGAGTCGTTTGCATGGCAAATTTGAAACACCAGATGAGAATTCACATATGCAAATATCAAGCAGATAACATGCTGCGCTCACTGCAGGTGAAAATGAAGAAAGTAACCGATTTATGCATATTACATAACAGCTGAAAGTACAGAAGAGTATAATGAGTCACCTGAAAGGAAAGCGAACTGCTTTCTGAGGTCGGCGCTGATGTCTGCAGCTCGGAGCGGACTGTTGTCCAGCTGCATGATCTCATCTGGAAAGAATAAAAAGACAGAACTCCTGAGCTCAAGATGAAACACGGGGAAACTTTGCACGTTAGTACAGATAAAAATAAATGTCTTGGTTCGTGAAGGTGGAGAGGACCCTCTACCTCAGTTTAATTGATTTGCTGTTCTTCATATTACCGTTATAACTTAATAAACTTTTGTATCTGACATTTGAGCTGAACTGTTTATTGAATAATATTCGTATATTTACGTATATTTATAAAGGGGTTTGTTTTGACCATATCCCTATGAAACATTCACAGTTTTGATACCAACCCAGAAGCTGCAGTTTCTCCCATGACCACTAGAGGCAAGTTTCAGAAGGGAATAATTTCCTACACATTAGAAAGTCAAATTTTACACCAAAAATAGACTTTAAGAATCAGATTTTTAATATTTTTTTCAATTTTTTGTGCTTTTTAACTCTAGTGGGGAAAACTACATCACAAGTTCAGAAACTTAAAAAGCTTGTTGATAAAGATTTTGGATTTTAGTTTCTCCATCTTGAGTTGCAGTCTACAACAGGGTATTAGAGCCACTATAAAAGAAAAAAAAACATTATCTGAGAGTAATGTAGTAAAATTATGAGGTAAAAACGTCATGATTTATAGAAGAATAAAGTTGTAAATTTATGAGAAAGAAAGTCTAAATTTGTGGGGGAAGAAAATCAAACAATTTACAAGACTAAAGGCAAATATTTTTGATACAGAAAGTCACAATTTTATGAGAAAACAAGTCCGGGTTTTGCGTAAATAATATGTTATATTTAGCCTTCACATGAACTGTTAAAAAAATCAGATGAACATCAAAATGCTCAATGACTTCTCAATTAAAATTACGTTTTCCATGAAAAATCACAACTTTTTAACTCATAAATTTCCAATTTAAATTCTTTCAAAATGTTGACTTTTACAAATGAACTCAGATACATTTATTTATTTCCGTTTATGGCAGCCTTAATACTCCCACGACATTTTATGCTTTTGACCCGTTTGTCACAGATTCAGTCAATGACCTTAAAGAACAAAGCTCATCCTGCAGTCAATTTTTTTTTAAAACTTCAGAATGTCCTCTTTGATTTTAGTGAAAAACCTGATTATTTTGGCTTCCTTAAGACATGACCTTGTCTTTTTGACGCAGAGGCTTGCAGTTGAGTTTAAAGCAGTCTGTCGCTGAATACAAAGCAGCTTGGAGGAGAATCTGTACATCCGCATCGAGCTCTCCAGGTCAAGGTTAAGCCACTCCCCTCAAAGTGGAGGAGTTTGGGTATCATGTTATGAGTGAAGGATGGAGGCAGAGACTGATGGATGAACCGGTTCTGCATCAGTGATGTGGACTTTGTTCAGGTGTTATTGAGTCTGCTGCTACGTTCACTCCGCTCTTGTCACATTCAAGAAAGCGCCAAATTGGGGATTTTTGAGGGTTGTTTAGCCCAACGGAGGAGCTTCTTCTTCTTTTCCTACAGTTTACTAGCTGATGCCCGCCACCACCTCCACGATCAATTTTCGACCTGGTTTAACTTGTCGCACATGTTTAATGGTCAAGCATTTTGCAAGTAAAGCCTAAAAATTGTCTTAAAAACACATTTAAATACATTTACATAAACTTTTCATTGAACGTGCATCGCATATTTAAAGGCACCAGACTCTTTTTTTCCACTACTATCACTTTGTCAGAATTCTGACTTTAATCTCAAAATTCTGACTTTAAAGTCAGAATTTTGAGATTAAAGTCATAATTCTGAGATTAAAGTCTCCCAGACTCTTTTTTCCACTACTGTCAGTGTAGATGTACGGAAGAAGATTAGGGCCACTGGAAACAAAAAGTTTATCTCTGAGTTTAAAGTCAGAATTCTGAGATTAAAGTCAGAATTCTGACTTTAAAGTCAGAATTTTTCATGGGCTTTTTTTTTCCCCAGTGGCCCTAATCCTCTTCCGTATAGATGACCGATGCCCAATTTACTTTTTAAAAATAATTTAGGCCCCTGACTCCATCGCAGGGATTCTTTTGTAAACAGCTTTAAAAAAAAAAAAAAAAAAAAAAAGAATTTTATTTTCAGTTTTCAGTTAAGTTTCAGTTTTTGCAAGTCTTTATTCTCCACAAACTCTTTTGTTTTGTAAGAAATGCCCATGAAAGGTGAGTGGAAATAAGAACAGGTTTGTTTTTTTTATTTAAAAACAATAGTGGTAATAATTGCTATGTCAATGCATCACCAAAATGCTCGTGGACTGTCACATGCTCAACTTCATGACCTCTATTATTTTTGTTGCTCTAAACGGACTTTACTTTGTCAGCCCGCCACACCCTGCCCCCAGAACCTCCCACGCGTATCACATCAAGGGCAACAACCCCTCCAGGCCAAAACAGGGGCTATTCTGTTACTGAAAAATCCCCTCCTGAACGCCCAATTTCAGCTTCAACACCTTCTCACAGTCTCTCAGAGCAGGACTTCTGCAGAGGTCTCCTCACCTCTCATCAATCGCAGACAATTGAAAAAGCCCCTCCAGCCTCCGCTGTGAAACTCGAGGCCGGTATCGGATGCAACTGAAGCTGTCGTCAAACAAACGGCGAAACTATTTCAGTCCAGTTTCCTGTCTGAGGATGAGGAAAATAATCCATGAATGTTCATTTTGATCCTTTGTACCTACAATAACAGATCTACAAAGAGGGAGCTCCTCATTTTAGGCTTTGAAATGATTTTTTCAAACAAACAAATAAATAAATGTTGCCTATTTAGCAAAAACATAAAAATTGCAGATATTTGTTGCTAGAAATACCTATTTCTATATATTTCCCTCTTGTTTTTGTAAATTATCAGTGTTTTATTGCTTAAATGGTTTAAAAATGAGTTTTTCTTATGTAGCTCAACCTGTTTAAAATGCTTGGCAGACTAAAGTGAATCCTAATATAATGTTTAAACATATTAACTTTGCTTTTTGTAGTTATGAACAAATTTGGCAATTCTGAACCACATTTCCATATTACTTTGTGGGTTTCCTTGTGAACAAACCTCTAAGTAAGTCGAGCATAGATATAAATAATTCGCAATTGATTCCACCATGTCAGTAAAAATGTTTTTTTTTTAGTATTAAAGTGATTGAATTCAACAAAAACACACTTAAATCCTCTAATCAGCTGCTTCTCTTGACTTCTTTAAGCCGTTTTCAAACATAAAAAGTGTGCAGACTCCCAAAACATTTTACATGCCACACATGAAAATCAGTTATACTCACCTTACATAAAAATAAATGCTGTTTTTGCCTTTTAAGTTTACTTTTGTTAAATAAAATAACATATTTCTCTCAGTTGGAGTTCATAAAGTTTGAATGTATCATGTAAATATTCACAAAAAAGTTACAAATATATGAAATCAATAAAATTTGTCGCAAAAAAATTAAAGTCACACAATATTTTGATCAATTTTAAAGCGTTCCACTGGTCTTTTAATTAAGATTATGGCGTTTTAAGCCAAAATCTAAAAACCGGTGTCGTTTTCTGGAACATAGTTTCTGCAGAGTGGCAGGAGTTCATTAGAAATCCACTTCTGAGTTGTGGGCGGGGCCATGCAGAGGCGGGATCACCCATCTGTTTAAATCAGGAGTCTACAACCTGCGGCTCAAGAGCCATATGACCCTTCCATTAAAGACAAATGGAAAGTATTTTATAAAAAAAATAAAATAAAAGCAGACTATGTATCAAAACTAAATCATTTAGACAGATTTTTAGCACAGAAATTCATTGGGGAGGTCAGTAAGCACAACCAGAATTTGTACTTTTAGAGCAGCAGATTTTGAGGCGGATTTTCTGAACAAATTGACGTATTTTAAGCACGCTCTGTAGTTAGAAAAATCTGATTTAATTTTGGCTAGTTAGAGCTGTGAATTCTTGACCAAGATGAACCGCAAAAGGTAAAAAAAAAAAAATCTTTTTTGTTTTGTTTTTAATACTAAAACATTACAGTATATATTGCTGAATTTGCTGCATTGAGATAATCCTATGAGAAAGAAGTGTGTCTTTTATTTTGAAAGTAACATTAACATAAAAAAAAATCCGTGTCTTATTTTCCAAATGGTAAAATCAGCTTTTTTTGGTTCCTGCTGGGTTGTTGTCAGTGAGAAATTGACCTGGTGCTTGTTTACATGCACTCCAGCTAGCTTACAGCTGCTCACAACCCCAACCTAACATTACCGGAGCAACAAAAATGGTGATCAGTATCAGAGCGATTCAGCTGAACAGTTTTGAGCCAGATTCCAGGTACTCAGAAATGACATTTTGATCATAATTTTCTTTAAATATTGTTTCCATCATAAAAATGCCACAATAATATGAAAAAAACACAATTCCATCAGAGAGGTTCTTTAATTAAGTCACTTTTCCTGCTTCTTAGTGATAAAGTAACTTTTGCTGCTGAGCATAAACCTTCCCCACACGCCCACACAAACACACACTAACACACACAAACACACACATGCTGCTTGAGAAGTTAATGTTCTTTCAAAGGCTTAACGAAGCGGATTAGCGTCCGCTCACGCTCAGGCCGACAAGTCAAACGTTAGTGGGTCACTGTCACACACCTGGACCGCCCGACGGTATTGACACAGATTAAACGAGGATAAAACACTCCCACTGAGACTCCGCCCACCAGCTGAGCTGCAGGTATGACTTCTGGTCCTACAGTCAATCGTCCAACAAAATAGAGTTTATTTTTCTGGGGATGGAGTAAAGTGAACAGCCGTGTCATCATCTATATATGAAAACAATCATCTTTAACTGTTGCAGAATTCTTCTTTGTACCTATTTTCTTTTGTATCCAACAGTTTTCTATTTAGGGGATGCATCCGTGCAAACAGATCAACAAAAACAACGTGCAGAGTCCAGTGAAATTATAACAGGTATTAAGTGATGCAGGTAACAGACAGGTGAGGGTGCAAACACAGAGCGTGATAAGGCCAGAAAAACTTCCTCTATGCAGCGCAAACAGGGAAGTTCAGGTGATCTCTAGATCAATTTGCAAATCCTGGATGTTTTTCATTAAAGGGAAGTGAGGGTGTTTTTTTTTAAACATGGTGGAAATGTCTTTTTGAAATATGGTGACAAAAAAAAACCAAAAGACTAGAACCAAAACGATGTTGACACCTACCACAGATCCAACAGCAGCGGCGACACAACCTGCAGTAAGTCTCCATTTCCTCGATGGATATCCGAACTGTGTGTCCACACCCCTCTCCTGGACCTAAGTAAACACTCTCCATCTTCTCCTCTTTGCTCCTCTCATCCTGGTCTTCACCTTCTACATTGTTCACTGTGTTACAGCTTTCATTGTTTTCTAGCCTTTCTTCATCATCCATAAACAGGAGCTCCCTCATACTCAAAACCCAGTCCGACTCGACTCTCTCTTGGCATCCATCTGAACTCAAAAGCCCATCTGAGTGAAGGTCAGATTCTGAGTCAAACACTGGTTCCTCCTCCTCCTCCATGAAAAAGCCTGAATCCAGCATCTCCCCTTCTTCCATTCTCCTCTCCCATTCCATTCCTTGTTCGCTCTTGCTCTGCAACATTTGTTCTGTGAACAAATCATTGCATAAACTGCTTCCTAGTCGAGCTGACTCCACCTCCCCTCAAACTCCACATCCAGCCTCCTCCTGCTGCCAGGTTACAGGTGCTCAGCAGCCTGCAAACATCAGTCAGTAACTGAGAGGACTTCCTATTCTAACCTCATGTTACCTTTCCTTTATACAAAAGCAACAGTGTAGAGCTCATTCCCACTTTTCTCTCTTCGCCCAGCCGCCCTCTTTCCGAGCCCTGAAAGGACAAAGGCTACAGTCTCCTCAGATGACGGGCGATCCTATCACCACCCTCTTAAAAGCTCGTCAGGAACAGGAAATAAAATGTTGCCCAGTAAAATGTTCGTGTTTTAGATACGCCGGCTTCCGTGGCTCATGTACCTCACCAAACCAAATCCCTTTCCCGCCTTATCTCAGAAGATGAGCAGCAAGTGTACAAAGCCTCCATTCTGACCGCCCAACCATTCATGCACTCCCAGTTACCCATTCACTGACTTTCAACTGAGACCTCTATTCTTGCTAATTTCCCTCAAAAGAACTCTTTCTACAACTTTCTGACAGAACAAAGCAACTCCAGAGAGACACTAGTAAAGGACTATATCGTTTCTTAAACTGACTATTTAAATTTAAATGCAGAGACCCAGAGGACTCATAAAATGTTTCATGATTATTTAGAAAAAGTTTTTTTAGGTAAAAGATAAAAAAAGTAAGAAACAGAAGACTATTAACTCATTCAAAGAAAATAAATTATTTCCCATAAAATGTCAATTTGAGGAGGTGAGTACTCTAAAGCTACGGTCACAAATACGACTGCCACCGTGCGATGGGAAGGTATCAGCAGAATATTCAAGATTTTATGCAGCTGCCCAATTTTTTGGGAAATTGTTGGTATTATCATGAATGAAGGCGGCAGTCAGGCGTGTAGAAAGGTCCGCTTTTTATCTAACCCCGGGCTACAGGGTGGCTGGCGGCATGGATCGTCTAGTCAAAGCTGCTGCCGGTCGGTGATTCAGAGTGATATACCAGGCAAAAGGTCGGGGCAGGCGGCAAAGAGGCAGAGTCAGGTACAAAACAAGATCAAGTTATGGGTGATCTGGTCACAGATAAATGCTCAGTATACAGGCAGAAAGATACAAGCAATACTTCCCACTGAGTGTGGTCTGAACAATGCTTAAATGTCCTGTGGTTGATTGACTGATGAGAGTCAGGTGTAGAAACTTCCAGACACTGTGTGATGGGGTTGATGAGAGATTGAGTGCTAACAGTTCTCAGGAGATGGCTCCCTCCTGACACACTGTACTGCCACCGCTCAACCTCAAAATGTGCCCACTGACTGATGCCAGCTTTTAGTGAAAAATCGTCCAGATGCTGTGAAATATTAACTGTTTCTTAAAAACTATTGCAGCCACAGTGCAGAGTGTAAAAATGTGACTGCCGCCTCCCATTAACAAACTATCAAATTAGCTGAAAAACTTGCATTTATGTTGCTGTGTGGTGGTAATTTGGGACATGTGACCGTAGTCTCAGCAGTAGACGGTGTGGGTGTTTTGGTGAAGTCAAAACAAACTGTAGGAGTTCCTTCTTTGGCATTCAAAAGGGATATTTTAAGCACCTGTAACTGTAAAATATCAGACTCATCAAGAAAGCTGCTCACAAAGTCAATCTAGCTTTAACCCCCTGTTATAGAACTAGCATTAGTTAGTAGTTTTTGCCTTCACTCATACAATAAATATGACTCTTCTGTTTACCAATTTAAAGACTAGATATGTAAAAGATACCAATACATATTAAAGAAATCAATTTGTTTCTCATTTGTGACAATTCAGTTACATGCTAGTTAAAAAAAAACAAGTCAGAGAAAAGTAAGTAATTAAATGTGTCATTTTTTTCAGAGAATAACTGAAAATATACTTTATTTTGGTATATTGTGATATATATTGTTATTGTGATATAAAAGAATTTAAATCGTGATACTACTACTTTTATGTATCAATTGGTGGACCATGTAATGAGATGCGAATCGAATCACGTGAGAGGGAAAGATACACAACCCTATCACAGACCCATCCTCTAAAAACACAGATAACTGGGTATATTTTTGTACTTTCATGTTCTGAGATGTTTAGGGCTTCTCTGAGTAGATGTCACAGAAGAACTTTGTGAAGAGAGTAGAAAAATGATAGTGGTTGAGTGTCAAAAATGTAACACTAGCACCCAAAAGTTTCTCTATGTGTCTTTTCTTACTCATTTTCTCAGAGGTAAAACAAAACTATGAGAAAACTGACCAGTTCTGCTGTTCTGTAACACTTGTGCAAACTCCTGTTTTGGAACATGTTTACCCTCCAGGCAGTCATGTGACTGAAACTGTTAATGAAAAGGTTATTGGTTCAACTTATATCCTTATAAGAAAGCAAACAATCCCAATACTGGCTATTAGGGTAGAATGTGTGTGACATAAAAAAAACTCAAAACAGTTTATTAACATTTTAACACAAAGTAAAATAAAACTGCAAGTGGTGTTTTATGTTCTACAAGCACTAACCTCCCCCTTTTTACCTGCCCTCAGTGGCAGAGCAGCTGCTACACACCCCTCACGCTCCCCCGCAATCAGTGTGGCGGGGATGTAAATGTGAGAAATGCATTTAAAAAAAAAAAAAAAAAAATCACTTTTTTCAAAATGGTGGCTGTTTCTTTGATTTTATCTCACAGCAACAATTTCATATTTTGGTCGCCTGAGGATGATGAACTCATCTATGTAACTTTTTAAAAGAATCTGCAAAAATATCATTTTGGATTTCCTTGGCAACAGATGTTTTCATTTCCAACGCTCTCATTCCTAAAATGTTAATATATCGTACGCCATATTGTTTCCTTTAGCTTGAGCCAATGATTCATGTATCAACATTTCACATTGTTCCGGTAAAAATATGTAAGCAACAAGGGAACGCCACTTTTGAAAGCTTGTTTAAAATCTACCATCTTTAAACAACATTTTTCCCCAAATAGTTTCTAAATGATGCTTGAGAAGTTAGGAAGCGGCAGATCAAAACCCATTGGAGAAATTTACATTTACAAAATTTGAAAATTCAAAATGGCAAACTCGAGTCAAAGATCAACAAAATTTTGGTTATGGTTGAGGATTTAACCCAATGGCGTGTGTAAAAAGTTTTTGCCTCCAATATAGTGAGAAAAAGCCAAATTTCTCACTTTGCCTCAAAATGGCCGTCAAGCCGTAGGTCCTGCAGGTCATCCCATAATAACCTTAAAACTCCCTTTGAATACCCCAGACACGCATATTTTGGTTTCATTAGTGGATTTTAAAATATATATTTTTTCGCACCATAGAGATGTCGGCCCTACTCATTTTGTGTCGATTTTGCCTGCTGTGATGTCAACATTTATTGGTGGGGGGAGTTGTTTAGGATGCCGAAAATTCAATTTCACCGGGAATTAAGTGTGGGCACATTTTGATGAGTTTTTGACTATGTGGTGGGGTCAATTTTTTGCTCAAACATGCATTAAGAAAGAAGAATTCTGAAAGAAAAATGGTTCTTTTTGTCCATGAATGACCTTTGCGAGACATAATAAAGACGGCTAGGTAATATTTTTTTTTCCGCAAAAAAAATTCATATAGAGAAGATTATGGGGGAAAGATCTGAGCAAAGGCAGAGCCCCCCCCTCATCTACAACCGTTTTTCAGCAGGAAGACTCCAATCATTTCTACAGTGAACCCTAAAATCACCAGAAAACGATCAGCACTTCAGCAGATGAAAAGATTTACAACTTCTCTTTCACTGACTTGTAGTTTCAGAAAAAATCTGCCTTTTAAACGATCCTTATCGCTAATGACTTTTCCAGAAGTGAAGCCTAAAAGGAAAACTTCCTTTAACATCATGCAGCTTCAGCTACTGACAGACCCTTTCTGTTACGGTTTGAAACAACGAAAACACTCAGACATGTATTTCTGGTAGAAAAGATAAAAGACAGAGATACTACAACATGTAATTTGCCATATTTTTGTCAGCTTTTGGAAAGTTTTTACAAAAACACATAGAAACATATACAAACAAAATTTATAGCCTCTGACTCACATAGTTTAAGTGGTACCATTGGTATGCCTGTATCCAATTCAGATGCTAGCTTCTTCTTCTTCATCATCCCGCTTTTATTCCTTTCTATAAAACGTGTTAGCGTAACCTTTGACAAACACTAGCGACTCCAGAGTAGAAACGGGCAGTAATCCTGCAGCGGCGCATCTGCAGGTAAAAGGGGGGCTGTGTGCAGCAAATGCTGCTGGGAAAAAAAAAAAAAAAACATCACTGCAGCTGTGATGATCTGCAAGTTGCGGCGTGGTCACGTGCTCTCACACACAAAATGTTATGCACAGAAACAGGAGCAGCTCAGAGGGATGGGGAGCTCACAGGAAACGCTGTGTCTGAGGGTCTAGGCATGGTGCCCTGCAGAACCCTGTCCAGAACTCTCATCAGGAACGCATTAAGAACAAAACGCCGGCTTGCATAAATCTCTCCACATGCGCACAGATGTGCAGTCGATTCTATACAAACACGCACACAAACGGTAAGTGTTTCCTTTACAGTCAGTCTTACCATTCCAGTCTGTCCAGGAGCTCTTGCGGCCGGCGGGACTGAAAGGGAAAGGAGATCCAAACCCAGAGATGTCCAAGTTCTGGATCAGATGGCTCAGACGGTTCACGATCCGGTAAGACGCCTCACCGCCTTCCCGCAGGAATTCATGCAGAGACATGACTGCTGGACTTCAAGATGCAAACACAGGAGGACTGTCTTTTTTGTTGTGAAGTGCCGGGTCACTGAAGACCACAACGCCACGCTCTCACATGCATCCCATGACGAAACCTCTGCTGTGGATACATGCAGCCCGGCATCCTCTGCAGTCCCACATCCAGGAGCGAGTGCAGAGCAAAAACAGCTGACTCACTCTTTTCCCAAACTCCACTTCCAGGCTTTGTTTACTCCAAAAAAGTGAGACCAGATCCCAAACACTTGCAGAGGTGACAACACACGAGTGCTCCCAGCACTTCTGACACTTGAAAGTTGTGAGAGGTTTCTAGGAAAGCACCAAGAGGGGAGGAGGGCGGACCGCAACAGAAGTAGAGGGCAGCCGGTGGGGCACAAATCCCCTTCTGCTCCTCAGGCTAATTATATTCCTCCTCTCTTTCACTAATCTGCCTTTTCTTTCCCTCTTTAAATCTCAATTCACTATATACCTGTTAGACGGCAATGCAAAACTAAAACAAGAGAAACCATGGACGCTTCAAATAAAAACAAAAATGAGGATAAAAGTCAATATATTACTAGTTTTTGCTGCATTTTAGTAGCAAAGATGTAGCAGAATCCTACAACCGAAAGTGGGGAGCAACCTGCAGCTTTAAGGTTTAAAAAGAGGAAGCAGAGCATTCTGGGATACTAATGAGGAGACTGCAGGGGACCAGACGCAATGTCAGTTCTGCGTCCAATGACATTCACAGTTCCCAGTCCTGAGCTCCGGGTCATCCATCCCACTGACAGTGAACTCATTTGTCCTTGAGGGTGTGAAAGCATAAACACAAACACCTTCTCAATACTGCAGACAGGGAGGCTCTGGTGGTTGCAAATATAAAATGATAGACATCTACGGTGCAAAGCAGTCTTCTAATCTTACAAACACAATTTCTAAAATATGTGAAGAACATTCTCACCTTATGTTCACTATTTGAAACACATCAGGGCTATAAAAGTCACTGCTTTAAGACAAATGTTTTGAGGCTTTTTTTGCTCACATGGATTTAGGCTAAGCCAAATTTGATTGGCTACATTGACTGTATAAGAGAACTGGACCGAGTGAATGCAACATCAGTTCAGTCACCATTTTTTTTTTACAAACGCTGCCATGATGGAACCAGATGTCGTTAGTGAGCAGTGATTGGTCCAAATCGTCTGGGTCAACCTTTCTATGGGAACCACTCTGGCCAATCAGGAGTGAGCTTGTTGCAAGGCCACACCCCTACCACTTGAAGGCGGACTCAGGAGAATTAGTAAATCAAACGTTTCAAATGTTCGATGTGGGACCACATTCTTTCAAGGCATCTGATTGGTCAGTTTTTAACTTGAACGACTTTAAAAGTTATTATGGGATGGCCACAGGACCTACAACTTGGCGGACATTTTTTTGTTAAAGTGTGACATTTTCCCATTTTTGGAACTAAAACTTTTTTTCGAGCTACTTTCTTGAATTTTCACACTCATACCACCGAGTTAAGTCCTCAACCACAACAGAAAAATCATTGACCACCATTTAGAATTTTCAAAAAAAAATTACCCTTCTACTAATGTTAACTTGATCTACAGATAAAACTGTATGAAAAAATAGGATTATTAGGAACATCTACAAAAAAATCAGAGTGAGAATGGTATTCTGACAAATTGATGTGCAAGGGGGTCACTCAGTCCAGTTCTCATATACAGTCAACAGGACAGTCCCAACCTCGTTTCTGGAGAGGTGTGGAACTACTTCTTCATGAGAATCTGAACCATTTCCTTCACTTTGTTGCATTTTTTCTGCCCAATCTAAAACGATTCCGTCCAGATTAGCAGGAACAAATCTGAGGGATCAATCAGAACTTTACAGTGACCACAACATGCAGTAGTGTCAAATGTCAAGACTAATTGCTAAAGTCAAAAACACTTGCACTCATAAATGCCAATATGCCGTTACTATAGACCCAACAAAATGCTTAGGTCGTTTCTCTGAATCACACACCTCCTGGTTTCACCGTCTTTGGTCACTGGAGGATCGAAACTCCCAGGAGGTGACCTTTTAAAAACACAAACAAATTCTAGGAACGCTGAATGCTCCGAGCCTTTCACTGTCCCTGATGTAATTGCAAACAAGTGTCCAAACATGTTTGGCAGCCCGACGGTGCAGGGAGTGCTGAGACAGGGGGGACGTGGGTAAGCCAGCGTGTCTTCAGGAGTCCAGTCCGTCTCCGGTCAGGTTTCAGAACATGAAGTGCACGACGATGAGGACAATTATGTCTCGGATTTCCTTTTCTTCAGAGTAACTGAACTTTCAGGAGGTTCAACCATTTACTGCTCATTTGAGCAGCAAGCGTCTAAACGTCTGGTTGAACTGTAGAGTCGAAATTATCTGACAAAGGAATTTTCACAGATTCCATTACATCTAACAAGTTTAAATTGTGTCCAATTGAAAATCAGTGCACGTCCCAAAAGACGATTTAGGAGCTTGGATTTAACCCCTGAGACATTCAGAAATACACACTTTTACAGATGCTAGATGCGGTTTAGACCACAAGGTCAAAAGCTCTACAACCAATAAGTGTTTCCCTACACCAAGGGTCTGCAACCTGCGGCTCCAGATCCACATGTGTCTTTTATCTCTCCTTTGTGGCTCCTTGGCCAAACATAAAATAAGTCATGGAGACTGCTGACCTAGCCACGTCGACAGTCTGAGTCATGGCTGCTTAACCAGAGCTACCTAAAAAACAAATAAAACAAAGCCTGCAAACTAAGACTACCAAGGTCCAACCTCAAACTAAAATAACAAAACTGAGCAGTGTAAGACTACTGAGGACAAAGAGGAAAAAGAACAAAAAATAAATAAAGAAAAAATAAAATAGCATTTTTTTAAAGTAAGGATTAATTAATTAGCATTTATTTAATTTAGATTAGTTACATTTATAAATTGAAGGCTGAAGTGCAAAAAGTGTCAAGTTTAAAAAAAAGAAAGATAAAAAAAAACACATTTTGAGAGATGCTAGGTACTTTTTTATTTTTGCTTTTGTTCATGCCATAAAATAGACATAAATGATATTTATTATTAAAAAAAACAACGTCCTGAATGCAAATCCAACTTTTGTAAAGGCTAAAGTGAGACTATGCGGCTCCCAGGTTTTGATCAGTAGAAAACGAGTCCAAATGGCTCTTTTACTGTTAAAGGTTGCCGACCCCTTGCCTTAGAGTAAACCACCTCTACGGTCTGGTTTCTTCCATTCATGCAGTCTCTCTGGATAAAATCAGAAATCCTTTTTTTTTTTTTTAAACAAACTAAATACCAACACATGCAAAAACAAAGAATTTGATACTACAGCAATGTTTGTTCCTCTCCTCCTATGGCTTACTAGACGGAGGCTAATCATGGCAGGCTGCATCCATCTGGCCCAACACCTGCTCTGCCTTTAGGGATGAACAGCACAGCTCACTTGGTGAGCTTTCTACTCTAACAGTTTAGGAGATCTGATCAACAACTGACTAAGATCAAGAATCACCTATTTGCCTCCTAGACAGCTGGGCTAGCCTTAACATGCCTATAAGCTTATTCCAGATTTACCTAAATTCACAGCATGGAGTGATCTTGCATGCAAGCAGAAAGGTACAACAATTTTAAGTCTTGAAATGCAATATTTAAATACATTTTTAACATTTTTTTATTAAGAGAGAGTTCAGAGAAGGACTGCATGGGAACATACTGGAGAAGTTGCAACCTAGAACTCAATGAAGTGGATGAAACCCTTTAAATCAAACAGAAGTGGGTCAAATGCTCATTTATGAAGTGATCATATCCTCTCACATAATGCATGCTCCTTATATGTATTTACTCTAAACTCACAAAAGCATCCAGGTTTTGTTCAAATGTTCCATGGTCATTTTTATTCTTGAGACAATTATTTTGAAACATCATTTATATTGTGCTTTTCGAACTAGCGTTGCATCCTGATCTAGGACAATACTGAGTTTAAGGAAATATTTTGAATTGTATGCTCATTCTTTAGTGTTGATTTCTACATTTCTTCTTCTAATTTATGCTAATGCTATCACTAGCTTTCCACGACGGGGATGAGACGTAGAGCTGGAGAAGATCTTTTCTGCCCAGTTAAAGTTGCTTACATTTCTGTATTCACAAAATAACTAAAAACACAGATAAAGTCAGACAATTTCAACGCGTCTTACAATAAAGAAAAACTAATAACTTTTGCGTTATTTTCTGACGTTGCTCCCCTTTGCTTTTGCTGTTGCCCTTTATTATCCCGCAGGATACATTGTTAATGTTGTTTTAACATTTTTAAAACAAGATACTGTACTGGCACATAACGATATGTGTAAATGTCTGTCTACTCAGGCATTTTTAAAATTATTTTCAATATTTTCTTACATCGTTTGTCAAGTTTTTTGTTCTATTTGTTCTATTATTAATTTTTTAACAGCAGCATATATTTCCTCTAATCACTGGATGCAGATAGCAAACATTTTGCACATAACAGACATGTTTATTTTTTGTGTTATTGCTTTTTTTCACTGATATAACAGCTTTTAATCCCATTTTACATGCAAACAGTGACAATAAGGAGATTGTTTTATCTTTAAATATAGGTTGTCATAACTGACATTTTACATGACAGATTTTTTTTATCTTAACATGACTATTTTAATTTTTCCTAGAATCCCCCCCCCCTCGCTCCTTGCTGTCTTCTTTAATCAGTGCTTTCAGAGTCCTTGCAGAGCTTCTGACCTCTTGCTATTACTGTGCTGCTTGCCTACAGCATGGATTCTAAAACCCTTATGTATATATTTCAAAATATATTTTTTCAAATGGGTGCAGTTTCATTTCTTCAACTTGCCCTGTTGCCCTTGTTCCTCAAGTCCACCCACTCACTGCAGACACTTCAGCATCTCTGCAGCTGAGAAGGAAGACGTTCAACCAGCGCCTGATATGACGGTTTTGTTTAGACAAGAGCAAAAACACGCAAATGAAAGCTAACAGAGAAACACAACACATAATAAATGTTGTGTTTCTTAAAAAGAAGACAAAAAATGAACCGCAGTGAAAGTCTGATGAATGTGTGAGAAAATAAATGAAATATCAATAAAATAAAGTATCTTGAAACATAAAACCATACCTGCACACACTGACACACAAATGAGCGCAAATGTTCTTGTGGCTGCTCTGCAGCAAAAATAAATGTGCAAGAACAGCTGTATCTTTAGTGACAAAATTAGTAAAATAACTACAGAGTGTAGACTCTCTCATGTGCTTTTAGAGAACAGACTGTAAAACCACACCTCTGTCATAACCAGACTGAATATTCAAAATGTGTTTTCAAAAATGAAAAACATTAACAGAAGCATGTAGACTTGTCCACATGCCACAGCATGAAAGTATGACATTAGGTTGAAGATGACATTTGCTGACTTCTCCGTTTGGTGTTTTTACAGGAAGAGCATTAAATCAGAGGTAGAATCTTCCTCTCTTTTCCTCCGCCCTCAGCAATGCAAGAGCACAAAAAGGTCAGCTTTTGCTGAATCTCATGCTCTTCCATTATTCCCTGCTGTTACCTTTACCCATACAGTCAAAACATTTACACAAAATGACAGATTCTCAAACTGATTGAATCTGTTCAATCTTGAATTGAACCATTGAATCTGGACCACCACACTGGCATAAATTATATTAATATTTATATACACTGGCATAAATTAATGTTGTGTATTTCCCTGTGATTGTGGTGTCTCCACTTAGACAGTGCCCCACAAATGAACTGACTTGAGTGTAGGTGTAAGGTTATGTTGCATTCATGTGTTGTTGGAAAATTTGTTGTTTTTGTCACGTTCATGTGTGTTTTTTGAGTCATTTTTCCCATCATTCCAAAACAACAGAAACAGTGTAGCTAAAACAAGCTACCGTAGTTCAATAAATGTTTTTCCCGTTCGGCCCGCGGCCTAAGGTGTGTTTTGCATTTTGGCCCCCTGTGCGATTGAGTTTGACACCCCTGATGTAAATGTTTTCCAACTAATCTGCCATTGAAGCTCCTTCTTGACTAAACACACATCTGCAGGTAATCAGCAGCAGACAAGGTGGGATTTCTTGAAAAAAGCAGGATGCCGGCCCTCGAGATCTGGAATCTGAGACCCCTGGTGTAGGTGATTCAGGGTATGCAAGCAAAATAAATAATTCCCCATCATGCCTTACCTTAATTGATCAATTAAGTGAGTTATCCTTTCAGTATTTTAAATGCCTCACGTTTTGTCTGCACCCTGAATCCTTTCACAAATAACAATATGACCATTGGTGGTTTCTCCAGTTTTCACTCACCTATGCACTGAGTGACGGATCTGAGTCTCTCCAGCAGCTCCCCGAGGGCCATCTCCTCCGTCTTCATCCAAAAGATCATCCTCCAGAGGGACAGTGGAAGACCAGCTGCCCAGTCAAAACACCCTTTCTTTGGAAGTAGAGACAGCTTGCCTGCTGTATTCCCAACACTTCAGATAGTGGATGATGAAGTGCAAGGGAAGAAGGGGATCGGCGTGACGAGCCCAGCAGAGCAGAAGGATCCAGGGAGACGCAGCAGGATGAGACTAGCTACTGTCTAATTCTGCTAAAAGAAAAATGTAGGATGGAGGCGGCGATCGAATGGTGAATCCCACCGCTTTCATTTAAAAAGGCGGCGAGCCAAGATGATTGAGAAAAATAAGCGCCAGAGGATAAAGATGCTGGAGAAGCAGATGATGGAGAAATGCTGAAGATGGAGTCCAACACCTGAATGATGGGAAATGCGATGGAGTTGGATAAGGAGGCAGCCTCCCTCAGACATGCATGTCTCAGCCTCAGCATGTATGATGCTGCAAACCTGTGCACGCTTGGCAGAGAGGAGGGGGAGGGGAAGTGAAGGTCAGCCTTGCAGAATCATGCAAACGCTTGATCCAACAGCGACAGCCAGTGTGCAGGGCAGGCACAGCAGCTGCGTCATGGTCTGCATCCACTGGTTATGTTGCAGTGCCACCTTCTGACCACAAACGGATGTGACAGCGTAGAGCTCTGCAGGAAGAGGCTACCAATAAAACATGCATGTATCAATCTTTAAAGAGTCACTATGGCAACAATTAGGTTTTTAGGGTTTTTAACCTGTCCTTGTAGCATTTTTCTAAATATGGAAGACATATAATGAAAATTGTTATAATTCAGGAGCAGACAAAAAGTTTGTTGGCGTTACGTAGAAATTATAATTGGAGGGCAACAAGCTCCCCGCTCCATTCTAATGCAGACAAATAGATCCATGAACGTCTTTGTTTTCCCTGTCTGAGCTGGAATCTGGATCAGAACTCCACGGCTGGATACCTCTGACATGACTCCACATTTCTGTTGCATCAGTGATGTTAGGATGGGGTTGTGAGGGGCTTTAAGCTAGAAGGAGAGAGTGTAAACAAAGGGATGATGGGAAATCAAAGCAGACGGTTTTGCTAACAACTCAATTTCTGACAAACTCCTGCCGCTCTGCAGAAACTACGTTCTAGAAAATGACAATTTTTTTTGTAATTTTGGCTAAAAACAGCATAATTTAAAATAAAAGACAACTAGGAACGCTTTTAAAATAGATTAAAAGATGAATGGAGTGAGACTTTAAAAAATCTGGAAGAAATTGTAAATCTTAGTTTAAAAAAAGAAAAGGACAAATATATTTCTATTAAATCTTAAATTTAACAAATTTGATCACATTTCTTAGAAATGATAATTATGAGACAGAGATTTAACCCTGGAGAACCTAATAACACATTTCTTCTGGGCTTTTTGTTTGCTTGATCAATTTGGGGAGCAGCAATTAACAGCAGCTATGATAAATAAGTAAATAGAATTAAAGTGCCAAAATTTGACCCCTTGGGTTCTCCAGGGTTAAAATGAAATACAAACATGACTGGATGAAAAAAAATCCAATAATAAACTAAGGAATGTCATTTTTTTTTCCAAATATACTAAATTAGAAAAAGAAAATAAATATAATTAAATGATTCTGTAATTATTTTTCTCCTGTAACGTAATGTATAGCTTAAGGAATCAGAGGGTATACTTTCTAAACATTACAAACAATAAATTGAAAAAAAAAGACTAATCAAACTTGTCTTGTAAAAACTGGTAAAAACGAGAACTTACTGACAAATACATTGAAGTTGCTTTGCAGAAGAAGAAAATGCAATCCAGTTGAATCGACGCCTTCTTTGTGGCAACAAATTCAAATAGCAGCAAACATGGATGAAGTGAAACTGTAGTTTTAAAGGAGTTTAGGACATGATTTGAATGGCTTTTTTGTTGTTTTTTTATATAAATTCAAATCTAATCTTCCTCCAAAATAGCTGCTACAATGTGTGCAATCTCTCCATCTTGATTTGAGATTAAGATTAAGATTAAGAAAACCTTTATTAGATAGACTTTGGTCCTCTAGGACAATAGTCCCCAACCTTTTTCAGACCACAGACTGGTTTAAATTAGCCGACACTTTCAAAACTTTCCGAACGGGGTTGAAGTAAGGATTTCTTTCCAGTTTCTGAAAATCTGTTTTCAAAATAAAATGCTACTGCACGAAATTCAGTTTAAAATAAGTCTTTCATAAAAGTCTCTTTACAGAAGACGAAGGTTCAATGAAACAAAAGTTGTTGATTTGTAGTTGTTACTGATTTGTAAAAATTCCATAAAGGAAAAATTACATATTTTTTTCCCACAGAATGCCATTTTAACTCTATCCAGGCTCAGATTATCTTTCAAAGCAAAAAGATGGATTATGTTTCGTCTTCACATAAATCCTCATTCACTGGGTATTTTTTTTCAACACAAATGAACATTTTCAATGATAAAGTTAATGATCGAATGACAACCTAATTCAGCTTTGCTGTGGGAAAATTCTCAAATGTTCTTTTTACAAGTTTCCACAGATTAAGTCTTCATTCTCTGTAAAATGTTTGAACTTCATGATGAAGATTTTTCCTTTAACTTTCAAAGTGGAGGCCAACAACCGGACACTTGCTTCAGTTATATCTGACTTTTAAGGTGGATAAATAAAGCAAAATAAAACAATGCAACTGTCGTAAAACTGGTATTTTCTAAATAAAATATAAAGGTGAATCCACCGTGTCAGCAACTTTATTATCTGCGTGGGAAACAGTGGAGAGTCTGTCGCTGCGTATTGGAGCAACAACTGTTACATGAGAACAACTGTCTATAATTCTGTATGTCGAGGAAAACTCTGTTTTGTCAGTAAACATCAGTTTTATTGTTCTTTGAAGTCGAAGGCTGTAATTGGGTTTTCTCACTGGCTCCTTTCTCCCCAAAGAAACTTTCCAAATTTGTTTTGTTTTGTTTTTCTTTTTAGCTTTTGGCTGCTAGCTTAGCAATCCAGGTAGCAGATAACTGCTTTAAGTTATGTGAACAAGATAGAAACTGGCATCTTTCCCAAATAAAACTTCCTTCAGGATCAGAAAATATACTAAACAGAATAATCTAAGTTAGTACATGCATTTCTGTATTTTTCAAGTTGAATTTCTTAATTTTTAAACCTTAGTTTGTCACCCTGTAAAGGTATGATAAAAACCTCTATTAGTCATTGTGCTTAAAATAGGCCTATTTCTCATACAAACAATTCTCAGTTGAGTCATTTGTTCTCTATTGTAAATATGATATTTTGGAAAATATGTAAAACATGACTAAACTTTTCTGGGATACGTGTGTTTTAACACTACACAGATAAACTACAATCCTTAATTTTACATAAAACTTTTTAAATAAAGTTATTCCAGACATTTACATCCACATGATTCTAGTTAGAGAGATTGATTCAATTCCTTTAAAAGTCTCAACAATTTAACCAACATTTTTTTTTATAGAGTCATAACCTGAAAGCAACAAAGGGCATCCTGATGAATCATCACTGTCTGGAAATCCAGACGAGTTAAAAAAAACAAACAAAAAAAAACCCCTAAAAGGACAACATTCAGTAAAGTACTATGTAGTGACAAAGAATTTTAAAAAAGAAACCTTGATCAAAAACTGTTGAATTCAGAGCAGGAATTTACCTGATCAGAGGCAGAAACCTTCAGACACCTGCGAGGAGGGGAGGCAATAACGGGCTGCAAATGTCAACACTGTCGGTTTGCATCTGACATTAAAACAAAAGCAGAACAAATCAATCACCGGATCAATTATACACTTGGAAGTGACTCTTAAAATAACCCCAGCATCTGAAGGAAATAGTCTCCACTCTCTTTATTACAGGCAGAATGACAATACAGTGCTTTGCCCTCGTTTGCTACAGACAGGCTGGCAAAAAGTCAACATGTGGACCTTTGAAAATTTATCCAAAAAGAGGAAGAAAAAAAAATCTCAGAAATCTTTATTAATACAAACAGTACCATAATACTAAAGGTGTGATGTGAAGCATGCTGTTCGGAGCACAGCAGCCAACGTTTCAGACCTTTGCCGAGCTCAGGAGTGACCGCATGAACACCTGCTGTTGTGCTGATGGAGTTAGAAAAAGCGGTTTGACATTCTGATGAAAGCTGGTGCAACAAACCCACTGACAGAGGCCGACACCTACTCACTTCATTCCTAGTCAAGTTATTTGGTCTTTTTTTTCCTTATTTCCCACCCACAATCTTCTTAGAAAAATAACTGGTGAGGAAAAGTAAATGATAAACTTTCTGCTCTCTAGGCTGCTGAAAAACAAAGTGCAGTGTGATCTATATAGTGAGTCTACTAATCACATATTATCGTTCTCATTTTGGTTACAAACTTGAGCAAACATTCTAACAGAGTTAAAACATACGAGGAGAATGATGAACAATTTCCCCACCGGATGATGCAAATACCACACGCTGAATACTGAAAACGCAGTATTTCACCAACACGGTGATGTCTGTAATTCAAGCACCATCTCCTTTGAGGTCAGGATGTCAAGCCATAGAGGCTTAGATTGGGGGAGGTGTTACTAAAATTTAGACTTTTTCAACCCCGTAGAAAAATATTGAAAACTTGTTCTTAAATCTATACAAGCTGGTAGAGATGGCAATGTGTGTGAAAATAAAACGTAGAAAAATGCTCTCAACATTCAGGACCTCTAGGGTTAGTCGTTTTCTCTGCGACCAGAAAGGTCTGTTATAAAAAAAAAAAAAAAAAAACACGATATAAGCTCTGTTTAAAAATGCAGAAAAGATATTGATCCATGATGAGCTACAATCATCAGCTGGAGGACATGATGGACAAGTCAGTTCGACATTCTTAATTTGATTGTGACGTCGCCGATTCAAGTCTTTCGTCTCCCAACGACAATCTGCAGTTTTATACCATCTCTTACTGAAATATAGAAAACTTCTTAAGTTATACATAAACAGTGACTGACATCAATAAATTCAATACAAAAGAACCCATGTGTGGAGACAACCCCTACAGAACGTTATTACTGCGGCGTGTATGACACATGGATGGCATGGCGGCAAATAAACAAAAGAAACATTTTCAGTCTCGTCCCTATATGGCCACATGGTGGCAGGAGAGAGCACGGTGCGCTTGCGGTTCCACAAGAGGGATAATGGTCCAGCATGAAGGCAAGAGACGTGACAAAGTGTGAGAAATGATAGAAAGGTGCTGGAGCGGTTTCTATGAATTAAGGCAGGTGGCTAAAAATGCTGCGTCCCTTTCTTTCTGACTCCTCCCCTCAGCTGATGCGTATGTGTAAGGCTTCGTAATAAACCAGCTTCGCTTTTTGAAAAAGAAAACTATTCTCCTTTGGCTCCCAGCCTGCTGCTGCTGCGTCCCCGGTAAGGCAGAAGTGTATCCGATACAAACGTACGAGAACAGGCAAAAAATCATGCATACTCTTGCGCACATGCACACGCACGCATACATACATAAAGGGCTGAGCGTGACGGCTTCCCCCTTACTTGGCCAGAACATGAGATGTAACTGATATTTACAAAGAAGGGGACAAAAAACAGGCAAAAGATGAAAGACAGTTCCATATAATGATGGTTCCACTTTACAAAAAGAAGTCTGAGTGGAGTTTGAAGACGATGAACCACGAAAGTATGAAAATAAGGAGGTGTAGCTCAGAAAAAGCACATGGTGAACTGAGCGTGATGAAAGTTTGGATCTACAAATCCTCAGGATTTTTTTCTTCATCTTCTCCACAAGTTCAAGAGATTCCCAAAGTTTCCAGACGTTTGTTTCTCTACACAGAGGTCTCCGGTCCGGGAGCGTAGTAGGCGAACCCCGCCCCCGAGAGGCGCAGCACGTACGAGCTGAGAGAGCACAGGTCCGCCGCTGCCCCGTCGGCCAAATGAGCCAGGAGTTTGTGGGGGAGGCGGTCGGACCTGCGGACGGGCAGCCTCTCTGCGGCTCCGAGGTTGAGGTGAGAGGATTCCGTGCTCGGGCCTTTGCAGGAACGCCCAAAAGACAGCGGAGACCACTCGGCCACGCGATGGGGCGACAGCTTGTCATGTTTCTGCGTGGAGATAGAGTCCCATCAGAGGAGAAATTAAAACTAAGAAGAAATCACTTTAGAAGAGCAGAAACATGCAGAACAAACACGCAGGTTAAAGGAGATGTGACATTAGAAAGACAAACGTGTTCTAAAAGCTTAAGCATTTAATATAGAAATGACATATCGTGATGCAAAATGTTAGATGACGCACACTTTTATTTTCACAAATATATACTCTATACTTTTATACCTTACCAGATAAAAATTTATATTTTGCCAACGATTGTTTTATATAAATACTTACAGTTATTATTTACATTTTTAAATATTTAATTTGAATTTAAAAACTTACATTTTAAAATGTGTACATTTTTGAAAAATTGTGAGAACAGAAAGCAAAAAATAATTTGGCTTCTTAAGATAAATAAGATTACTTAATAAGTGACATTTTTTGGTGCATTCACACCGAATGCGACAAGTCCGTCAAATTCGTGTTTGCAGCCTCTCATTTCCCGACTGTCAAATTTACTGCTTGTAGCCTTGACGTCCCTGCTGCGGGGCAACCGCCAAAATTGTTCTGGAATTTATTCGTTACCACATTATAGAAAACATGGATGATTTTGCGCGAGTAGCTGGGTTTATATATTTTGGAGAGCTATACAGAGGCGCCGGAAAGCACGTCGCCTTGTCTGGGTTCCACAGATCTTCCACTATCTCTAGGTGCGGGTTTTTCGTACAGACAGCGGGAGCTGTGCTTGGATTACAGCAGTTTTAAACGTTACTTCTGTCTGTTTGTAGCCCAGTTTGAGCAGTAACCCGAGAGGAGATAAATAAAAATGTGGTATCTTTTTATTTTTGTCTTAATGAAAATAAGAAAACCATAAGCCCATGAAGCTGGAGCACACAGCCGCTGCGGTGATTGATCGCAGCTGCTGCGCCACGGGCCACTAGCTTTGCCGGACTCTGAGCAGCGACGCTCGCTTGCTCTGCTGGACCCCGGGTAGCAGTGCTTGCTACGCTGTCTACCAGGCAGCTAGCTACCCTCACGGCCCCAGAGTATCAAGTAAATGGATGGAAGTTCAGGACGAAAATCCTCACATCGCACGACCATATTGATTGTTTCTACCCTTTGATCTAGTCACTGAAAACGTCACAAAGCTGAGTCCCTGATTGGTTAGCGTTCAAGCTGCCCCTTGCTACGCCCGATGCCCAAATTGTGCCGCGCCACATCAGATCATGTCTTTACATTGACTTAACATTGAAATTTGACGTCTCTGCCTCCTCCCGGTATGAATGCACCAAAACCCACTCAGATAAAAATAATGTTTCTACTGTTTTTACCATTTTCTTGTAGCATTTAACTAACAACAGAGGACATCATTTAAAATATTAAGCCTAAAATAGTAATTCTAAATATTTCTTTATTTGAATTGTTAGGATTTAGGAGAAGACGAAAAAAATGCATTTTGAAAAACATTGTGTTTGTGACGTAGAAAATACACCGGACGGGCCACAAGCTCCATTCTGATGCATCCATTTGGAGTCAAATAGATCCATGAACGTCTTTGTTTTGCTTGTTTGAGCAGACATTCGGATCAAAACTAAACGGCTGCATGGCTCCAATACTGCTTGCCATTTTGGTTGCACTAGTAATGTTAGGTTACACTGCAGCAACAGTCCCAACACAACTTAGAAATGAATTTATGATGAACTCCTGCCGCTCTGCAGGAAACTATGCTGTAGAAAATGTTTTTTTTTAATTTTGGCTAACATTGCCACTATCATAAATAAACAACCACTGGGAGCGCTTTTTAAAAAAGGTCAAAATATGATCAGAGTGGGTCTTTAAAGTTTTAAAAACCACATTATTCTTAAAAACTATTCGCTAAATGGATTCTTTTGGTTCTCAAACTTTTTTTTTTAATTATCTAACCCACAACTCCATGCTACATGCAGCAAAAAAGCAACATGGCGGCAGCCTAAAAAACACCCCACACTCCCTGCATGCAGTTACCATGGTGACCCTAACCCACTGGCAGGTGGGGATGAGGTGGGGGAGGTAAGGGTTGCTGAACCACGGATTTGTGTCTGCGAGACGTCACGAGTTGTAAGAGGGCGAAGCAGCTCCCTGTCACTGCCTCCACCTTCAGCAGAGGAGCCGGGAACCACACGGCCCTGCTGCGCCGCCACTGGCCTTACCTTCAGTGGCATCAGAGACAGCTTTAAGTTTTGGGTCGTCACATAACATGACAGATCTACGCTTACTAAAGAGCGGACGGAAGCACTTCAGTTGCGTTTAATTCTGAAAAAAAGCGCAGAGATGAAACCTGACAACTTTTGTAAACATGTGACTTCAAGTCTTCCAGATATTTTTATTGCTGATATGTTTAACTTTTTAACACCGGAACTTTACGTTTATCCAACAACCGTAACTATTTCAACTTTTACGCAAATAATGTGATTTAGGCAGATTTGGAGGCAGAGAAAAGCAGCTTTGAACCGTTGTAAAGCCAATATGAAAAGCCACTTTTCTCCACATCAGAATCACCTGATTCACATTGATTGCAATAGTGATTGAAGATCAAAGAGCGTCTTTTATTTAGGCGGCACCGGCAACATCTTAGGTGTTAAAAGGTTAAACTAAATTTTGTCCTATACTTAAATTTGTATCTTCCATATCTTCCATCTTAAATAAATACAAGATAACTCTAGTTTAAATGTTAGTCAGTGTTAAATGTTGTAAAGCTTAATTATGCAATTTTAAGTATTGTGCTTCAGTGATCTTTTAACTCCAAGTTTCCATTTATATGTTTATGTTAAGGAAGGTTTTGCAGATTACATTTTTTAACTATATCAGCTAAAATTGCCTTTTCTTTTGTAATTTTGTTCAGATTGAACATTGACTGTATATAGAGAACTGGACAGAGCGAGAGTGATGTCACCCATGGAAAATGGCGTACTTCCAGTTCCAACTAAATTAATTTTTCCATTTTTCCGCAATACGGACGTCGTCATGTTAGAGCTAGATATCCTGGGTAAGCCGTGATTGGTCCATGTCGGTCTTAGCCGACATTTCTATGGTAACCACTCACTCCAATCAGTGGTGAGCTTGTTGGAAGGCCACACCCCTTCTACTGAAAGCAAGCTCAGGAGAATCTGTTAGAGTCCACATACTTTTATTGAGGCATCTGATTGGTCAGTTTATAATGTGAATAATTTGCGCTACAGCAAAAATATTATAAAATAAAAAACGTGTTTAACAAGAATATGTTTAAAAAGGCGTCAGTGTCATTCTGACAAAACTATTTTTTATTTTTAAATAGAAATCTATGGGATTCTGGCTTTCATGAACCAGCAGGTACTTCCTGTTTCAATGCTAGGGGGGAGGTGGTCACTCAGTCCAGTTCTCATATACAGTCAACGTGATTGACACAATTATTTCGTACAATAAGGTTGAGTTGGGGAAAACCTTGCAGATTTCATGTAGAAAAATTGGACATTTTTCTAATTAATATTTCCTAAAAACTGCTGAAACATCATTTACCAACATAAAGGACAAATTGAGGATTTGAAGTTGATCTGGTGTTGTCCATGAAAACTTCTTCAAAAGACACAAACCACTATTTACCAGACCTGCCTTATAAACCAAAGCTTGCTGCGCCATTGTAGCTGGTTAGTTGTACATTATTGTTGTTTTACATGTGGCTTCTGTTGGCCATGCAGCCATGCTAAGAGGTAAAGCCTTAAAAAAATAGTCACCTCCTCTTTCTGCTCCTCCCTTGTCTCTGTGGGCCAATCAGAAACTCATTCTGCTGGAGGACTGAGAAAGCATGAAGATGGTGGAGGGCTCCACAGTAAGGCACGGGCGGGTGGACTAGTTACCCCACAGGGGAGATGAGTGCAAATCACACATGAAAAGAGGAAGAGGGGCGATTCAGGGGGAGGAAGGAGGTGGTTGGGATAAGGGAAAAAAGGGAAGAAGAAAGGAAGTTATGGAGAAATGATTATGGTGAGAAAAGTGATGAAAGAAGGAAAAAAGGGAAAAGTATTAATAGTTTTAGTAAAGCCTTAAACTAACTTGTATATAATCTAATGCTGTCAAAATGTGTAATTTCAAGTCTTATTCTAGTATTTTGCAGTTGTAAAATGTAAAGAATCACTTGTACTTCTCCTAAAACCAATTTGTTCTTGTTTAAAGGCATTTTTGATTATTAAAAAAAAAGATTTTCATCTGTAAAAACGTTTTGCACACGTGTTCTTTCTGCAACCCTAACAATCAGATTGCACGATGTGACTGCAGTGAACTGAACCATAAAAAGGGCTCCATCGAGCCAGACACCCTTTAAGATCATACACAGCAGGTCTTCTAATGTGTGCACAACACAGTTCATTACAGTCATGATGGAAAGATCCATTCCATTGATCGGTGTGACGCATAATCAGATTACATCACAAATCTGAGGCTAGAACTGGAGTTTATGTCTATAGATCTGTGGGAGAAAAAAATGTGTGCGTATGTGGTGTTATAAGGACCTAAGATATTTCTAAAAAGAGGATTTTTTAAAAGTACAAATTGTTTACATGAGTGGAAATCATTTTATAACAGCAAAAAGAGTAAAACTCCTCAGTCTTTGACCCAAAGCCAGCCTTGTGCCTCTGTGGGGATCGTACCTGTGCATGTTCACTGGCTGTGGGACAGACGGCTCTGCAGAGGACCTTTTTGATGACATCTGGCAGCAAGCTGACTGTAATGAGGAGGATGATGCTGAGCCATGCCGGCCCGCTGGAAAGCATCTGCATAAAGACGTAGTACATCCTCTGATAGTTCAGGAAGGGCCTGAGCAACAACAGAGAGAGAAGAGGGCTTGAAACCAGAGCAGCATCAGTGACCTCACTTATGTTAAGGCTTGGATCTAAGGGGATGCAACAGCTTGCAACAAGGTCAGGACGAGACATTAAACAAATACAATGAAGCTTTCATTGAAATCACAGTCAACTGGTAGTACACAGATTTAAGGTAAGATTTGCTAGGGGGAGCGTTTTTTTTTTGTGTGACATTTGGATGCCTAAAATGTCAGATTTACTATTAAATCTTTAGAAATGAGTTGACTTTGGTTTGAAACACTCATAAAATAATTTTTTTTCTCTGTTTGACTCAACCCCTGGGGGAGAAAATAGCTGCATTTTGTGGTTTAACCCCCAATCCTACCCTTTAATGCTGAGTGTCAAGCAGGGAGGCAAGAAGTCCCGTTTTAGAGTTGTTGGTAAGACAGTGGATTTAAAGCCACAACCTCCCAGTCTCAGGGCAGACACTCCCCAGCAGGCCGCATGGCTGGTGTCTAAAAGGAGTTCAAGGTCTTACACTGTTTTAAATGGAGATTGGTACCTGCAGTTTGTGAATAAAAACAGAGAACTCTCACAAATGTTTGTGGCAAGCCTTGAAAACATTTTTAGTCGCACTTTGATGAAAATTGTGTTTTGAATAAGTTCCTGTGGTATTTTTCTCATAGTAAAGGACACATACCAAGAAAATTAAGCTTAATAATTAGATTTCTGAGTATTTTTGTAGTCAATTTGTTGTGAATCAGGAGCAGATGAAAAAAACTGCTTGAAAGAAAATACAAGTTCATTGCTACACGTTTCCGCCCACAATTCAGAGGTGAATTTAACGATGACCACTCTGCAGAGACTATGTCTTAGAACATTAAAGATTTTTTTAAATTTTGGCAAACAGCATAATCATCACTGGGAATGCTTTAATATTAGATGTTTGGAGTGGATCTTTAGAACTAGACAGAGACGCACAACAATAAATTTCATTTAGACTATTAGAATACTTAAAGGAACTTCAAGACCCACCTATTTTGTGTTTTTGACATGTTCTTGTAGCATTTTGTCAGAATAAGAGGAACAATACAAAAAACATATGATTAAAATTGTTTTTGACTCTTTCTTAATTCAAATTGTGTTGGATCAGAAAACCAGATGCTAGAAAAAGCTCAGACTAATGACACAGCTACTCAAATGTGCGATTGATTGCTGCTTGTTATTATTGCGCAGCTAATACTAGCATGATTCTTTGAGTTCTCAGCAACAGGGATATGGTTGGAGCAGGATTTTAATATGAATGTTCTAAATTCCAGCAACATAAGGCTGCTTTCTACATAAAAGAATGAAGAACCTTGCAGGTTTTTCCAGCGTTTTGCCGCCTCGCTTGTTGTTTGCAATTTGTGGCAAGCTGTTGCAGCCCAGTGACACATCCCTTACGTAAATCAAAGCATGTAATTACCAAATGATGCCACCCCAGAGCAGAGAGAAAATCACATAAAACAGTAAGGAGCCCCAGATGACAAAGTGATTGATCCACGTCCAGTGGTGTGTGTCCAAGGCAAGCTGAAACAAACACAATTTATGAAGGACAAACAAAAAAACAGGTCAATAAAACAAGTGGGTTTCATGCTTAGTGAACACAAGGAAGCTAGTATATTTATGCTTTTTGTGACACACCTTGAGTGTAACAGTGAAGACGAGTACAGTAAAAACAAGAGTGCCAAATGTCCAGTTCCCAAACATCTGTGGAGAAAAGCAAGAAGATAGTTAGCGGCCTCATTCACCACGACTGATAAAGCTTCCTATGATGGTGCCGTGAGGCTGCAAGCATTAATAAATAAGGGAAAGACGAGCCCCAACTATTTTTCAAGGTTAAAGAACTTTAAAAATACAAATTTGTATTTCACTACAATCTAAGATCCTAATTAAGCCAAAACATCAGTAATGAACAGATGGGATGGGAGCATGAAAGAGGAAGGAGGGCGAGGAGACGTGGAGATCAAGGCCAAGAACTACTTAACTTATGTAACCACTACAAGTGGTTATTTCTACCAAAAAAATTCCCACTAGGCAGAAAGGGGCCTTGATTTTTTGCACCATTTTAAAAAAAACACAGTAATATTTTGTTAATGTATTGTTTAAAGACCCACTCCAATCTTCTTTTGAGATATTTTAAAAACTATGATCTCTTAATTGTGGTTATTTAGCCAAAATTTAAAACTATGTTGTTTTCGAGGACTGATTCTGAATCCATCTCTGAGTGTGGACACGGCTGTTGGCATGGAGCAACAACACACCCTTTTAAAGTCCCTCTTTGACAAATAAAAAAAAAAAAAAAACGTTTCCAGTAGTATTTTAATTATGATTAGGAAGCTTTTAACCAAAAGCCCACAATCTAAATGTTGATCTGAAGGCTCCGTTTCAAAAATCTCCTCTGAGAGGGCGTGGCTTTTGGAGCTGAGTAGCTCCGCCCCTGATCCACTCCCTGTCCAATTATGATAGCTCTGTATCTCGCTAGGGTAAATCATCACCGCTGCTGTATCAAAATGTCCGTTATGTCCAGCCGTATGGTTCTGATCCGGATGTCAGCTGACGAGGAAGTGAAGATCTTCACGGACAGAACTTCCTCCAAAATCCTGATTCTTTCTCCTTCCAGTTCACCAAAGACTCTTTTAGCTAATTCTCCAATGTTTATTGCTGTGATCAATACATTCAATCATTGGTTTCTCAGAGTTCTTGATAAAATAATCAAAGCTAACATCAAAATGCTCTTTCACTGATTTACAATCCTTTACAACTGCGGTCAAATGAGCCGCCGTTCACATTTCCGTGGTCACATCAAGAAGCTCCGTGGAGTCTGGTGGAGATTTTCCAGCGTTCTCAGTCCTGCTACCGTAAGTATTGGATGAAACTCACACCAAAAATCCAGTGATGCTGATTTGACCACAGAAATGTGAACGGCGGCTCATTTGACTGCAGTCAATGTGAAGATACCATCTTCTCTTCTCCAGAACCTGAACTAGACACTAGGAACAGATGAGGGTTTAGTGCATGTGCAGCAGAGCTGTTGATGGAAAGAAGATCATTCATTCAAACAGAGTCTGTCTGTGAGTGACAGCAATTTAAAAGTAGAAATACTCAGATGTGCAAAAATGAAAGGATTTCTTACTACATTTGTTCTCTTTCAAAAGAAAAATGCCACAAATACATGTTAAAAACTCAAAAAACAAGATTTTCATCGGAGGGGGACTTTAGGGAGTGGAGCTGAGCAGCTTGCAGGGTATTTTCTCCATCACCAAAAAGCTATTTTTTATTTTGACTCACCAATTCATATCTTCTATCATCATTAAAATGGCACAAGAACATAAAAACACAACTTTCATCGGAGTGGGTCTTTAAAAAAACTATGACAGGAAGAAAAAAAGGTCTTTTCCTGAGAACTTCTGGCACAAATGCAAAGACGTATAAACAGAAAGGTGCAGACAAACACAGCAGACAAAGAGACAAACAGATGCATGGTCTTAATCTCTACCACATTTTTTATTTACTACCACAAAACACAAGGACAGAAGCACCTACTACGTCTACTGGGCTGTGGGCTTGTTGAGATTAAACACTTTGCGGGATTCAGGCTTTTGCTGAAGTAATGGAGCACTAGGAAACTACACACTGAAATGAAAGCGAGGAAGAATGGAACGGGATGAAGTGGTCAAACTAAAAGCGGAAATGAACCGACGAAAACAAAAAACAAAAGGGGGGGGTGTGAAAGACAGAAAGGGCCGTCAGGGAGAGAGACAGGCTTACCATCTGTGTGTTGGTGGTCATAAGCTGAAGAAGAAGAAGAAGAGGAGGAGAACAAAGAGAAAAGCAAAATAAAAAAAGAAGAAGCAGAGAAAAAGGGGGGAAGAGGGAAAGAAAAGAGAAAAGAATCAGGACAACGGGTAAAATGAATTTTAGAATGTCTCAACTTAAAAGAAAAAGAAACAAAAACAAGACTAAAGGCAATCAAAACTGTTGACATGGTACAAATCAATAATACAGAGAAAGATGCTATTGCGCTGCAAATATGAATGGAGATCCAGTGTTGCTGATCTATGGGGGGACAACACCTTTACCATTGCAGAGCTACTGACACAGAAGCGGAACACCCACTGCGCCTAATCCCACACTAATGACTCTCCGGTGAAGATGAGTGAGCTCCTATGAAAATCCATCTGGAACAAACTTCTCACACAGCGACTTAAATACAATCTGTGATCCGCTCCGCCTTTGACACAGAGGCTCACCTGGCCGTTGCTGGTGAAGGTGGTGTTGTCAAAGAGGAAGTAGGCACCAAAGAAGAAGATGACGGCGTCGAACACACCCAGGCACGTCCAATAGAGGAAGGCAGGCCAGCGGAGGAGAGCGTTCTTTGCAATGTCCCTGGGAGAAAAAAAACAAAGCACAAGCGGGCGTGCTATCCTGGGAGTCCTGAAGAAGGAGGTCAGAGGGCGAGAGAGGGTCATCTGACCTCACCTGTACAAGGAGGGCTCCCTCTTTAGTGTTTCCATAGTGACGTGCTGCTCCACCAGGCTGTACAGCAGGATGGGGAGTGAGGTGAAGCTGATGTTGTACAGTGTTAGATAGGCGGTGTCATAGAGAGGCTGCAGGAAGAACGACACAGTCATCAGAAAACTGAAAATGAATTAATCTGAAATCAAATCTAATTTAATTTGTAAAGCACTTTTTATAACTTCTTGGTTATTTGGTTATCAGACACACAATGTATTCAAAAATACCTGAAATGTTTCAACAGAAACATTCCATCTTCATCAGATTCATCACCAGCCGGTCGAGTGTGACGCTACTTTTCTCTGAATTGTTGCTTCTATGTTTTATGAATTCACTGTTCTGTTTTTCTATTGACAACCCCATTTGGTTTTCTGCTGTTGTCTGACTTCTGCTATCCTTTCTGTATTGATTTAACTTGTCCTTTTACTTAGAGACCATCAACCTTTTCTATGGGCACTAAAGATGGAAATTAGCCTAAAAGTCTATAATCTTATATATTTGCATTTTTAAATGTTTTATTACTATATGCTGTCCCTGTCTTAAATAAACAATCAATCAAACAAACAATCAAAAGAACAGAGAAGTTGTTAGTACTGTAGACACTATGAACTTTATTGTACTTTTCATAGCTTGGTGACCATCGATTTTAAAAGAGAACTGAATATGATTCAACAAAATAAGGTCGCCATTTTTTTGCAATACAGATGCCGTCATGTTGAAGCCAGACTTTGTCAATAAGCAGCAATTGGTCCGAGTTGGAATCAGTCAAGGACCGAATCCAAATTCTTCCCCTAACCCCTCCAGTTGTAGTGGCACTTGAAGGAGAAGGGGTGTCTGAAATAGTTTTTTAAGGGCTAACCCTCACGGCGGAAGGATAAAGAGGGTGTTCTGTGCCGCTCTGGAGGAAATTGAGAACGATATTTTTCTATAACTCTCCGTTAGGACGGCTAAATGTAAGGTAGGGCAAAGCCAATATTTATTTCTAATTAGAAGTCTGTGGAAACGAGTGGGTATTTCCTATATGGGACTCCTTGGGGGAGTAGTCCAGTTCTCTCATACAGTCAATGGTAGAAACAGTGTTTTACTGAATAAAAACACATTTCAAACTTAAAAACTAAAACATTCAGCATTTAAAAAGTAAAAAATAATGTGAAAACACATAAAAAAAACCTTAACTGCTACCAAAAAATGTTTTAATGTACTAATAACAGCTGTGCTTTTTCTTTTTTAAGTCAGACCATTAAAAGTTGATCATTTTTTAACTGTTTTTTTTTTTTTTAGTTAAAGATTAAACTTAACTAGTAATAATTAAAAGAATTTGTGAATTTGTTTAAAAGAAAGCAGGCACTCAAAATTAAAGTTGCCACAGAAGTTTCGTGTTTGGGTAAAAACCCTAAAACAGGTTGACGCTGCTCTTTCACAGACAGAATCTACAGACAGAAAACTACAGAGGACCCACATTTCTACATCTAACAGGCTGTTTGCAAACCTCAAAACTGAAAAATCATTCATTACTTGGTTCCACTAGACCTGTTTTTTTTCCTCTTGTTGGTCATGTGCTCTGAAGGAAATGTAAATTCACAGCAGGAAAAGTCTAATTCTTTCAGGCCGAGAGTGTGAAAAATACCTTCTTTCCTTTATGTAGGTTTGTGGTGGGAGCTGACTCATTGATTTTTGCTAACTATATTCTCCTCCAACGCAGAAACATGTACTATGGCTGCCTACACACTTACTGTTGGCTGTGGGATGACTCAAAAAGGAAGCAACATTCTGTAGAACATTTTATTTTTTTTAACTTAAAGAGTCATTCTGGTTTAACATGTTCTTGCGGCATTTTTATGATAATGGAGAACATAAATGAAGAAAATGAAGCTTACAGTTGCATTTCTGAGTATTTTGTTATTTAAAAAATTGTATTTGTGACGTTAAAGATACAATGGGTGGACAACAAGCTCTGAACTATCAGTAAGGGGGAGGGGAAGGGGGCGGGGCTTCTCCATGCAAACGGTTTCGCCCACAGCTCAGAGGTGAAATTCTAATGACCTTCTGTCGTTCTGCAGAAACTATGTCTTAGAAAACGATACAGGTTTCTTTTTTATTGTGGCTAGAAACTTTTAAGTAGCTCAAAAAGATGATCGGAGAAGGTCTTTAAGCTCCAAACTCAATTTATCATATTCTCCAGAACATACATGTCTTTGTTACTATTTTTTGTGATCTTTAAGAGCATTAAGTCTGTCATTGGCATCAAAGGCAGATTGCTTAGCCTTATAGTTTTCTGCAATTGCTACAAAAGCATTTACTGCTTTTAAACACTCTTAAACATTAAAAGAAAAACTTTCCAAGGCTTTTCACACACTACATAATTTTTCTTTGCTGGATGTGATCCCACTCTTCTGCTGCCTGCGGCCATGAATCAGCATAAATGCACTATAAAAAACTCACCTGCTGTGAGAACCCACAGAAGAACTGGTAAAGGAACTGAGGAAAGATGAAGCAAACATTCTGGGAACAGAAAAGAGGAGGGAGGAAAAAAAGACGAGTAAGTCATGAGCCTGTGACAAAAGCATGAGCTTTAAAATGAAATCATTTACACAATTCACTTCATGCAGACTGTCAAATAGAAGCTAATGAATAGGTTAGCGGAGCCCTGCTGGCTGCAGAGGGAACCCACGCTGATGCTCACAGATATCAGGAAATGTTGAACTCATAAATCCGATCATTTTTATGGTAACGAGATAATCTGGTTCTTTATGACTTTCCCCGAGAGTTCAATGGAGTGATTGAAGTGTGTGAGGCTCGTCTTTGACTGGTACCTTGTAGAAGAAGTACTGAACCAACTCAGCAATTCTGATGTAGTAGTAGTGGCCGTGAACAAGTAGCATCTTCTTCAAGTGCTTGAACTTGGGGATGGCGTAGTCACTGTTTCTAGCTGCCTGTCGGCCTTCTTTACCCATAATGCCTGAGGAAGGACATCAAAAAGAAGCAACCCCTGGAGTTAACAACAGTAAAATTGTCTATCTATATAGGCAAAGTTAATGGGTTATTTGGTGGGGAGCACCATATTTTTTGGAGTATAAGTTGCAGTTTTTGCATAGTTTGGCTAGGAGCGCAAATCAATACATTCACAACAGGCTCGGAAACGCCGGTGTAAGCGACCACTTCCAATAAAAACTATGTAAACGTTCATAAATGAATGGTTTGGGCTTCCACCTTCAAAACTCTGCGCAAGTATTCTTAAGCTTTTGGGCTCCAAGTTTAAGACGTGAGGCCATTGAACACGCAGCTTTGACCAATCAGGGACGGAGATTTGATGGTGATGTATGGATGGCGTGTTTTTTAATTCAATTTTTAATGCCAATCGTTAGAAAATCGATCATGGAGGAGAAAATAGTAATTGCAGGTGGAACCCGACTGGAATTATACAACTCCAAGTCTTTTGTATATTGAAATAAAGATGTGTAAAAAAACTGGAGCAAGATCTACAAAATTTGCACGACTTTGAGAATTCGCATCAAGCTGCTTCCAACTGCGAGTTCAAGGCATTCTTGAATGCACAAACAATGCCTGGTGTGTATGTAGCAATATTACGGAAGCAGAAAACACCCTGCCGTGCTTTTTTTTTTTTTAAATCATTTTCGCGAGAAAACAAGATAATAACTCGTTATAACATTAAAACGAACTGAGTTTTTTCATTATAGTGAGGTAATCAACCAGTCACTTAGCCCAACTCAGTCCGCTATTATGCTTTTGTCATTGTTATACAATCCGCATAAAAAAAAGCAGTTTTTCAGAAAAAATGTCAACACTGTTAAATAACTAAATTATATATGGATCAGTTCCTCTGGTGTTCGACATTTTCTTTGATGAACTGCTTTGTTTTGCTGCTGTTGTCCAGAGCTCTATGAACGCACCAAGCAGAAACGCTCATCGGCCCCGAGTTCATTCAATTACCCTGTTTGTTCAGGGGCTTGAGGGAAATAAAGTGAGGAGGGCTGGTGCAGGAGACTGAATGAAGACGTTTAAAGAACACAGATCCACTAATAAAGTTTTTTTTAAAAAAAAGTAGGGCAGGCCGTTTTCGCTTATATGCAATTTTACAAAATTAAATAACAACAGCCACTAGAGGGCACTGTAGCAGTGTGCATCAGTATTTGCTACTGAATGCAACGCAGAAGAAGAAGCGTCACTCAGTCTTACTTAATGGCGAAATTGTTCAGATGCAACACAGAGGAAGAAGAAATTAGGCGATCTAGTTATTTGAAGTGATATAAAGAGGTAAGTTGACTTGTTAGCATGTTCTTTACACCATCGTTACCGGAATAATTGTTCACATGTTATATATACTAGATTTCATGAAGCTAAAGAAACGTCAAAACTGCATTTATTCTATTTTTGCTATTTTTCTGATTTGCCTTTAAGATGAAATGTCCTTTCTTGTTCCTGTATTTTGTTAAATAAATTTCTCCCTAAAGTGAAGTGCAACTTATATAGGATTTTTTCTTCTTTGTTGTGCATTTGTATTTCGGAGTGACATATAGTGCAGAAAATAGGGTACTACTTTGAAAGACAATAAAAACCTAGTACTGACGTTAATTGTGAATTGACTATAGAAAAGCCTCAACTCACCGATGCCCACATGAGCTTCCAAAATCATACTGACGTCATTGGCCCCATCGCCAATGGCGAGAGTTATTGGGTGCTCCTTGGAAGATTTTATTAGCTTCACAATCTACAAAAGCAGAAACATTTTCATTTTAAGAGCAATCTTTATGAGTCGATCTACAAACTAAAGAGCAGTTTTGTGACCTGGGCTTTCTGCAGTGGTGCCATGCGACAGCAGAGCACGGCACTACAGTTGCGACAGATCTCCAGAAAGATCTCTCTGTAGTTGCCATGACCGGCAGACTCTGGGCTGGGCTTCAGAATCCCTGAAAGCGTGGCTCCGTCGATGATCAGACCAAAGTCGAGGCAGTCTACCGACAGACTAGTCAAACACAAAACCTCCTGGTTAACAGAAGGACGATATCACTGACTGAATGCTACAGACATGTCAATGTGGAAGTCCATACCCGGATATGGAGCGCTGTCTGAGTACGGTCCTGTTCAGCTCAAACAGAACATCGTGCAGGCTCTGCTCCTTAGTGCGTTTCTTGGTCAGCTCCAGGACCTGCGTGCTGCGCCGGAACAGCTTGCTGGCGTAACACGTGGCCGCCGCCGTCTCCATTTTGTCCCCGGTGAGCACCCAAACTTTCATCCCCGCCTTGTGGAGGGACTCAATTGTGTCTGCGGCTTTCTCCTGGAGCCTGCGCATCGATAAGTCAATAAGTGTTGTGGCCCAAGCCGAGTGAGGCTGAACGATCCATCAAAGCTTCAACCAATCTATTACCTACCAGTGATAACTTATCAATGCACGACCACCCCTGCCCTTCCCTGTCAGCACTTTATTAATTAGGAAATTAAACTGTCAAGCAGTTGATCAATCAGTTAGGGTCAATACACACATTTATCTCATTAGTGGACAAAAACAACTTATAATTTTGCACAGTGGAGGATAAAAGACAAAAGCAGTAAGGTTTGAAAGTCACCAGTGACGCTCACATGGACTCTTTTTACCCTTCTGAGTCATGAGAATACTTTGAAGCCAGCTTTAATGATTCATTAATCCCCTTCTGTCCCCCGCTGTTAGACTGCTCCTACATTTTTTCCATTCTTTGCTCCCTCTCTATCGACCAACCTGTCCTCCACTGCTGTGGCGCCCAGGAGAACAAATTCCCTCTCGATGATGTCATAGGCCTGAGCGAGCCTCTGCTCCCTGTCCTGCAGGGCCAGCTTGGCTTCGGTCAGCCGGTGACTCGCTTCCAGATACTCGGACTCTGACAACCTTCGGTACGCCACGCACAGAGTCCGCAGTCCTTCCTGGATTTAGAATGAAATAAGAGACGAAGGCTTAATTGTTTATGCTTAATAGCAAATCATCAAAATTTATAGAATATTTTTTCAAACTAAACTGCTTTTAGAAACTACATGCTAATTTTGACAAGACCTTCTGATGAACAGATACTCTGAACAACATATAGAAATAGTCATTAAACTCGCATAAACTTTGACAGATTAAAGTCAAAGTTTCATTTTCAGTTCTAGCTTTAAAAGCATGGGGTCAAATCAGGATCAGTTTAAAGTAAATGAAAGACAACATTGAAAATAAGGATGAAGGATGTCCATTACTGATCCATACTCATCAAAAACACTTCTGATCGGGCTTTGTAACACATTTATTAAAGAACATTGGAGTATTGATCAACATAAAGTTTTTTTTTCTTCATTCGGAACAAAAGACTGTATCTCAGTCACAGCTGTAGTTACAGCATACTTTATGACGCACACAAAGAGTTTTAAGGCACAATGTCTCATTGTGCCTTAAAATCAGGAGTGCATGTTTCCTCCTTCGAATACTAAACACCTGCTGCGGACAACAATTATTCACTCCGATTATCTTCTCTAGCACATTAGGATTTTTTTTGGGGCCACTTCTGAATCTGTTGATACCATTTCTCCATGCAGGGGCATGAAGAAAGGAGGTTGCGCTCCTCTGGCGGAAGTGTTCCGCATTCCCCCTCCACACTCTTCGGATGCAAAAAATTTCACACCAGTGCCTTGAGTTGTTGGAGTTTTTGTGATGAACCGGAAGAGTCACGTGGAATTAAAAAAAATAATGTGAATACGTGAAACCGTGAATAAATACACGCGAATATGCAAAGGGAATACTAGTAAAAAGTACACTTCAAGCGATTTGATAATTGATCAATGCTGGATATGTTACTATTAGGAACTATTGGGGGGATGGGGTTGCTCCGCGTAAACGGTCCCACCCACAACCTTGAGATCATTTTTGAATGAGTGATTGTCGCTCTGCAGAAACTATGCCCTATAAAACGACAGGATTTTTTTTTTATTTTGGCCAAAAAAGCATAATCATTAATCAAAGACCACTGGGAACACTTACAATAAATCAAAAGATGATCAGAGTGGGTCTTTAATATTGATCTTCAACCCTTCCAGTCTTATTTTTTTTTTTATTAAAATGAACAGAAATACATTCACCAACAAATGTAAATTTAACATTAAATTTCGTACACATTCTTTGCTTCAAATGTTACAATGCATCATAATTTACTGGGAGAAAAACAGTTATAAAACCTTTCTAATTAATTAAAAAAATAAAAAAGCCAAATAACGTCTAAAAAGAGTCCAAACTGTCCACTTACTACAGCATTCTGCTCCACTCTGGCTTTCACTTGCTCCACCTTTCCAGATACAACTCGAGGAAAAATGGAGGAGTCGGCCCCTTTGCAGAAGAGCAGGTATTCTCCTAAGAACAACACAAAGGAGTTTGCACAGAGTTCTAAACACATGTTTAAGCAGTCCTGCAGCAGAACCTTACCTGAGCTGGACCTAACTATGACACTCATTCTCCTCCTGACGGAGTCAAAGTTGAGCACATGGAGCAGCTCAAACCTAAAAAGAGACGGTGTCAGTAGTTAAGTCATCGAAGTCTTGCTCGAGTTTCTGCCGACATATCCCTTTAAAATTGCCTGAATGAATTAGTGCAAAATGATGAATGAAAAAGGATACTGTGCAAATATAAAACTATAATTTTATATTGATAGAAGCTCACATCCGGCAAATACTGACTTAAAATACAGTCTTTATTTTTCTTTCATACATAAATTCATTTTAAGTTATGAAATTTCTAACAGGCTGGAGGCATTTTTAGGACCAGCTTTAATCAAATCTGGGAGACCTGCTGTTCGCAGTGTTTTTGAATTAGGATTGAGCTCCATCACAGTGTTATATGCAGCAGAATGAATGAGGATGCCCCCTCCTTGACTGAGAATCTCCAGTTCTTCCTGGAGAACACTGAGCTGTATCTAGGCTAGATGAGAGGTATTCTCTCCAGGATGTCCCAGGTCTTCTGTGGAGTAAGACATTTGCTTAAAGATGTCAAACTTCCTATTCTAGATACGGAGGAGTGGCAGCTGTAATGAGTTTCTTCATGGGTATATTGACTGTATATGAGAACCGGACCGACTCCTCTCCCAAATAGGAAGTATCTATTGCCTAAGAAACTAAAATCCCATAGCGCCCGGAAATAAACATCTATTACTCAGTCATTCTATTTGTTAGTATGACCATTCTTGCTCCGATACTTTTTTAACATGTTCAATATTGTTTCTGTAGTGCAAGTTATTCAAGACATAAACTGACCACATATGATGCCTCCATAAAAAAAAACATCTGGTCCCCACCTCCAACGTTTAAAATGTTTCAGATTCTCCGGAGTGCATTTTTAAGTGGTAGGGAAGTAAACTTCCAACAAGCTCAGTCCTGATTGGCGAGAGTAGTTGCCATAGAAACACTGACTCAAACCAACTTGGACCAATCATTGCTTACCAATGTTATCTGGCTCCAACATGGCGATGTCTGCATTGTGAAAAAATTGTGACTTAATTGATTTGGAGCCAGAAGTAAACCATTTTCTCGCTCCAGTTCTCTTTTACAGTCAATGGCCACCAATTGCTCACCACCAAGCCCCTCCCCCAGGCCTATACAATCGCTATTCCTTCTTTTTCTGATAGCATGGAGCTTCTATGAATCAATCCCTCTTATATGCAGTATCATTTAAAAATACCAAGAGAGCTTTATATTTCTTTCAAACTGAGAGCAGCAGAAGGCCGTGGAAGTGTTGGCCTTCCCACGGACTTCAAAGTCTACTCAACTTCTGGATGAGTGCTGCACCCCTCCCCACTCCAGCTGTCCTGCTGCCCTAAAATAGCTCACTATTGACAGGCCGCTGCCAAGACTGATGGAGAGCGAGGGCGCTTACACAAACACCTGCTGTGGATCAAAGCAAAGGAAAGTTTCCACTAAACTGGAATCTTTCCAATGGCCAAAAAATCACTGCAAGCATTTTGGATTTATAGGTTTTTGTGATCTCTGCAGAATAATACGCACGGCTGAGAACAACCTAAACTAAACGAGTCAACATATTTACTTCTGTGCTGCAGAATGCAATGAATAAATCTTTTTAAAATCGTTTGTTAGGTTCCTAATAGTAACATTTCAGCTCACTTACTTACCTTTCGATCTCATCATCTTTGTTAAGGATTTCCATGTAGTTGTCTTTCAGTCTTAGATAGGTGTAGCCAAGCCTGACAACAGAAAGATGACTTAGACGTTAATTTTCCACTTAAGCTAATATTTATGTCCAATAGACCTCAGATAGATGTGAAAGCAAAATACAGTGTTCCCTCGCTATATCGCAGTTCACCTTTAGGGTTTCGCAAACATTTTTTCAGTGCAATTTTACATGTTTTTTTTCTCTCTACAGTGCACCATGTTCTGTGTCTTGATTGGCTGCTGATCTTGTCAATCAATCTAGTCTTTGCCGCATCTCTTGTACAGACAGGTGCAGTTTGAGATCAGAAGTTTAAACTTAAAAGTTTGACTCCAACTATATTTTTCTATTTTTCTATTCTAACTATTCAGTTTTTTGGCTAAAATCCAAAACCCTCTGTCACTTTTTTTAAGACACATTTTATGCACTGTGGCAGTAGCTAATCAGAAATACAATTCTGATTTGTGGGCGGGACTGTTGGCACAGATCAACCCTGTTTTTCTCTCCCTCCGTGTCGCTAAGAGCTCCGTTTGCGTGCTCACACACAAGCTTATAGTCTCGAGCTAGCATTAGCGGCGCATAAATAATGGAAACCCATACTAGATCAATCCAGTCGTACAGTTTTGAGCCAAATGGATCCAGAAGTGTTGAACGCTCATGTTTCGCACACCTTTGACACGCCCATTTCAGTAGCTGCACTATTAGTCTGAGCCTTTTCAAGCATCCGATTTTCATCTGTTCCTGATTTGAATTAAGAAATACTCAGAAGTGTAGTTTTATATCACAAATGATTTTATATAGATCCTCTATTATGAGAAAGATGCAACAAGAACATGTTAAAAACACAAAAAAGAAGATTTTTATTGATGGGATCTTTAGCCATTCCACTATCCTAGGCTTGTTTACATTATAAGTGGGGTCATCTGGATCCCACAAGACTGAACTTTTTTTTTTCCAATGATTGTCAATCTTTACTGGTGTCCAATGACAGACATGAAGTCGTGTCCACATTGTCCGCCTTTGTCATGGAAGGACTAACACCTCAATGTAAGGGTGGGGTCATCTGGACCCAATAAGAGAGCACGAGGGTTAAAGACCTCAGAACTGGACCGATGTCGTCTACATTTTTGGTCATCTTAAGAACCTGAACAGTAGAGTTCTGAACAAGCTGCAGTTTTCTGAGTATTTTTTTTCCTCTTTTTTAAAGTCCTGTAAAAATACTAAAAACATGGTGCTTACCTTTTCATTCCTTCGACTAAAGCCACCTCATCGGGGGATGAAGAAATGTAAAAGGAGGTTGACCTGCCCTGGTGGATGCCCCTCTTTATGCTTTCCACCGTCTCCTCCTCTTTCACCTGCACTGTGTGACACAGACACAGCGCCCGGAAAAACAGATCCTCGTATTCCTGCAGACACACAAACACCAGTACTAGTTCAGCTCTTTTTAATGGATCTTTATTTTGACAAAAGAAAACAAAAAAAATGTGCACAATATTGATTCTGCATCATCAAAGTAAAGTGTTTCAATATTTATCCTTCTTCAACGATGGTTAGCCTTTTTGCAGTTCATGCTTGCTAAAGGAGCTGTCTTTAAAAAAAACATCTGAACTAATCTTTGAGCGGCAAAATTCACTTTTTTTTTTTAATTGAGTAAGAAATAACCTTTTTCCACTAGAAAAGTAGCTTACTCTAAAATTTCAGCTATATCACATTTTCTTCACTGATCTAGCTAAGACTTTTCCAAAAACAGCAGAAGTTATTGATGCTTACAGCTTAAAATCCCACACTTACTCTCCTGAATCCTCCAGGTGATGAATCAATCATGTCGATGCTGGAGGCGGCACTGAGGATTTGGCCGTTGCAGATTGCATGAGGGATGTAAACATTTCCATCAACGCAGCATTCAATAAACTCCATGTTGTTCTCAGTCAGGGTGCCGGTCTTATCGGTGAAAACATACTCCACCTGAGGGAGGACGACACAGCAGCAGGCAGGGTTATGTCTCAAACTGGATTATCAGATACGCATGGAAATAAAGGTCTCTTATAGCAGTTCAGCTAGTTTGTCATTATTTTGACCCATTACATAGTTTTTCTTCTGTTTAAACATTGTTCTCTCTTTTCAAACATTTATATACTGCTGTGGACGAAGACCTGCTTCAACTCAAGCAGACTGAAAGTTGTTTACTTGTAGGAGAATCTAATGAGTTTTCCAAAAAACAAATAGAAAAACCTTCACAAAGCCAAACTGTTCGATATCATTCATCTCAACGAATAAAGAAGCTCAATTCTAATGGAGAGAGACGTACCTGTCCCAGCTCCTCATTCAGGTCAGACGTGTTGACCTGAGCACCCAGCCCCAGCTCTTCATCGAACATCTCTTCATCCCAGGCAATGAAATAGGAGCCGAGAAATTTCTGCATTTCCACCGTGACATACATGGACACTGGAATGATGTAGTTGAACAAAACCATGAAGGCCAGGAAGTCCGTGAAAGCTCGTATCACCTGAAAAAAAAAAAAAAAAGAAAAGTTTTGGAAAAAGGGCAAAAAGGAAACATTGTATAGAGCAGTGGTCTCCGACTTCTTTACCTAAGCATTCTTATAACATTAGAGAGGTGGTTGATGAAATTAAACATTATTATTATAGTGTGTGTTGCAATAAATTCATATTTGAAGTAAAGAGTTCTGTTTTTGTCTGTTAAATGCTTGGGTGTTTTAATTTAGCAGACGGTGCAGCTGCTTTCAGAAAGTAGCAGATGCATTTTCAACATGGGACTGAGCGACTTGACATGAATCAAGAATGAGTCGAATGTCGTGGAGAGAATCCAATCCTTTTCCAAAATAAACCTTCCATTGGAATCAGATAGCAGTTAAACAGAAAAAATGTAGGTCATTTTTTTTCTCTGCGGTCCGATACCAGTGATGCCACAGACTGGTATCAGACGCAGCTCAGGGATTGGGGACCACTGATAAAGACAAGGAGTGTAACGGATCACAAAACTCACAGTTTGGATCATGTCACGGTTTGGATCTTTATTTGGATCAGTAAATAGTTTGAAAAACAACAGGAAAAACAAGAAGATAAAACAATAAAATTATTTTTTAAAGCTTTAAAACATATATAAAATTACTTTTCCTGGTAATTTTTGATCCTTTTGGGTTGCCATACTGCCCTCCGCTAACAACATGTCGCTCTAACGGAGCAGCGGCTGCAGGAGGAACAGCTGCTGCTCCTCTCTGGGAGATCTGAACCCAGACATGGAGACGTGCACCGATGCTTTTTCAGCTCTTCAATATAAATAAACTCGATCTTTCAGTATCCGGGTCCTCCTTGACAAGATTGAGAAAAGTTTTTGACGGAGACTCCTCCCACACGTGGCAGGGGCTTCAGGTTTTGGATAACCGTCAAGAAGCAACTTTGACGCTTGTTAAAACAAAGACGGTGTACAGTACATGAGTTTGACGCTGATTGCATTCGGTGTGGACAGACAATTTGTTTGTAATATTGCGAGTGCGAGGTCCGGAGTACACGTGTGGGCCGAACCACGGCTAGTGATCTGTACGAATCAGGGATAATCTGTGATCCGTTACACCCCGACTAGAGAGAGTAGCACAGAGAGCTTTAACGGACCACATGGCGCTGACGCTCGATCTCAGTCCTGTGGTTGTACCAGGGCTCGTCTCTGTCGGGGGACCACTGCCAAGCGTATTTGAGGACAGTGTTGATCACCGCTTTACTAATCAAGATGCACAAATAGACAACCAGAAAGGCATTCATTGACCTGCAGAGAACAGAGCAGAGAAGAGGTTAGTGACACTATAAAAGGTAAACAGTACACAAAAATAATTTAGTAGGAAAATGTAAATGTACTTTTCCACAGCAGAACGCTTCTGAGATTTCGACTGGTAGTTCAGAGCCATCTTGGTCTCCATTCCAGTGTAGATGGCAACAGCTGAAGCCGAAAAGACAAACGCTGTAAGAGCTTCTTCACAAATATTCAAATATTTTAAGGAGCATGTTTAGAGTCCTACCATAAATGTGTTGTGTGTTCTTTAAGGTGGCTCCTCTCAGAAGCAAGTTCTCCGCTCCAAGTGTTCTGTAAGAGTAAAACATAAAAGGAGGATGTAGACTCAGGAAACATCACTCATCGCATTTTCTTTCATGAAAGCCACGTTAAAATACACAAGTTCTGGCAGACGTGAATCCACCCACCTAACCACAGGTTCCTGTTTGTCCTTGTAAATGTCGATTCGTCCAACAAATCTGGTGAAAAACAGTCAAACTAAATCAAACTGCAAACGGGAGTGAGGTTAGGTCATGTGACGCGTCCGCACACGAAGAGACTCCAGCAGCGTTTGTCACACTCACTTGTAGAGGTCAGGCTGCGGTTGTTCACATTCAATAGTGGCATGTAGTGAATCCACCTCCTGCTCTGTTCTAAAGGCCATGGTATCTGGTACGGCATAATAAGTCTGACACAGAAAGGTCGAGAAAGAAGGAAAAGACAACAGAGGAAAATGTCACCAACACAGCCGTTAATGTTGACAAGGTTCATTTGGTGCCTCGGACGATGGAGGATTTTGAGATGACTTAAAGAAAGTGGGGGAAGCAGACAAGCTGTCACAGAGTGATCATGCGGTGGTCCCCCTCAGCATCTATGCCAGTTTATTCTAGGACACACAGCAGACGCTACAGTGTCTGTGACTTTGCTAAGTCAGGCATTTAGAGTGAACAACAGAAGAAATGAGAGAAGTTTGAAATCATGTCAGAACACTGTGTTATATACATGTTTAGAAGAATATGGTCACGAAAATTGTGTTTTTTGGTATTTTTAACATGTTCTTGTAGCATTTTTCTCATGTTTACTGAAGAAATTTATTGAACATTTGTTCATGTCTATGTACAGAGGCTTGGTTGATAAACAATGATTTTAAGCTTAACAGATCAATATCAATTCATTAAGAACATAAATCGATTTAGCGCATAAAGCTAAACTCCGTTAGCTTGATGCAAACGTTTAATGGAATTTCCCATAGGGCGGCTAATGTTAACGTTTGGTTGACCTAAAAAACAGAAGTTCTAACAAAAATGTTCAGATTATTAACATTATAAATATTGTTCTGGTGCTTCTGGAGGGCGTTTCAGCTTGGCCACTGGGTGTCGATCTCACTGTAGCAGTACACCTTATCCCTGAAGAAGAAGACATTATGAGCAAAAAACAATGTTTTAGTCCACAAATGGTTACTTTAAAAAATATTTCCTTAAAAGAGTTTGGACAATTCATGTCTGTGAGTTTATGAAGATGCTCATTTAGTCAGCAATGTATGTTTAGGTCGACCGAGCGCTAGCGTTAGCCGTCAATTAGCCGTTAACATTAGAAGATCAGAGTGGGTCTTTAACATAAATACATTTCTTAAAAAGGAAAACATTTTTTCCTCTTTAGAGGATGCAAAGAACCAGAATTTTACAATTAATGGGATCCAGATTTTCTTTAAATTGTCCCTAAATGAATGTACAGTATATCAAATCTAATACCAGCAAAAGAACAACAGACACATCTTTGATCTGATGTGACTTTAAAGGGAGGCTGTCTTTATCTTTTTGTACTAACAAAAATAGATTTATGCGATTACATAACTGACATAGTTCTGTGTAATGCATTGTTAGGTTTTAAAAAGAGGCTTACATCCGTGGCATTTTGTTCTCTCAGTGCTAGGGTTTTCATGTCTGTGTGATCAAACACTTTTGTGAGACTTCAGGAAAGATAGAAAGCAAAACTTTAACTCGTCGTGACACCTTGTGACTAGACTCCCCGTCCAGGCTGGTGGTGGTGACATAACAGGTCCCGTCGTATCGGCTTGAGGAAAGAAGGATGAGATCGCAGGGGAAGGTTTCATCCTCCCTTACTACGACAATGTCCCCCACCTGACAGAGAAAGACAGCAAGAAAACATCCAACTTAACGAAAAGCTGGTTTGTTTTTTTTCTTTTTTCACACAGCATCAAACGGGCATGGAGACGTTCGGGTAACCATCTGCTCATCCTTTCCCACTCCTTTTTTCAAAGGATTGAGAAGTTGCATAACGGATTATGAGAGCCGAGCAGCTTAAATTCTGGTAAATCCCGTCTCCACGGTGACCATACACATGAGCTCTGATTTTATACGTTTAATGTATTCATAATTATTCCCGCTCCTGGTTCTCGTTTTAATCCCCTCCGTTTGATCTGCTGCTCTGACAGACCTCGACAAAGAAAACACGGTAAAAAGGAAAAAAAGAAAAAGTGACGGCAACACAGGCACGAAGAGGGGGGAAAAAAAAAATCACAGATTCAAAGAAAAAAGGTGAAACTTTCTAACTCAAACAATTTAATTTGTTAAAAATCTACTGCTATGAGGCCATAATCTGTGGAGCTCTGCACTTTCTGCGCTCCCCCTCACCATCCCACAGTCTCAGCATAAGCAGACACAGCAGAAACTGGATGTACCAGCGCCAATTACCTACTGACAACAGGGTGCTACAAGACAGAAATATATACGCTCAATCGATAGATTTGCGCCGGAGGTGATGAGCTACATCGGTCACATTACACAGTCTGCTTTCATCAAACGCCTGGATGACAGAGGAAAGATGTCTGCAGAGCAGTCAGCCAGTTACACTCAGGTGGTTTCTGTGTGTTTTTTTTTCATAGTTCGGGCTTCTACCAGCACTTCTGTGGCCAAAGCTCATGAATAATTAACAAAGATTTTAATTAATTCCTGTACTTCCTTCAGGGAAGTCTGACATATTAAAAACACAAACAGATAGATCATTAAATGCATGGACAATAGTTAAGTGAAGACAAACTTCTGGATTAGCTTCAGGTATGCAGTTATTCTTGAAAGCAAAGGAGAATGCCAGCATTTCATACAGAACCTGGCAGCTGGGTCAGCAGAAAACCAGCCTGCAAACTTAACACTTCACCTCCAGTTACAGTCCTGGAGACTCGGGGAACAATGAGCAGGTCTGAAAGGTGTAAGCAAAGAGTTCTGACCAGCTTGCAGGGAAATATGAGACCATATAACTTTAAGAGTGTGTGAGTTATGAAGGAATATGGATTTTTGCAAAGCATGTCTATTAATAAAATACATACTCTAAACTACAAAGCATTTTGCTTTACTGAGTTTTTCCACAGAAATCTGTTAAAACAAAGTAGAAAAAGATTAAAAATTAGGAAATAAAAACATTTTGTCTGCCAAAATGACCAAATATATCTAATACAGAAACAATTGAAAATACTTGAGAAAAATACAGAAAAAACATTCTCAAATTAGCTCCAATAAGTTATTAAGTCTAGAAAAAAACTACTAAAAGCTACCATAGTTACTAAATAGGACATTGATTCTCTCAATATAGTTCCGTCTCCTTTGTCTTATAGCCAGAGATCCGAATAATGTTTAAGTACGATGGGATTAATAACCAGGGCTGGGAACCTCAGGGTAACTCACAATACAAAACAATTCAGGATACATGGCTCACGATACCGATAATATCTCCATATGGCAAATGTTGCAACAATCAACTTATCACCTTGGTAATCTATGATATATAACTATTTTTTAAACAAATATATATTTTTATTTTCTTCAAAACCTTTTTTAGAACAATTTAAAACACAATATGTCAATTAACGCCATATTCAATATTAAAATAAAACGATAAATAAATAAAATTGCTTGTGAGCTGAAATATCGTGATAGTTTGCAATACCGTTATTTTGTTCCACCTCTATTACTGACAGTGTTAAACTTTAAGTTACTGAGTAATCCAACTACTTATTGTTATCCTTGCTACAACACTCTTATAGTTGTTGTATTTTCGGACTATAAGTCACTTCTTTTTTTATAGTGTGGCTAGCGGAGCAACTTATATTTTTGTGCAATTTGTAAGTGATTAAAAAAAAAAGCCACAACCACTAGAGGGCACTGTAGGTGTGTGTATTAGTATTTGCTACTGACAGCAGTGCAGAAGAAGAAGTGTGCATAACAGAATTCAACAGATTTAGTGATTTAAAGTGATATAAAGAGTTGTTAACATGTTATTTATAATATGTATTTTCATTTGTTCATATGTTGCACTAATATACTAAACACTTGTGCCTTGTTTCCACTGAGCGGTCCAGACCGGACTGGACTGGGCTGGACTGGACTGGACTTTTGAGCAGTTCCATTAAAAAATGGACCCGTTAAGCAGGACAGACTGAAACTATTTCTAGTCCCCTGTTGGTCGTAGGTCCATAGAAAAATGAACGGACTCGTTAGGGCGGAGCTTCTGTCGTCACATGATGTAACCCATTGATTGGCGGAAAGGTTTCACGACAACAGGAAGCGTCCGACCAGCGTTTTTTCCTGTCTCAAGATCCAAACCGAAAGTTTTGTCCATTTTGGCTGTATTACCACTGTATGGAATAACCAGGACTTAATTTAATCATAAATTATATCAATAAAGGTCGTTTTAATGTTTTTTTGTTGTTGTTGCTTTTTGAGTAGCTCTTTCAGACAACCTTGGATGTCATTTGGTATGTTATAAGTAAACAGAAGGAAATGGAAAAATATTTAAATTTGTGTCCAAATATTAATTGAAAAAACAAAAATTGGACAACATTTCTAAAAATGAACTTTATCTACAAATCCATCAAGTAGCTACTTGATGATGTTTTAAGCCTTATTCATCTGCTAAAGTGTTATTAAAATCAAATTTTCTCACAGTGAATGAGACAGAAAAACAAAAAAAGTCCTGCTTTTCCATCAGAATTACATAAAAGAACATCATTGGGAGATGCCAGACGTATCATGAAGCACATCACCCTCAGTCATTCTCTTTTGCGATGCACTTGAGGACGGTCTATTGCAGTTTGAGTGCAAATAATTGGCAAGAAAGGCAGAAGAGAGCCAAGAGAGGAAAAGTTATAGAGCACTGCAGGGGAAAGAAGGGGAGAAGTCGAAGGGACATTTATAGAAAAGTGAGCAATGCAGCAGCGTTACTTTGTGGCCTCAGGTACTGCACTGCTCTAATGAGGCCATTCTTACCCGTAGCTTGTGACTTTGCGTCCTCACCACCTTCCCCTGCTCCACCACATCCACTGGACACTCGTTTATGGAGCAGTCAGCTTTGTGTCTCAGCCAGTCCTCGTAGCCCTGAGAGCGTTGCAGCAAAAAAAGAAACAATAAACTGCACTGTGAAGGGAAGATGAAGGAAAATGCAGAGTATAAGGAAGTGGATTTTAGGGCCGGAGCGGAGAGCAAAGTAAACGGGGGCAAACGTGTTAATTAATTTAGCGTGGCACTTCCTTTGCTTGCAAACTAAGCTCTTTTCAAGATTTGAAGGTGACCCTTCATAGTTTTGATTTATGTCTCTAAAGCTGGAGCGTTCTTTCCAGCTTTGATAGTACAACATCTCTCTGTTCTGCTACACAGAAGAGGGGAGCAGGAGCCGGGAGCGATTAACAGAAGGGAGCATTCATTATCACATTTCTCACATCACCAGACATATTCAATGACGTGTCCTCTCACTGTGAGAGGAATGTTTATGTACAGATAATTGAGCTGGTCAGCACGTGTTCACTCTGGAAATATTCTGGATTGATAGGTCGTCAGAGGAAAATCAAGGAGCGTAAGAGTCATTGGATACGTTCATGTTTTACCTGTTTTATGGCGGTGACAGTGATGACAAAGAAGAGGGGCAGACCGCTGGTGACTGGGCTGGTGGGGGTGTCAATGATGAGCTGCAAGACATAAAAGAACAATGAGGATGGGGGGTTGAGTACCAGGATTGAGAGAGAAACAGACAGGAGAGGGGGGAGGCTGTCAAAGAAGATCTGTTTAAAATTCCAGAACAAACTTAAAAGTACAGAAGAAATTTAAGTCTAGTAACTTTTAAACTTTGGAAGCAAATAAACTTTCTTCAGCTCTTATTTTCCACTTACACAATTGATGCAAGTAATTCATCAACACCAAACATTTCATTTCTGAACTTAAAGTAAACTTTTTTCGAGTGATTTTTGTGCCCAAACAAAAGTCACAGTTTTGAGATTAAAATTTCCTGAATTGCAGACAAAATGCTCAGTTTTAAAAATGACACTTTTAAAGTTCCAAATTAAGGCTGAGTGATATTTAATTTTTTATACATTTTTATAACGATATAAATCACAGTATAAATCAAATAACTATATTTGTCACATTTGTACGCTCAGCGGCTCAAAAAAGAAATATATAATCATCAGCAGATTGTTTAGATTTAAATATTTATTTCCTATCATACCTTCAACATAACAGATTTACTGAAAACAACTAAGAAAATGTAGACCACTAAACCTTTTGTTCAGGTCCATTAAAAACAAAGTATTAATTCTATAAATAAATTGTAATGCTGTCAGACTTTAAAGAAAAAACATAAAATTATAACAGCATTTTACACAGACATACTGCAGGCATTTTACTTTTTTCTAAATTTCTTTTAAGAAAATTAAACTGCATAAAAGAAATGTATAAATGAACATGTTTCTGTTGTCATGTAACTGCAAACTCAAATTGAAGCACGAAGTGAAAAATTGAAATATTTACCAGAGATTTCCTAATTCTGTCTCCAAGTGATTACATTTATATTAAATATATTGATTTATATTAAAACATAACAAAAAACAGCCTGAAAATACTAGAGGACAGTTTCAAAAGGAAGCAATTTCTCTTTAGCACTCATGTGGAAATGTTCAAATAAACACCAAAATAAGTGTATTTACAGCCTGGTATAAAAATGTCTATTTTATAGACATGACGACTGATTGCTAAAGATTTTTTACCAGCTCTTTTTGATGTAATTAGAACTTATATTTGCCCATTATTAAGGTGACAGGTGGAAGGAAGTGAAAATTGGTCCAATTACTATTTTTTTTAAAAACTGATTAGTTAGAGTAGACTATCCATTGGTTTACTGCTCAGGGTAACATCAGAAACTATCCATGCAGTTGATACATGTCTAATGTTGTAATTTTATAAATGTGTTTTCAAAGCCAGTTAGCAGGCTATTAAAAGGTTAACAAAGTCAGCTGCAGACTGAAGGGAAGTGCTCATCAGAAGCTGTTGGGTGGTACTGGTGGGTTCGAATTACTGTGTTGCTATAAAGGAGCAATTTGTCAGTTATCATCTTACATCATAAAAAGACATAGCTATGTATTAAAAGAATGGCTTATCCAATAACAATGCAGCATCTGTTTTTACACTTGTTTAATTTCAAAGCATTCATCATCAAATACACAACAAGTAAGATGGGAGACTGCAGAAGTGATGAGGCTTATGTTAATGGTAAAACTACAGAACCAGAAACTGCTAAAACAAGCATAGTTTATGGCATAGTTTTGGACATGCCAGAGCTCATGTGATTTTAAGGTTAGACAGGGTGGTATGGAGTGATTTTTGTAACACCATATTACAAGCAAAAGTCACAGTTTTGAGATCATTTTTTTAAGTTGCAAAGAAAATGTAAAGTGTTGCAAATAAAATATTTAATATTTTCTTTGAAAAACTTTTTTTTGCTTTGCTATTTTTTTTTACTTGAAAAAATATTTTTGCATTTGCAAGCTTTTTTGGTTTTCTTAAAAAAAATTACAAACATTTTTAGAGGAGTAGTGCCTCATCTTGCCTTCATCCTATCTTTGGCTTTGAGTTAAACTTTTTCTCTCAGTGTTATGGCCTAGAGTTTTAAAAAATACATGAATAGGAAACTTACCTGGACCAAAAATATCACCAAGAAGTAGAAGTTGGCAATTCTCCGGAATTGCTCAAAAAGATTTTTGGGAATGAAGTTCCAAAAAGTGTACTTTGGGAAAGAGGGGAGGGAAAGGAAAGAGACAGTTCAGACGCATTCATACACAACAATTTAGTGGAAAGCTTGACAAGCAAAACTAGAAAGTTGGGTCGACTTTGAAAATTATGAAATTGTTTTGAGGTCATAAAAAACTGATCAGCTTAGGCTCGCTTACCTTGGAGGAGACGATGCGGTTGTCAGGATAATGCTGAGGCATGTAAGCCTCAGCACATGAAGGGAGTTCTTTATGTCCAATATAGACTGTTCGACTCCCTACCCATATCTCCTCTCCAACACACTGAGGGGAAAAAAAAGATAATTACATTTTAAAGAGTGCACTATTTAACTAGGATTTGCTTCCAGTGTCATTCTGTTGACTTTAGGTTCTGCATGAAGTTGGCATCTTTTCAAACCACTTATCTTCACAATCTCCGACTTCTTTTTTGTTAATTTTAAAAGTTAAAAAAGCCTTTTAACATACTTTTAAAAAAATAATATGTAGAAATGTTTAGAAGTCAAGCAAGCTGAAATAAAGTGCAGGTTCATTGGAGTGTGTAAGTGCTTCTATACTTAGTTTTATTCTATATCCAGCTACGTAACAGGAACAGAGAATTTAGTAGCATCTGCTAACTCTCAAAGGTAAAATTAGGATCAAGACACAATGACATTTATAGTATGGTGTGTTTGTTTTACTAGTGTCTACAGTTATAGACTATGAAAGTGTGCAGGAAGCCTTTAGTTAAACCCTTTGGAGACAACAAAATAACACGCTCCTTGACCATACCATAACTCTTCGATTGTCTGCACTACATTCAGGCCTCGAGGGACAGTGTTCTACATGTTTCCCAACTAACCTTCAATTGCCACCAGATCTGTAATCAGCAGAAGATAAGGCAGGATTTCTGAAAAACCAGCAGGAGGCCTGCCCTTGATACCTGGACTCTGACACCCCCGATAGTATGAGCAGATTTTGAAGTGGAGAAAAGCAGTCGTACTCTGATATAGACTCATTTTTCTCTCAAGAAAGTTTTATCGCGATATATGCTGTTATCGTTTTATCGCCCAGCCCTAGTTAAAACACACCACAACTGTAGTATATGGTCTTTCCAGTTGAAAAAAACTGTTTTTGTTGAGTATTTGGTTCTGGTTTGATAAAAGTATATACTTTATTATTATGACTGCTGTTTAAACTTACAATTAAACTGTTTGACCTGCATAAATGAATTCTGCTTTGCTGGGGTTTTCAGGGCACCACCTGCAGGAAAGAAGACCTAAGAAAGGAAGGGAGTTTGGCATGCAAACTGATAAGAACTTTTTTTAGGAACTCTGACTGAAAATTCTCATTACTGCAAAGAGAAGTTATTATTGACTGTTTAAACATGATCTTTTAGATCGATTCTTTTCTGTAAACCTAGACAACCAAAATTCTAATAAATGGGAAGTCTTTGCAGACTTGCGGGCAATTCAGTAGCAGCAACAAACCAACACTGGTCTCCTCGTGAGAAAATTTCACTCTGGCTTTGTGTGTCTGCTTTCTCTCTAAAAGTATTTGTCTTTGCAGAAATTACTGCTGCTTGGGGAAGTTGTGTCCTTTCTGTTTTTTGCTAGCCGTTATCTTGCATATTGGCAACAAGAACAAAGTTTGCAAACAAGAGAAGCAAACAGGCATTCTATTATTTTTTTAACTGAAGGCTTTAATTCGATAAAGATAGAACTAGTTAGTCCATAGGAAAGAGTATAACTCATCATCTGTTACTCAACAGGCACTTGACAGTGGAATAAAAATAGACATGTGGCCAACAGTGGCAGCAAATTGGAGACCCGTCCAAAACATTCATGGGTGCAACATGACCCTTAGAGTCACTGTAAAACAGGAAAGTAAGAAGGCAGGCACAAGACGACAACAAACAAAAACACATTAAAACAAATAAAGTCAAAATAAAAACTAGTATTATTCAAAGCTTAAATGCTTTCATTTTCTTTCATCTTCAACTCAAACATCACATTCACCATTGACCAAGAATCGGCTCCTTCAAAGAAACCTCTCTTTCGACATCCTATTTCTTGAACACACCTTCATTCACATGCTCAGATGTCCTTTTTTGTTGTTCCCAACCACTGATTCATTTAGCTGTAACAACCACACCACAAAAACTATGTATTTGCTTCTTTTGAAGTAGTAATCTGATCATTATTCTTTACTGATCCATAAAAACCTGTGATCCTGCTCTATCAAACTATGCGGTTTGCTGGTTAGTTTTAGGAGATGAAGGTTTTATCTTTATTGACAAAAGCCTGGCTTTCCATCATCAATCATCAGCAGTGGCACACTGGATCCGTAAACAACCAAATATTCCAACACCGCAGCTTCTCCTATTATGTTTCTGTCAGCACTGGGATGCAGACTCCACATTCATTTTTTGTGAACTCGGAGTTCACAAAGAGAATTGCAGAGGGCTTGCTGTTTCTAGAATGGAAAAATGCTGCTATAAAAAAAAAAAACACAACCATGGAAGTATTTATAGCTATGCTATTGCATATTTATGTACATACACCTGCAGAAGCTTTACTCAGCAAAATTTTAGAGCGGGCTTTGATGCATGCATCTTCAATTAGTGTATTGCCATGATGTAGATCCTTCCCTTCATAGAGACGTAATAAAAGATATACGCCATTAAGTGGCCTGATTAAACAACTCTGTCGTGCACTTGCTCCACTGTCCCGCCATGCTGCACTGCAGGAGTGCTCGATATGTTCGCCACAGATTTCTTATCAAGTCACAGATTAAATTTCTTTGAAACAAGCAAGATTTTAATGGATTCCACATGCCAGCATGGCATGCATTAATATTTTATTAGATATATACAGTGAAGCAAAAAAAGTCAGATTCTGCAAATTGTCCTGCTTAAAAGTTTAAATGTGGTCTGTAATCTTGTTCATCATTGGAACAAACTTTATTTATAATAAATAGAAAAATAAAAAAAGGATAATCCAGAAAATGACAGAATTCATGTGTATAATGGTGCAGAATATAAGAACTGAGTTCATGAAAATTAAGAAAAAAAAGTTTAAATTCTGTTCATCAAATTTAAGAACCTATTTTATCATCCACATTGTTGCACCGGTAATGTTAGGTTGGGGGTGTGAGGGCTGTAAGCTAGTGGGAGAGAGTGTAAACAAAGGGATGATGGGATATGAATGTAGGTATACTCACCATCAACAGAGACAACTCAGAGACAAATTTCTGATGAACTGCCGCTCTGCAGCTACTGCGGCTTATAAATCGACACAAGCGTTTTTTTGTTTGTTTTTGCTTACCAAATAGCTGTCTAAGGACACCAAGGACACTGTCGACACTGTCTGTAATGAACCGATCTATAATAAGCAAGTAGCTTGGTGAGAAGAGATCAACTGTTGGAGCAATTATCATAAAATTAAAGAAATACAAGATCACTGACAATCTCCCTCCACCTGGAACTCTATGAAGGATCTCACCTGGTTGAGTACAAACGATCAAGAGAGCTGTGAGGAAACAGCTCAAAACTACACAGGGAACTTGTCAATGATCTGAAGAAAGCTGAAACCACAGTAACGAAGGTTACTATAGTGACGCACAACGTCATCATAGATTCTCCAAAGGAACCCAAGCTCAAAGCAGCCCATGTCCAGGTCTACCTAAAGTTCTCAAGAGACCATCTGGATGATCCAGAAGAGGATTAGGAGAATATATGAGGTCAGATAAACTAAAATTGAACTCTATAGTATAAGTGTTTAGAGGAGTAGGAAGGCTGAGTTGCATCCCAAGAACACCATCACCACTGTGAACCATGGGATAGGAAGCAGTATGCTTTAGGCTGCTTTTCGGCAGAGGACGGAACGACTGATCCACATTAAGGAAAGTATGAATGAGCCTCATATGGTGAGATTTGGACAAAAGCCTTCAATCAGTGAGAGCACTGAAGGTGAAATTTGTCTGGATCTTCCAGCATGACAACCATCCCAAACACATCAACCAGGCAACAAAGGAGTGGCTATGTAAAACGCATTTGAAGGTTCTGCAATGGTTTGACCAGTCTTTGGACTTCAGTCCAATGGAGAACCTGGTGAGATATAAAAGTCTGAGTTGCCCGGCAACAGCCAACAAACATCACACCTCTTGAAAAGATCTGCATGGAAGAATGTACCAAAATAGCAACTACAGTGTGTGAAAACCTGGTGATGAAGATCTTCTGGAAACGTTTGACCTCTATGATTACTAACCAGGGTTACATTACTTGAGGTGAACTTTTGTCATTGACAAAATACGTATTTTCTGCACCATTATACAGATAAATTATTTAAAAATCAAAGAATATCATTTCCTGAATTGTTTTTTATATTGTCTCTCACCGTTGAAGTATAACTATAATAAAAATTACAAATGTCTCATCTTTTTTGGGTTGTATAACTAGTAACAGATCAATAATTATCTCGGGTGGATGTACATTAAAATAGTGACCCTTAAGAAATAAAGGAAAACTATGTTAAAAGATGTTGGACTGAGTTTAATGACAGTAAAAGCTTTTAGTCTAAATATTTTATTTTTCTGATAAAAAAATGAACCTGGTAACAAAATGAATACTATCAAAACTAATCATGAGTAGATTTTCTTTAAAAAAAACTCACATGAAACAAAGACTTTCAGACCTTGATCAATTTAAAAATGAAGAACCTAGTTCCTTCTACCTATTGATCACTATAGCAACAAGCTACTGTGTTTCCTATTGTGGAGCATTTTCAAAGAAACAAGAATATAACGAAGCTTTATTGTAGACTAAAGGTTTAATGTGTCCAATGCTGGGTTTGACAGAAAAATAATGAAACTCAAGGTATGAGTTTGCTTGTAGCAGCTCAAAAAACTAAGCTTGTTATTTTGAATTACAACCTTTTCTAGACTGAGCAAACACTATTTTAGAAAGACAAATTAAAAGGATAGAGAAAGATGAGCGAACAGGTATTGTGAGGGAAATATGTGTTCTTCTATCAAATACAAATAATAATAAAAAAATCCCTAAAGGGGCAAAGAGAATACATACCTTTAATTTGGTCTAGACATAAAAAAAACTTAGTGCTTGAGCCCCTTCATGATGTGCACAAACTGTGGTGACAAAAGCCACCAAAAGCCTAATGAAGCATACCACCAAAACACCTGAAACAAAAAAAAACAAAGGTTGAATTTGAGAATACCTTGAAGTGACAACATTTGTATTCAGTTGACATCCCAGGTTCCTCTCTCTCGACTCCCTGTGATCCAACAGTTATGTAAGTCTTTAATCCAGCTGTGCTACTTTTACTCTTCCCTCCCTCTCCAGTCTCCTTTTACCCTGTCACTGCAATTCACACTCAAAAACACCTTCAACTATTGAGCATTTCCTGCCCGTTTGCAATACATGTCAAAAAGTTGTTCCGAGTATAACCTGCACCATACTAAACAAAAGCCCTTGAAGTCAAAGCACAAAAACATACTTTCTATAAATGTAAATCTGTCAGAAACTCAAACTTGATAGGTTTTTGTCCCTTACAGCCACCATCTCCCCACCATGCCCCATTAACGTGATGTCAAGATATCGAAAAAAAGACCATTTGTAGTAGTAATGTAAATATGAGGACCAACACCATTTACGTTTTGTTCTTAAATGGCAGTAAGTATTAGCGCTGGGAATCACTGGGTACCTCACGATACAATGTAATACACGATACATGGCTCACGATATCAATGATATCTCGATATAGCAATAATTGGTAAAAATCGTAATAACTCACAATATATAGAAGAACACATATTTTTAGGAAAATATATCCCCAATTATTTTGAGCTAAAACACAATCATAATCAACAACTTGTTTCTTATTTTGTGCAACAAATAATTAGGGCTATGGATCGTTGCTTAGGTGGCGATCCGATTCAATTCATGAATCAAGCTCAACGATTAACGAAACAAACCACGATTCTTACTTTTTAATATAATTTGGTTGCTATGTGTATGTCTTTTTACTGGATGTATGAAAATGGAAATTATTTGTATTAAATCACTATAATGTATACATTTATCTAGAACAAGATATCAGAATCAACAAAAATTATAGAAAACACAAAGATTTGGTATTAAAGCTAATTAATTAAGAAGTTATGACAGTGAGCAGAACTTCAGTCTAAGCTTTTGAACGGAAAAAAAAGCTCTCGCTAGTTTTACTTTGAAAACCGGAAGCTTCATCAACACGAAGATTTGTGTACTTCTGGTGACAATAGCGACACTCTTTCAGTTTTGTTTTAGTTCATAAACTTAAAATCCAACATTATTCTGCATTTCAGAGCAAAAAACACATTTCCCCAAGAGAATATTTTACTACACTCTACTATATTTATAAAGATCGCAAATCAGCGAATTTTTGGGAGCAGATCGCGAGTATCCGAGCAACCAGAGACTCGTTACAGCTCTACAAATGATAGACACTTGAGTGCATCATTGTTGAAATCAGTAATACTATGTCTTTGACAAGCATCGACACTAATTGAATTGGAATTATCTGTAAAAATCTGTTTTAACAATAGTAAATGTGAACAGCAATGCCACTACTTAGTGCAAAACTGTTGTAAACAACAGAACAAAAATTAAATAATTTAAGTGGCTGCCAGACACACTGGTGCTCATGACAGCCAGTCTTGAAACATGCGCCCCCTCCATCTACCTCCAAAGGAACGTCTCACCAAAGGATGACGAATATAACATTTTCCAGCTTCTTCTAACGAAAGTAAAAAATCGATACTTGGTGAGAGTTCATCGAGAATCAATCGCAGGACGTTCAGCAAAAAATACAGCCTCCTTCCAAACTATCGGGTATCATTTATGATAGTAGGTTAAGGGTGTATTAAGACTGGACACATTTGGTGAACTCAAAGTTAACCAGAGTTCGTTTCCTCCGATAACGCGGAACAAAGTTTCACTCTGAATATTCACAAACAATGACATAACACCCCAACAATGACACACAGCAACTCACTAAAATGTGGTCGGATGAATTCGGGCTCATTAAAACAACTTTTACCGTGATCCATGTTGCTTCTTACCGTTTCCCCGACAATTTATGTCACAAACACTTATTAGCGTAGCTTCTCAGTTGTAGCGTACCCAGTAACCGCCGTAGAGCATGTCTCTGCTGTACCAAAGTAGCAGTAAAAAGTGTTGAACCTGGCCTTCATACAGACGCTCAAAATCAATCAGCGAATTAAAAACATCCTGGCAAGGATTTGCAAACTGAAGCACCTCCATCTTTCTCTTTTTGCTTTGACCCACCCCCATTACTGCTGACCAATGATTGAAGAATCACGTGGTTTTGTTAACAAAGTTTGGTCCAAAACAGAAACCTTCAAGAGACACCAATCTGATTACAGACCAAATTCAGGACTCAATCTGAGCCAACAGACTTTCCCGGACTGAAAACACCCTAAGAATCTTGTTGTAGTTCCTCCCAGTCATTACTTCAAATCTGTAGTTTATGTGCAACAATGTCTGTCAAAGGAAACTCGTTACTCATTAAACTCATTAAAGCAAAGCCTGAACTGGAGTTCTAAGATCTGAATGTAGACTTCTGTTTGACCAAGTCGCTTTTGGAAACTTAAGTATAAGACATCAGAAAAGCAACCATAAACGGACCCAATGCATCAGTTGAAAGTTCTATACTGCCACTCTGTCACTAAACATTCACATTTTTGAGCTTGATTAGATTTTTTGTGAATTGCCGATGGAAAGCTTTTCTCTGAAGACATTTGGTCCATTGTAAATATTAAAAGTGAAAGTTTCTTACAGGAAAAAAATCTATAAAGCTAGTGTATTTAATAAAGAAGTAAATTTACAAAGCCCTCAGAATGACTGAAGTTGATGAGATTTTATCTTTTAAAAATCAAAGCTATTATTTTAAAACATATTAGCTAAATTTGACCAATCAGCCATCATTTAAGCTCCCATCTTCTATTCGTAAATTTGACACAAGTCAACTTTTAGCACCACCAATTCCAGTTCCACCAATGGCAACTGGAAGCTGGTTGCATAATGTGGAGGGGCATTCTTTTTATACCCCTATTTAAAAGTCAACATTTACACAAATAATAAAAATGGTAACAGTTTGGTTTAAATGATTATAATTATAACTAAGGGGCGATTTTTTATTTCTTAAATCAAGCATATTGATTTTATAGGACGTCAAATTTGTGCATATTTTATTTGTCCATGAATGGACGCAGCAGAGTTTCAAACTTTATTTTATCCCACCCAATCACAGTTTTTTGGAACATTGTTGAGTTGGTCTAACGTAATTTAAAGTACCTTTCAGGCTGCCATGCAGAATCTAATGGATGATGTCAGAGATTACCCATCCAGTGTATTCATTCCTACGGTTTCATCCAGCTTTTAAAACCTGACATGAACTGCGTTTCATTTTAGCCGTCCCGGTATGAAAGTATTTCACCACAGTACTTCACACAATTCCTGTGAGTTGCGTCAGACGATGGCATCCCTCCATCACTATTATGACCAGAAAAGTACTGGCACACAGAGGAATGAGTCAGCAGACAAATGTGGCATATGCACCACATGATCCACTCAGTCAACTTGCACCGTTCAAAACGCCTCAATATTTGCCCCCTTGGTTTAAAGTAGACTTGACTGAGACATGAGTGCATTATTTAATGGATAGGGTACATTTAATAATTCAGTTGAGCTGGGAAACATTTCAGCTGTGACCTTATGGGGAGCGAACCATTTCTATCCGTCTATAAAAGCTTGAACTCCTCACTTATTTTAGTTTAATCACTTTGCATGATGTAATATTTGTTCTTTTATGTAGAATCATTAACACTTTAACAACTGCCATGGAAAAGAGTGCTCAAGCGGCCACTTCCAATGAAGTGGCTATATGTAAATGGTTGTAAATCCGCATTTCTGGCTTAAAAAATCTCATGTTCACACGTAGATATACGAGTTTCAATTAGCGTTTTTTTTCAGGCTGTATGTACAAAACATGTAAACTTACATGAAAGTTAAACCAGGTCAATCTTTGACCAATAAGAAACACGGATTGATAATGAAGTGTGAATGGTTCCCTTTTAATTCATGGAAACTAAACCCTCATCTGTTCCTAGTGTCTAGTTCAGGTTCTGGAGAAGAGAAGATGGTATCTTCACATTGACTGCAGTCAAATGAGCCGCCGTTCACATTTCTGTGGTCAAATCAGCATCACTGGATTTTTGGTGTGAGTTTCATCCAATACTTACGGTAGCAGGACTGAGAACGCTGGAAAATCTCCACCAGACTCCACGGAGCTTCTTGATGTGACCACGGAAATGTGAACGGCGGCTCATTTGACCGCAGTTGGAAAGGATTGTAAATCAATGAAAGAGCATTTTGATGTTAGCTTTGATTATTTTATCAAGAACTCTGAGAAACCAATGATTGAATGTATTGATCACAGTCAATAAACATTGGAGAATTAGCTAAAAGAGTCTTTGGTGAACTGGAAGGAGAAAGAATCAGGATTTTGGAGGAAGTTCAGTTCACCTATAAATTTTGAGCTGGGATCCAGATCAAAACGATACGCAGTGGTAGAGATATATTCTAGAACTATCATGATTAGATGGGGGATCAGGGGAGGAGCTAATCAGCTCAGCTCCAAAAGCCACTTTTGAAACAGAGGCTTCAGATCAAAATGAAAAATGGCTTTTTAAGACATTTAGGTTGTGGAATTTTGGTTAAAAACTTAATATTCATAATTAAAACACTACTGGGAACGTTTTTTTTTTATATATAGAAAAACAAGTTGTCATAGGGGGACTTTAAAGGGGAAGAAAATTATCACGTTAACTATTAAAAATCGATGCATTTCCCAAAGAGTTGCTCTAAAATAACTCAAAATTTCACGCTGGACCTGACACCTTGCCCAACATCCACTTTTTTCTCCTCTGTTTACAATCTCCTATGATATTAGCTCTACTGAAGCGTAGATCAGATTGCATAAATATGGAAACACCAACTTGTCTCAAAAAAAGAGGATTGATGACCTTTACAACACCTGAGCCAGGATGGAGTAGGCTCGTATGCAAAGTGCAAACAGTGATTTGCTGACAGATACACAATTCAGCCACCCACCAACAAGCTGTTTCCTGTTCAGTCAAAGTATGCTGATGACAGAGACCCAAAGTTCCAACCATGTGGACATTTCCTGCTTCCATACCAACTTGGTTGTCAATTATTTGAAATGATTAAGCCACGTTAGACTTTACCTGGGGGTATTTTTGACCAGCAGAATGTGTTCCTGCTCTGCAATACAAACCAGAGTATTTGGTCAACCGAACAGTCTCTGCAGGCCTTCTCCTTTCTGTGAGCCCTAATTGGGATTTATGTCCTCTGCAGAACGGTGCGTCTGAAAGCCATCAGGATAGTTTGTGCCTGTGTGTGGCTCCATTAAATGGACCAGCTGGGTAGGTTCACCCCGCTTTCACACATTCAGCGGTGTGTACTGCATGTAGACCCTGGTACCTTCTCCATTCAACCACACATATAGTCAACAGCTCACCAAATGCCATATGGACCCCCACCACCAACACAACAACAACAAAAACATTGTGTGTGTAACGCTCATAAAATCTATTTTCCCCACAGTCTCCTGTTGTTGACACAGACACGGTGTTGTTGACAGACGGTGGCCCTCACGTATCTGGTGATGGTCCTCCGGAGCCGGCTGAAATCCATCCTTCCTCGAGCTCCGCCGGGCGACCAAAGTTGTGCGCGAGACGTCGAGCCCCCTCCGAGTCCCCGTCGACGCTACCTAACGTGGCTCTGTCCGCTCGTATCCATCTCCCAGCATCCCCGCCGCCGTCTCCGTGATTAGCGAGGAGGAGCAGCGGTCTCTCAGTCTCAGTCACTCGCCTGCTCTGATTTTCATGGCATCCCCCCACCTCCTCTTCCTCCTCCTCCTCCTCCTTCTCCTGCTGCTGCTCTCCCAGGAGCCACCGAGCGACCGAAACCAGCGGAGCTCTCAAGCCGTCGGTGACATTTCAGGAGAATTTTCCTCGGTGTGTCCGCAACTGTCCGTAAAACGCACCGCTTAACGGGTGCTGGAGCTGTGCGTGGCTATCTGTGGGAAGAAACGGTGGCCCTCGCTGTAATGTTGCTGCTGCGAAGTGTCCAGGGCGCGCGCGCGTCAGATGACTGAACTGCGCATGCGCACTATTTTTCCCTTGAAAATGTAAAATTTTAAGCTTTAAGAGAAAAAACACTCATAGCTTTGAATCGTTGACTAATTACCACAAGAAAAAATAACTTACTGTTAAAATTGGCCACAATAAGACACAGTTAGCTATAAAAATCTACTTTAGTCAATGTTTGAGCAAGAAGAACTTGAATGAAAGAAATAACTGTTGAATAGGGGGGTGTGCCACTACCAAAATATCAATATTGTTATATATCGCGATATTTAGTCTTGCGATTGATTCTTGATGGGTTCTCATCAAGTATCGATCTTTTGTTTTTAATTTGAAGAGGCAGTAAAACGCTATATTTGTCATCCTTCGGTGAGACGTTCTTCTAAAGGTAGATGGGGGCGCGTGTTGTTTCTTTATTGTTTTTTTGACTGCTTTGTATTTACGTCTTCCCTTTTTATTTCATTTCAAAAGTTTACATTTTAATAAACTATTTTCCATTTAATTGAAAATATTGTCCTTATTCTGTTTTATGTTTATCAAGTAATAGAAAAATGGAAACTTAAAAAAATAAAAATAAAAACATCCATAGCGATTAAGAACAATTGAAAATGTAAAAAAAATGCATTGATTTATTTTCCCCGAATTTGAATAGGTGAAATTTGTTCATTTGAATTTATTGCTACTCTTGTTTTATTTTGTTTGCCAGACTTTAAAATTTGTATGTGATTTTGTTTAAGTTTTGAAAAACACAATAAAGATATTCTGAAAAAAAGAACAACTGAGAATTTAAGGTTTATGCCACCACATTTATGAAACATTTTGATATTGGTATCGATATTGGAATCAATATCAACAATATTGATTGATCAAAGTCCACATACTCAGTATCGCCCAGCCCCATTTGCTGCTTTTTGTGCATGGAATCTGTGTAGTGAAATCTCAAGACTATCAGGACATTCTGATGCCAAATATGGTGTGAGAAAGTGTGATCTCTGTTGCAGGACCTGATCGTTCCGACAACAAAAACACAAATAAAAACAACTCAAGAATGACGGACCGGTTAGACAGTTCTGAAGAGCTCTTCTGTAGGCTCTGGTTTACATCCTGCTGAAAGGATCAGAAATATGCAGTCTGAAGAATACACCTTTCAGACTTGACACAATGGGAGCAGCTTGTTCTCAAGGAGGAAACCAACAGGTGTAATAGCCCTATTGAAAGTTATAGAAAGTATTTCCTACAGTAAACGTCTCAAAAGCAATTGTGCACAAGGGTATGACCATAATTTTCCAGGATTTTTTTGTTTTTTTTCCTTTTATTCATATTTATTTTACAGAAAATATTTAATATTTTTTATCCATCCATAATGGTCTAACTGCACTCACTGGTGCATTTGTCAATTACATAAAAAATGTAACGTGACGGGTTCAAAAATGTAATTAGTTCTGAAATTTTGGACTTAAAACAAACAGAAGAGTCATTACAAATATTTCTGAGACACCTCAGAATAAACCTTTGGAACATTTTAGATAGTTTATTGAAGATCGACAAAATTTTCAAACATTTCCATATTATTTTCAAACAAGTCTTTGCCTTTAGATTTATTTTTCCTTTAGTCCTTCTCTTTAGATAAGGGGGAGGGCAGCTGTCAGGTTTTTATTTTTATTTTTTTCTGTATGCTCTCTGCTTGCTTGGTCACATCATAAGCGATGTGTGAGTCAGGGATGTTAAGTTTCAATGTAAAGATGCCATCTGAGGTCCTGCAGCGTGATTTGACTTCCAGCAGCAGCACAATTTGAGCGGCTTGAGTTGAAATTTCAGAACACTGGCGAGGTCGCCGCTTCGCCTCAACCAATTAAGGACTCAGCTATGGGTGGAGTACATGGATGATCAATACAATTTTTCTGATCCTGAACTTCCATCCATTTTCTTAACCCGCAGTACCCCTTTCGAGGTTGCGGGTTTACCTGTAGTTTTGTTTCTTTAAAACAATAAATGAAAAGCTTAAGTAATAAAAAAAAAAAAAAAAACAAAAGGACTAGGGTGCCAACATTTGATTAAAATATTTAACAAAAAAATGATTTGTGATGTAAGAATTGCAAAAAAATAAAAATAAAATCCTCGTGAACCCTACACATTCAAGCATTTTTTAACATACAGATCTTTATGTTTTGCAAAATTATGGTAAAATAAAGGCCAGGGCCGGCCCTGGATATAGGCGACCTAGGCGGCTGCTTAGGGCGTCATCTGGTGGAGGGGGCACCAAATTGCAGTGATCATATATTTATTTTTCTTTTCTTTTTTTCTTTAAACAGTTTGATGCACCACTCATTTAATATAAAAATAAATGAAAAAATGATTCAAAATTTTAAATAAAATAACAAAAAAGTTTGATGCAATCAATAACTCTGCAGTGCAGCGCCCCTCCTTTCCGGTCACTGCTGCTGCCTTGGTGGGGGCGTTGTTAGTGCTTCTTTAAAACTTTAAGGATGAAAAAAGGAAGAGGAGAAAATACAGGCTCAAAGCAGAGATTTGTCTGTTTACTCGCATAAAATTGCTGCCAAATTCACTCCATGCTGCATTTTGGTTGAAAAAGACTAATTTAATTTGGAATCTTGTGTTTTTTTTCCCCTCCAACACCTTTAACAGCTCAAATATCTCTACTTTGCTGTAAATTGTTGGCTGATTGGCGGTGCAGTCAGTTAGCTTGTTTGGTATGAAACACAGAATTACCTGTTTTGACCCCCAGCTCTGGCAATTTCAAACTCTATAAGCAGCGCCAAATTCTTTTTTTGCCTAGGGCGCCATGCAGCCCAGGGCCAGGCCTGATAAAGGCCCACAATAAACCCTTCATAAAGAGTCGAGAAACGAGATTCAAAAGAGCTGATTCTGTACCAGGAGTCATTTGAAAGACTCGTCTCCCGAGAAAGAATCGTAGTGCCCATCACTAATGTTTATCATTACAGATGTATAAAAATTGAAGTCACTAGTACTGTGGCAGAAGGTTCCACAGGGTTAATATGACCACAGATGTCTGTGTTCCAGACGTGTCTGACATGTTTCATTCATGCTCAAGTAGAATTTTGAACTTTCTAACTCAAATGACATTAGCTCACTGCAGCTTCCAACTATTCCTCTCTAAAGTGATCAGAATGATTAATGTTTCTTTGTTGAGTGTTTGTGCATTTGCTAAATGTCACACTGAATATGAAAGATGGGTTTATTTACACCAAAAGCACACAAAGCTCTGATGTTCCAGAGGTTTTTGTGGTTTTCGTGTTTCTATTGTAACTGGATCACATCTTTCATCTGCATTAGATTCCATTGCAAACAGATGAGTCCAGCTGCTGCTCCACAGGCACAAGTGAGTACTCCAGATATGAATTAGTTTTTCCAGTTTGTCATTTATTTCTCAAAGTCACCCCCACAGCTGCCCCCTGCAGTGTAAAGGATGCAGCTGAATGATCTTGTGTCTTTTGAAGGTTCAGCCTCCGGCCCTCTGGGGGCCTGGGGAGCGGAGAGGACCATCCAGGAGGTGAGCACAACAGCAGCTGTCTGATATTCAACATCGAATGAAGTAACCAGAACTTATCCTTCACCTGCATTAGTTTCTGTTGCAGAGAACCAGGGAGCCTGAGATAGAGCCAGGAGGAACCTCCAGCTAAACGACTGTGTCAGGGGGCTCCTGATCCTCAGTCCTCCAGCCGCTCTCCACTATGCGGTTCACCAATATGTGAACCTGCATACCTTAATTCTTACTTAAATTGTTTGTAATTATATTTCATAGCTTAATGATGGAGTTTTAGAATTAATAAGTTTCCTTTTACCTTTTTTCTCGTTCTAAAATAAAGGAAACTTTTTGATCATTTATTGTTTTTTAATGGTAAGATTGTTGACTGTGTTTAAATTAATTTTATATTTCACAGTTTCTTGCTAGACTTTTACAGCTGATAAGTTCCCTTTTAACTTTTTACAGATTGAATTTACATTGAACTGTTTTTACATGTATTAGATGTTAATCAATGGATTGTTCATTGTGTTTTGTTTAGTTTAATGTTGCTTAGTTTAGTGTTCCTATTCAAATTTCAAGTCTATCTTTAACTTGAACTTTTCAGATATTTGTTGTTTTGAAGCATGTTTTTACATAGGAGACTGGAGAAAACACAATAAGTATTTACACCCTTTCTTTCAAAGACTTTTCTTTCATTTTCGTTTTTATTTTGTTTTTATGCTTTTCAGTTTGTCTTCTACTTTGAATTCTTTCCAGTTTTTTTAGATAAAAACATACTTTTCCCTGCAGATGTCTGGACCTGAAGAAGAAATTAAGCTAAGTTGTATTTTCTGACAAAAAGTTTCCTTCATAGCAGCATTTCCTAAGTCAGTGTGACCCTAACAATTATTTGTTCTCCTTTCTTCTTCTCGTAGTGTTCAGCATCCTCGGCGGGACTAGGACAGTTCCTCCAGAGTGGGTGATGAAGAGGCTGCAGGACGGAATGCTTAAGGTGTCTTTTTTAATTTTATTTAAATAATAAAAGGTGTTGAAATTATTTGAGCCATTTTTATTTAGTGTTCCGGTTGGGGTCCCCAAAGTGTGGGAGGCCCCTGGCAATCGCCCATGGTAAAACCGCCTCTGGTGACATAAAAAAATAATGCAGCAACTCAATAAAATCAACAAATCAGTGATTTGAAAAAACATTATTCAATTTTAGAAGCCTGTCCTTTGGCAGCGTAGCAGCAGACCTGCTGCCCAACAACGTCAAACTCCAAACTGGATTATAGATCAGCATAAACTTCTAAAATTAGCTGCACATCCATCCCCGACTGGATCTTCTGACAGCAGGGGCAGCAAGGCATGATGTCTGCCCCAGACTTTTCATTTGCAGAGTTAAGACTTTCAATTAGCGCAGACATAATTAATAATGCATGGGCTCTCAGCTCCATCAGCGCTGACCTGCTAATGCCTGCTGCAGCTGTTTCCATCCCTCAATATTCTGAGGCACTCTTGTCTAACAGCCAGTCTGGGAAAACACCATAAAGTGTCATATGTTTATATGCTGTGGCAACACTCATGCTTTCACGCCACATAGCGTGGTCAATCAAACATTTATGATGCATTAAAAACAATTAATCTCCACAGTTATTAATGAAGTTTGTAAGGGCCGTTAATATTTCACTCCATCCAGCAGCGAGTCAGATTGGAAAAATGTTCCGGCCTTTTTTTGTTGACGTGTGGAATTAATTTCTAAACAAACTGGGGCAAAATGGCTGCTCAATTTGCAGCCAGCAGACTGATGTTCCCCTTGCTGTTTTTCTCACAGTTGACTGACTGCTTCCATTTTCACGGAGTGGAAGAACTGGGTCATTGTTTGCTTTTTGCCTCTGAGTTCTGGTGGATAGCACATTACTTTAACACACGCGGCGCCAAATTACCTCTCATGCTGACATCAGACCTGCGTATAGAACAGATTGCCCTCAGTATTTCTGATAAATGGGTCTAATCAGTGATTTAGTTACTCCAGTTGTTTACAACAGCTTTTAAATCTCTGTTACTATTATGGTTTTAAAGATGATATGTGGTATACTGCTAATAAACATGCTATACAGATCGATGTGACATTAAACTGCTCAATACTGAGCTTGATGTCTTTTACAAAGTAAAATATTGTGGTCATGTTAGTAAGTCTCACTCCAATCATCTTTTTAGCTATTTTTTAGTGTTACCAGTGGTCTTTTACTTGTGATTATTATGTTTTTAGCCAAAATTTGAGAAAAAAAATTTTTTTTTGGACAGTTTCTGGAGAGCGGTAGCAGTTCCTTATATATCCACTTCTGAGTTGTGGCACAGAGTAAGCCCAGCCCCACTTCCCATCACCCATCAGCTTACACTCTCTCCTGCTAGTTTACAGCTTATACAAATGGATTTCAACCAAATAAAAAAAATTTGTCATTTACCAATATTAATATTCAATTTGGTTGTACTATTAAAGACAAAAGAAAAAAAGTTTCTATTTAACAATGTTAATATTTTAGAGACATTTTTCATTAATATAGATATATAATAGATATATATATATATATATATATATACACACATACTTAAAATAACCCCAATCTTTTTTTTTCAGAAACAATTTGAAACTTTCATGTCAATCCCTTCAAAGAATAGAAAATACGAATTCAATAAAGCTTTTAGATCATTCATCAGTTTAGTCAATCCTTTTTATTTATAACTGTGAGTTGTTTTAAGACATTAAAATTATATTATTTTCTCTAATTTATTTTTAGTTTTTTAACTCTTTAATACGTGAGGCGTCACCGATGACGTTTCAACACAAAATCCTTAACATATTGTAGCTTTTCAACCGTTAACACGATAATTCCAGCAGAATCTACTGGAGTTACGTTGATTGTGTTAACGGTTAAAAAGTTACAGTAAATTAAAAAACATAAACACTGGAGCTCTGATGTTAAAGGATTCAATTTACATTGTTTGAATTCTCTTGACTGCTCAGACTCGATTACTGTTTGTAGCTTGTAAAATTGTACAACCCCCTTTGTTTATTAATTTTTAGTGTGACAATTTGTTCACGGCGCCAAACATCCGCTCCCTGGGTGTTAATTTGTTAATTAAAAAAAAACAGGAAGGGGTGGAGCAGGGAGCGTGTGACTCGCCTACGTCACATCTACAAGCTTTTTCAAACTTCTTTTTTTTGTCCGCTCTTGATTCACAACAATTAGAAAAAAGAACCGGTATTCAGAAACAATTTTGAGCTTAATTTTCTTTATACATCTTCCATCATCAGAAAAATGCTGCATGAACATGTTAAAAACTCCAAAAACATGATTTTAATGGACAACTGTTGAAGCTTTCGATTTTATAATTCATGTCTTACTTGGATTTTATATTTTCCTGTATCTTTCCTTTTTCACCTTGAATCACCTAAATTCTATTATATATTTCTGTTCTAAATTAAATTGTAAACATATAAGGCAATTTACTTTTGCTTAACAGTAGATTTAATCATTGTTGCATGGTGTTATGGCCTGTTTGGCACAAACATGGGACCAATTCTTTGTTTTAAATCCCCTTCCAAGGTCCCTCCAAAAACGGAAAAAACAAGGACAATGTTAAAAACATGAAGATTTCCTACCAGCATAACTGGGTTTAAGAAGTTTTTTAATGTAGAACTGAAAAATGTTTTAGGGCTCGTGTCTGCTGTTTTTCCTTTGGATTCTTCATCATATTGACTCATGATTTCAGCTCTAGCATCAGCTCTGCATTAGTGCTGACACGGCAGAAATGTTCAGTTCTTGGCACCTCTGTTAGAAATGAGGGATGTGAACCATGAGATGCTGTTTTCTTGTATAAACCGCCTCTTTAAAACTTTCAGATTTGAAGATTATTTTTTATTTTGGACACATCTTTTAAAAGTAAAGGCACCACAAAATGAACAAACATAGATAAAAAAAGACATAAAACACATTATAGTCCAAACAGTCTTTAATGTAGTTTTTTGGACAAGTTTGAATTAGTTGTGTCCTCAATTCAATTCAACAAGCAAACATTCCTCAGAGAGTTTGGTCCATATTGACATGACAGCATCACACAGTTGCTGTAGATTTGTCATCTGCACATCCATGATGCCGATCTCCCGTTCCACCACATCCCAAAGGTGATCGATTGAGATCTGGTGACTGTGGAGGCCATTAGAGTCCGGTGAACTCATTTTCATGTTCAAGAATCCAGTCTGAGGTGATTCCAGCTTTATGACATGGTGCTGGCGTCAGCAACCTGCGGAGTCATATGTGGCTCAATGAGCCCTCTGTGGTTGAAGACTCATTACATGCTTTTAGTTTTAAATTTAAAGTTTTTTGGACTATACACCACATCTAGCAAACAATCATATAAATCAAACTTTATTTGACTCATTTACAAACAGTTTAGGCTCCTGACCACAATACCCATAATGCTCTTACAATTTATCAAGCGATTTGGGTTCGCAGTTTACCAAAGTTGAAAAATTTGACAGATTTTTTTGTGTCACAGAAAGCAAAACCAGAAATCATACTTAAGACACACTGGAATTTATGGTGGACTGTATTTTTAAATAAAGTTAAAGGATTTAAAATGCGCCATGTGGTTCTAAAAATACATGTTTCAGTTGAATTAGCTCTAATTTAGTTTCAATTAGAGATTTTTGGCTGAGATCCACCAATAATGATGCATTAAATTGTGTATAGATCTTTTTCTTAAATCACTCAAGATATCACACTAGTGACTACTTTATTTGCCTGTTTGACATGATCCTATCCTACAGTGTCTTTTATTTTGAAAGGAAGTCATAACATTTATCAAGTTACAAACTTTTTTCCTATTTCAAAAATATGTCCTCTTTTACAATATGTCATGTAAAACAAACAATTGCTCGTTTATAACTATCATAGTTGTAACTTAAGTACAATAAGTACTGAAGTACTTGTTACTTAAGTATAGTAACAATACACACAAATGAATGTCCTATTTCTCTACATGGTGAAGTACGAAGTTGTGGCGCTTACTGGATTTAAATGTTAAAGGTTGCTGACCCCTGACATGACGTAATAACATGCTGGAAATAGCATCAGAAGATAGTACACTGTGGTCATAAAGGGATGGACACGGTCATCAAACATACCCAGGTAGGCTGTGGGGTTGGAACTATGGTCATTTGGTTCAAAGTTGCCTTTCTATTCCACTCTGATGCTCAGTTTGATCTGCGACAGATCATCTTCACCAAGTCTACATGCCTAAATGCATTGAGCTGGTGCCATGTGATTGGCTGATTAGAAGTTTGCATTAACGAGCAGTTGGAACAGGTGTACCTAATAAAGTCAGTGGGAGAAATATCAGCCAAGACTTTGTTTTTTTGTTATATCAAGTACTTAAAGCTAAAAGGAAATGTATATCACAGCATTACAAGTTTACTGCAGACATAAAGAGTAACTTCAGACCCACTAAAGCTCCTCTGTTTTGTTGTTTTTGTAATCCAGCCAACCGTCTGGAGGAGAGAAGATGCTGGAAATTTAGTTATTTGGTGCCATCTAGCGGCCACAGTGCAAAACTGACCTGCCCCGTGCGCGCTTGAGGAGTCAGGCAATTTGGTCACTAATTAACTGCTTTGATTAGCTGTAAGTGGAGGCCTGTTAAAGTTTACCCTGGATCATGGGAGAGCAAATTAACAAAGAGTAGCAATTACAGCTGCAGTCCTTTATTATATATAAAAACGGGGGTCACTTTAGGGTAATTTGTTGTGGTTAAACCGTGTGAAGTTCAGAGTGTGAGTGACTTGGTGGGGGGAAATGAGGCGACAGGAATTCCGTGGCCTCTTGACTCGCGCCGGAAGATCGGCTGATGCGTCCGGCTGTGCGCACGCGGCAGGACGCGTAAAGAGAATAGGTGCGCCTGGATCTCCGGCGGCTCTTTATGCGCGTCACATGCCTCCTTCTCTCCATGCCCGGCTCGGGTGCCAAGACGGGGGCTTAAAACCCTGCGTCTGGAGATGGGGAGCTGTGAGATCCCAGGGAGCGGATGTTTGGCGCCGTGAAATAGGATTTGAGGAGGACCGAAGCAATGGAGCGAGAGGGTGAGGAGCCACTGCCAAGTCCTCTCTAAGGATTTAGTGGCCCCCTCCTCACCCCATAAACATATTCAGTTTGCGAGCACACATTAGAGAATATAGGAAAGAGAAAGAGAGGGGGATGTGGATTAAAAATGGAGAGAAAGGAAAAAAGCATATGGGGGAGTTGCAAGGAGAGGAGCAGCGCAGAGACCTGAACATGTGTTCCCCACTTTCTAATCCTGTCAGGACTTCACCAGGTCCTCACATTTTAGCGAGCAGCATTCCTTCATCCCAGTCTGAACCAGAAAAGTTGCATTACCTGCGATAATGCAAGTGTGAATGCATTTTGCAGAAAGTAGTTTCTGATGATTCTGAAAATGGTGACATAATTTATTTTAATTGCTGAAGGGATTTGCTAAAAATGCCAAATCTATTTGCAAAATGTTACATTTTTCTAAAACACTGGAAATGTTGTCAAAGAACTATGGAAAAAGTGCTGAAGTTGAATGAAATTTCCAATAAGTTTCTGATAAAATTGCTTAAAAATCCTCAATACATGCCAATTTTGCAATAATATTAAGTGTGTTGCTTAAATATTAAACTCCAAATTAGCCACAAAAAGCTAGCTCATTGCTTCAATATTTGCTAAACTCCAAAAAAAGCCTAAAATTCCTCAATAAGCCTAGGTAGACAAAAACATTAGTCTGTTGCTAAAATATTAGCTAAAGTTGAAAAAATCCTTTATATATGCCAAATTAGCCACAAAACTTAGCACATTGCTTAATTTCTAGCTAAATTCAAAAATAGCCTAAAAATTCCCCAATAAGCCAAATGAGACAAAAACGTTATTCTGTTGCTAAAATATTAGCTAACTCCAAATTAGTATTAAAAACCTCAGTAGATGCAAAATTAGCCAAATAAAACTAGCATAGCTAGTATATTGCTTAATTACTAGCTAAACTCCAAAATAGCTTAAAATTTCTCAATAAACCAAATTAGCGGCTGGATGGATCAGTGGGCTAAGCATAGGATTTGCACCCAGGGTTCAATCCCCGGGGTGACCACTGATCTCCATCCAGATTGGGTCCTTAGCATTACAGTCAATGGTCCTTAGGCAAGACCCTTTACGCTGATGCCTACCTGGGTCCCTGTGCCTTTCAAGTATGGGGTTGCGTCAGGAAGTGCATCCGGCGTAAAAACTCTGCCAAATTACTGATGCCTTTTACTGTGGCGACCCCGAATGGGATAAGCCGAAACGTGAAGAAGTCAAGAACGTTAGCCTATTGCTAAATTGTTAGCTAAACTCAAAATTAGCCTAAAAAACCTCAGTAGGTGCCAAAGGAGCCAGTGACACACTGGGGCTAGATGTGTATTTTCATAGGGATTTTATGTAGCCTAGCATTTTGGTCTAAACCTCCTGCCTCCAAACAGATGGGCGGACTGTAGACCCTCTGCAAAGACCGTAAACTCTCTTTAACTCCCCCTTGAACTATGTGTCCTGGGTATCTTGTCTTCACACACCATACAAATAAAAAAAAAACACCTGTCTTACAAAAGATAGGCCATGAATAAATATAAAGCCTTGTTGCTAATCTCAGTAAAAACACTGAATTTGAAGACTTGTTCATTCATTTCCTATGGTAGACATTTTGCTCAATATTTCAAAAACTATAAAATGTATGAATACCAAAATTAAAAGCAATAATGTCTTGAACAAACTGGATGTTTTGATAACAAGATTGTTGAAATTGCTTAAATTGTGACAAGTGTGGGTGAGTTTTTACGTGCAGAAAAACTTACGGAAACGAAATAAAGTGATTGATTTTAACCCCCAGCAGCAACCAAGTGTCCATATCAGGTCATAACAAATATCTGATCAACTTCTGCTGAACATTTTTGTGGAGAGCATCGGGCCACTTGTTTTAACCGCACAGTGATCAGTTCTGAAGGAGGAACAAAATAGTCTAAAATCATAAGGAAAATAGCTGAAATCCCCATATTTCCTGCCTTCAACTGTCCCTCAGATTTGTATTAATGCCCCCACTAAGCACCTCTTGAATGATTTCCCCCCTTTTTTTTTCTTTTTGCCTTCCAATTTTCCACAAAAGGACTCGTGCAATTTTGCCATTACTCGTATTATTGCTGGTGGCTGCAAACCGAGTCTTGGCTCTGTTCCTTAGGGGTAATTGGAAACTGCAGGTGTGAGAGGGCACATTAGCATACATAAGCCCTGCACAGCATACTACTTCAGCCCTAATGGCAGCATGAAAAATACATCTATCACGCTAATGCCTAAGAGATGGATGTGCACTGTAGTTACACCACTGAGAGCAGTCATAAAGGTGTGAAAGCCTGTGGTGTTAGTGAGCTGCAGGACTCTTTCCCCAAAGTGTTTCTGTGGCACGTTCAGGTAAGTAGCCGAGGCACAATGAAAGGGAGAAGATGGAAGTGAGCATCTCCGGCTCACGGAACGTGACAGTGACAGGTATGTGGCAAACTCACTTTAGACAACCGGCTTAGAGAGGGTTGTGACACACCTTTCACCTGAGAAACCTAAAAGAGCAAAACAGCATGGGAAAAACTGACAAAAAGGAAACAAAAACTATTTTTTCCAAATATTCATTTGACACACCAGTGAAACACAAATTTGTCCAAGCCTTGAGGATTTCTTTAAGTCATATTTTGGAGGTAATAGACTCCATGCACGGAGCTGTGTTTCATATAAGACCGCTTATAGAGGCTATCTTTATGTGTGGACTTAGCAAATCTCTGAGTACTTTCCCTGGTATTGCTTTATTTTTGTTATTTCGTACATTATATGTTAATTTGTCATTATGAGTATACAAAAGCATACAAAAAGGCAGAGTTTGCCTTCCTAAAACACAAAACACCCAGTACTCACAAAACACTATATCATGTACTTTTTAACAGAACCTTTTATGTGTAAACGAACTTTGAAGTGACTTTCAGACTACTAACTCTACTCTCAGCTGATGAAGAGTTGACTCTGCCTTCCTCATGGAGCGGTAGCAGCGTGCTAGCGGTAACCTCACCTGTGCTAAGACATTTTAGGAAAGGGAATAACATCTGACTGCTTCTACTTGACACTGAAAATTATATTTAAACAAATTTAGAAACACTCGGCTGTGGAGTAATTAAAACACAACTAACGGGTCATAAAGATAAAGACAGCGATAACTAGATGTGTCTTTCATGCTAGTCAGCATTAGCCAAAAATAAAAGTAATTCACAGGTAATTTTCAAAATACTGCAGTCAGTTCTGAACTTTTTTCTTTGCTGCATGGACACGGAGGAAAGGTTAAAGTTAGGATTTCGGTTCAGGTTTGGGTTAATGCACCAGATGGTTCCCTGTCATGCAGCTCTACGCTGCAATACGTACGACCAGTAACAACATTTAGCTTTGGATGCACTTGAAATATGTGAAGCAGTGCCTCTGCATCTGGGCTGCATCTATTACATGTCGACAACATGAATTTACATAATCTTTTGAGTTGGTCACACGTAAATATGTGTGAAGAACATCAGCCTTAGCGAGTTACCTTCAAAGTTTGCTATGTAGGACGAGAAATACAATTTAAATCCTTTTTGCATTTTTCTTTTGGAGTATTTTGCTAATAAAACGAACAATGTGCCTAACATCATTTATAGTGACTCTTGGTGGCTCCAAAAGACATCTTTAAAGTCCAAAAACTCCGCTATTACCATATAAACAATAGCCCACTACCCCATCCGGAAATGACTGAGTGGTCATATACCGAATGTGGAAGTAAATCGTGCATATAGCCCATTTCAAATGTATTTGACACCTCATTACCAAACATTTCTACACCTGATCTCACTCCTTATCCTGATATAAAAACACTTCTTCTTCAGCTGTAGCTTCTCCTGTCGTGTGTTTTGTCCATTGAGTGTATAAGTAGGAACTGGAGTGAGCAACCCCTCCCTTTTCATGTTCCAAATAGGACGTTGCAAGAAGGCTAAAGTCTCATAGACTTCCATTGAAAACTAGAAAGTTATTTCTCCGTCATTTTGTTTGTCAGAATAACCATTCTCTTGCGCTGATGCTTCCCTTTTAGCATATTCTTTCTAATCCTAATTTTTTTAAAGATATTTTTTTTTTCATCGCAAGTTATTGGAGTTATAAACTGACCAATCAGATGCCTCAGTAAAAGCATGTGGCTCCCGCTGGCCCCACCTCGAATGTTTGATTGAAAGATTTCACAGAGCCGCTTTCAGTGGGAGGGGTGTGGCCTTCGAACAAGCCGGAACAACCTCTCTCGTGAATGGCGACAGTAATTCCTTAAAATACGTGACTCGTGCGACTTGGACTAATCGCTGTCTAGGGGCGGCAATCGGCTGTGATAAGGGGGTAGAGCTATCAGGAAATGGCGGTGAAGGCACTGGCCTGATTTCACGAGGGCCGATCGTAATGCATTTCCTATGGGAGACCTCTACACTTGCTGTGTCCAGTTTGTACTTATACAGTCAATGGTTTTGTCACTTTTAGCGATTTCAGCAAACTTGGTATCAAAACGTTCAGTTTGTTAAGAACATCACTGCTTGTACTTCTGGTTTTCATAGACTTTAAAGTTTTTGAAATAATGAGGAAAATATGCCCCATAGGAAATATATGAGAAATTGATCAAATCTTTCAAAAATTGTGCACTTTGAAACTTGTGAAATTCTGCATACTTTCAGATAGAGACACCATTCAAACATTAAAATGTTCACCAACTACTGTTTTTTTTAGAGTAATTTGGAATTTAGCTTTTATTTTAGAATTATGCTAGCTGCTTTGTCAAAATTTGACTTTTTCAAGGTCTTCAGGCAAACTTGGAATTTAGCTAATATCTTAGCATTATGCTAGTTGTTTTGTCAAAATTGGACATTTTACCAGTTTTTTTTTGTGGCTAATTTGGCATTTAGCTAACATTTTTAACTATTAGTTTTAGCATTTTCAGCTGTCAGCTCTTGCATCTTCAGTGGCCACATTCACCTTACAGCATTCAAACTTGCATTATCGCAAGCAATGCTACAAATCTAGTTTGATCATTTGGCTTCAGTGTCTCATTTTGGGGTTCAGAAATATGAACTAAATAATATAGTGAACCAGTGACATCCTTTTCACATCATGCAGCCACGAGGGGGCCCAAGCTTAGGTCTCACTGTGTCGGTTCCATGCAAGCTCGGATACATACAGAGGGTTGTGTCAGGACATGAAGGTGTTAGAAGACAGAGGATCATGGGGGAAGCTGATTCGCTGTGGTGACCCCTAAAGAAAAAAGCTACAAGGAAAAAAAGAAATTACATCATTTTCACATCTATTCAGGGAGATTTTTCATTTTTTTCCTCCCACTGTAAAGCATTTGAAACTCATTAAATATCTAATTGGTATTTTACCACTCCAAACACTTTATTATCTTCAATGATCTCAGTTAATGATCATAGTAAAGCAGGAATTTTAATCACATTAAACCGGCAGACAAATTCATTTTCAGTAACCTAAAATGTTTTCATCAGGTGATTATTTTTTAAGGGTTTTAAAGTTTATAATATACCTAAGTTAACATTATATGATGAAAGTACAAACAAGAAAAAAAAAAATTTTCTTGCCACATTAAAAAAAATTATTTTGATTTTTTGTCCCATATTGTAAAACAGTGTGTATTATTTTGAAAAAAATACTCAAATGGAGATCAAAATATGTGAGATAATTTTTTTAAAATGCTCCAAATGTATTTGTAGAATAATTTTTAACAGGAGCATGAAGACGATTGAAATGAAGCTTCTGCCTTCATTTCACAGCAGCATGTGTCTCAAAACCCACAAGTTCAGCAAATGTGTCGATCAAAGTGGGCAGAATTATGCATAGATCATTTTTAAATGAGGTGATAATAATAATAATAATTAAAAAAATATTTTTTTTTACAGAAAAGAAAGAAAAGCTTTTATAATAATCATTCTTCTGGCTTTATGGCGCCAAAGAACTTCCAAGTTGTTCCTGAAGCATTCACATTTTCAGACGTCAGAGCTTCATATTTTGTGTATCTCGATCCCCATTTAGCCACTACAGTACAATTGAGCACAAAATGGAAAGCCGAGTAACAGATTCCTTGAAGGAGACGACATAATGACCCATTTGGACCCCCAACCCTGCGTGCGCCAGGTTGTGTGCTTTTTCAGATTGCTAACTGTGTTAGCAAATTGAAGGGCCACACATGAACGCTGTATGTGTTATTATCATACACACACACACAGATGGAGTTGCACTCTTTCTTTGTCCTGCCTTCACTTTTTTTCTCTTTTCTATATGCTAGGTCTGTAACAGCTTGTTAAACAGTGACATCCATTGACATCCAGGCTCCCCGCTGAGCACATCTGACTGCCGTCATGGCTTCAGAAACGCGCGGCACCTCTCCCTCCTGCTCTTTGGAAAAGCCGCCGTTGATTCACAAAGACTGACTTGAACCTCATGGAAAACGCATCTCTGTGCAGGAACTGAAGAATCTATCATAAGAAAATCAGAACAAAGAAAGACGCAATAAAGCTTCTGCTGCTTTTGACATGGACTTGAAATACAAAATGACATTTTTGAGAAAAGAAAAAATTGCCAATCACATATTTGAACTAACTTTAGGTGCCCTTAAACCTGGTGTTTTTTCACATGACAATACAACCAGATGAACACTACAGACATTCTGAGGTTCCATGACAGTAGAACCTGCATTATTAGTAGACTAATACAT